>NC_138965.1:186130000-186632500 GCF_055761805.1 Camellia sinensis | reverse complement strand
GGAAATAAACAAATAGTTTTGATTGAAAACAAATTAAAAGATTAAAATTTAAATTGATAAAATTTAAAACTCAAGATTTCTTCTGTTACAAGAGTCAAACTCTCGGATTTTCTTTGTAATTTTCCTTAATTTTTTTTTGTATCTCATATTGTTTTTTAACTATTATATAAACTACTAAAAAGTCATTTCCGAGTTTAAAGATTAACATCTCCACTATAAGCCAAATTTTCACACAACATCCCCTTGCAATTCAAACAAACCATAGCCCTTAAAAATTTCACGTCATTACCAACGGGTAATATAATATATCAATAATACAAATTATACATAAGAGTGGGAATCCTATTATTTATATGTAGTTATTTATTTAAAAATAATTAACTGTGACAAATACATAGTGGGATTTGTTGCGTTTATATGTGTTAGGTTCACATATTAAGTGGCCTTTTGAGAACTTGGCAAGAAGCTGCATTTTGCAGCATACCACAAATGTAACACGCAGCATAAAAAAGCAATAAGTAGCTTGATCTGGGAAAGGGCAAAAACGCAAGTGGTGAATTTACATAATTGCTCTCCATGAAATTACATACTTATTCAAACAATCACATGGGTTAAAAAGTAAATTTCTTAAGTTTGGTGGGGTATTTCGGTTATTTTAATGTGATGTGATACCATAAATAAATATTATACAAAAAAGTAAAAAAATAGCTTTTTCTCAACTTCCCAAATCACCTTTCAAAAAAGTTAAAAAGTTTAGTAAAAAGCCAAAAATTAACTTTTTATTATCTTTCCAAAACACCCCAAGTCTTATTAGTTGGTGATGTGGCACGAACATTGTACTGAATTATTATTTTTTTGAGATAATTTCACATCAATGAACATTTGGAAAAATATTTTTAAATTAATGAGAAAATTTATAAATATTAAAAAGTATAATTATAATTGTGGGGATATATTTTTTGAGTACCACCACGTGGCCAAGGTGACGTCGACGTGTCCGCCAGGGTGCCACGTGTCCTGGTCATGACGCCGAGGTGATCTTGACTAGGCCGAGGTTATCTCTGAAGATATCGGAGTCCGGGATAAGCAGATAAAGGACAAGAGTCCTAAAATGAGGAAGGACCTCAGCCTGGATAAGGATAAAACTCTTGGGGAGTTTATCTTTATTTGTTGGAGAGTCCAAGATAAGCATTGAGCTGAAGTCTATTGAAGCTAGGCTTGTATTGGGACTAGGATTGAATTGGCTATAAAAGGGAGGCACCCCCATGGGTCTAAGGTACGCAATTTATATTCTGAATAGTGAGTTAAGCATTTTTGCTATCTTTGAGAGATAACTTGATCGTCGGCGTGCCCCCGGGTGGACGAACCACCGCCGAAATCTCTTCTTTCTGTTGCAGGTCGTTCGGGCTTAATCTATTCTGCTAGTGCTCTCCAGCTAAATACTAATTTGGCAGTGTGGTCGGAAATTGACACACACAATTTGGCGTCGTCTGTGGGAAAGAAAGGAGAATAGATGGCCAACGACGGACAAAAAGAGAAGGTTGGGGACAATGCCCCTATTGGGAGTGGGAGACCTGTTGACCTTGATGTCGAAGAAGACAACTGCAACGAAGATACTCGTGATAAGAATCACAGAGGAAAGGACGTCGGCTAGGAAGGCGACGTACCAAAGAAAACGGACCAAAGCGGGTACTATAACGAGGATAACCTCCAGGTATGGAAAGACAAATGCCTACGGAGGGGTGAAGAGATGAAGAGGATGGCAAACAAATTAGCAGACCTACAATCGGTCGTCAATTTCATAAAGCAAAACAACGTCATGTAGCCATCATTCCCGCTGCAGGACACGCCGATTCCAGCGGCCAATGCCTAGAAGGGAGGGCAGAAAATAATCCCTGTAGCCCCCCAGCACACCAGGAGCGAAAAACACTCTCACCGACCTTCAAGGGAGGTCGGGCGAGAGGAGTCGAGAATGGAAGAATCTCCAAAGACACACCGCACCAAGGAAGCAGACCCCAGAGAACATCGGCATGTTCAAAGGCAGGAGTTGTGTTTCGATGCAACCAATAAAGAAAGGTCGAAGAGGGTTCACAACGAAGCTGAGAGCAGTGCACCTAAAAGGCTGAAGTCAGGAGATAGCCAAGCTCTTGGGCAGACCAAAGAGGACTTGAGAGATTACCTAAAAAGGAAGTAACAAAATACCGAGGTAACTTCCCCTGTTAAGCTGAGAACACCATTCCCCGTGAAGTTGGACAAATTCGAGGCCCCGAAAAGATTCAGTATGCCAAGGTTCTAGATATACGATGGTAAATCGGACCCCAACTTTCACGTTGGTTTATACCTAAACTCGATGGCATTGTACACTGGGAACGAGTCGTTGCTTTTCAAGGTGTTCCCCTTATCCTTCGAGGAAATTGCATTAGATTGGTTTCACAAATTTACAAAAGGAAGTGTGAAGACCTGGAAAGGCCTGACCGAGATGTTCGTGGCCAGGTTCATGACAAACAAACTATAACCATTAAGGGTAGACGCCCTGATGGCTCTGAGGATCAGTGAGGATGAAGGCCTTAGGGCCTACGCAAAAAGGTATTATGAGGTGTTCAACCAAATACCTGCGTGCAACCAAGAGGTGGCGGTCGTGTCTTTCAAGAACGGCCTAAAAGATGATTGTACACTACAAAAGTCATTGGCAAAGACATTTCCAAAAAGCATGGAGGAGCTCATGGCCAGAATTGAGAAATATCACTACAACAAAAAACATTTTTGGCGACGTTTTTTAGCAACCAAACTGAAATTAGTCGCCAATTTTACATAATCAGCGACAATATAATTGTTTGTCGCCAAAAGTACACTATTGGCGACAAGTTAATATTTTTAGTCGCCAAAAGGTTTGGCGCCAACTTAATTTTTTGGGCGGGAGCGCCAAAAATATTTTCGCGACCAAATGAACATATAGCGACGAAATTTTGGTCGCCAATTGTAAGGTTTTGGCAACGGAAATGAAATAGTCGCGGAAAAGATGAATGGTACTTATGGCGACAGAAGAATTTTTGTCGCCAATAAATTAGCAAACGAAACTACGTCGTTTTGCATTTTTCAATTTTTTTTTTTTTTTTAAAGGCTGGATCGACCCTTTTACTGAATAAACACACCCAAGCCTCATCTCATTGTATTCAGAGGAAAACGAGAAGAGAGGGAGAAGATAGAGGATTCAAAAGGGAATGGAAGGGAAGGGTAGGGTTTCAATCTCTCTCTCTCTGCACACTTCGACGGGACGGCGAAACTGATTCAGCAACGGTGACAATCAACGGTACGCACTCATCTACTCTCTTCTCTTCTCATTCAACATCCAATTAGTAGACTTCAAGAGTCCAAATAGCATACCCAAACGATTGTCAAGCTTGAGCTAGGTAGCGAATGGCGAGAACGGCAGAGGTGTTTGGTGTAGATGAGGCAGGGAGGGGCGTGGCCATGGGTTTGTTAGGCGTGGTCGTAGGGTAAGGGTCGTCGAAGGGGGGGGGACTCTCTCTTTCTCTCTCCCCCCTTCTTTAGCTTCTTATTTTTTCTATTGACAAATTGTGCTTGTCTCTCTTTCCCCTATAAATTGCAATTTCTATGCCCTAATTGATTTTTTTTCTTGCCAAGTGCCTTTTTAGAATTTTTTTTAGGGGTGTTGTTGTGATGTCTGGTTTCTCTCATTAGAGTTCAAATCCCATTTTTCTTATCTGTCAAATGTTCGATAAAATGCATCAATGATGGCCTACTGTGATTTTGTTTATTAGATCCATTTTTTTTGACTTTTGGATCTTTGAGAATATAATTTAGGAGGATTTTGGACTCAAATACAATTTAGGAGAATATAATTTAGTTTTCTTGGTGGGTTTGTTTTTTGTGTTTATCTACAAATTGAAGTTGTGGAAGTATGTATATATAGTAAATTTAGGATCTTTGATTAATCATTTTTTAGTATTTGTCACTCCATGTATTTCAGTTATTGTGTTTTCAGTGAGTCTGTAATTGTACATGAATTATTTGAAATACTACAATTATTTGATTTTCAGGAACACTCAGTCGCTGCTTTCACCCGTGTTCTTGATGAGGCCAGTGTTGTTCTTCTCTTCAGAGACAAAGTCTATCTTCATCCTGATAAGGTACGTACACATATATATAAATAATAGTTTCCTTGTTAGAAGAAGATTCTTATAAATTGATTTATGTGGGACTAGTGATTTGTGCTTGTGTTAGAATATAACTAACAATTTTGTTGATGAAATTTGTGTGTGTTTATTAGTCACAAAAGTTTTGTGTATCTCATTATGGCTAATATGTATATTTTGCGTTGCCAAAAATCACATGTTATTTTTGTTTTATTATTTTCTTGTTGGTCTTTGGTTGTGTACACTACATGGGGAATGAGTTTACTCCGTATTGCGGAGATGAAGGTTTAAGTTTTATGTTTCCCTCTGTATGGTTAATGTCTAATTTTAGAGTTAAAAAGAGTCCAAAATACATTCGTTAGTTGCACTATGAGAACTAAGCAACTGTTTCTCTACAGAGAACAGTTCCAAAACCTCTGATTTTGCAGCAAGGGATTGAGGATAAAATATATGGACATAATCACCATCAAAATCAGCACTAAGTGGCCCACATATAAGAGGGTTGATCTTAACTGTATGGTCATCGTGAACATAAACCGACAAAGCTTGCAGGGAATGTTTATGCATTGTCGGAGGTCTATTGATGAAAACAATATCCCCATCCATTATCCGTCGATGTACCACTTGACCAGGTCTTAAGAAAGTATGCCCCTTCGAACCTTCCCTCAGCGAGTAGGTTGACAAACCATCCCTATAGGTTAAACACACTTTTCATCAACCAGCTTCTGCAGATACTGCATGTTATATTGAGTAACTCTCTCCTCAAATGTTATCCGTTGAGCAATTTCAAAAGGCAGTCCAATCTCATTGACTCCTTTATATGCATCACCTGTAATAACACTCCGTGAGGAGAATCCACAACCCTTTCTGATAAATAGGGTTTTCATCTTCTCAAGCCATGCTTTAGTAGTAGAATCGCTTTGGTCTTTGTTAATCCCAAATCGTGTATCCATGTCACGAGATGCCTTGTAGAAGAAATATGCACGGAAAGACAAGAAAACAACAGTTGTTCATGAACATTTGCACAATTTAATTGCCAAAGGTTTGACTAGATTATCAATCAGATTCTCAATAAGAACAAATGTCACCCAAGTAAATAGTAAACCAGCATCAACTACACAAAACACCATCTTCTAAAACGGATCATCATTCTCAGATAATTCAAATAAGCAATGCAATGGACATGATTGATGAGATCTATTAAAATAAGCAATGCAATGTACATAAAATGGATCATCATTCTCAAATAATTCTGTATAATTTTTAATTAGTTTTTCTCTCAAATCCTCAAAGCAATAAAGTGCCCCCACTAAGGGTCAGCCAAACTTCCCTTGAATTAGCAACAGACATGATTGATGAGATCTATTAAGTTAATAGAGTGGTGTCACATGAAATGGTAAACAAAACATGGTACATAGATGTAATCATCATAGCATTATGGCACTAAAAGTAATTTGTATATTCAACATGGGATAACTTCAAATAGTGCTTGTGTTGTAAAAGCTCACGTAGTGTACACAAATACTTGTTTCAATTTTACCCCAATATATTGATTACCTAGGAAGCTTCTGAACTTGATCTTTGATCAGTAAGTTCTATAAATTCTTGAGCCATTCTAAATTTTGTTAGTTTGGAGTCAATAAATTAGAAGTCGAAACTATGTCGTTTTGCATTTTTTTTTTTTCTAAGACTTGACTGACCCTTTTGGTGAATAAACAAATAATTATCAATATTAAGAGATGAGGGTCCAAAAGAAAAAAGGTCTGAGGCAAATAGCAGCACTCTAAATTGTTTCCTTGGTGCCTAATATTTGTCTATTTCCATCTAATTCGTAGGTATATACAAGTGGGGAATGCAGTTGCATTTCTAGTATCTATGGAATTCGGAAGTATGTTGGCAAAGGGAAGCTAAGGAGTCTCAAATAATGAACCCTTGACAACAGTTGATCTGAAATTCCCTCTGAGTCCTGCACAATAGCATTGGATTAATTAACCATTCTTAAAGTGAGTTCAATCTTGGCAAAATTCATTCTTAACAATCTTGTTGAAGAAAATTTTAAACTCACATTGAGTAGTAGACCATTCATAAAAACCATATATGGTCATTTTAGCTTGTAATTCAAATTTCCATTTTCTTCTTGTATTATCTTGAAAAATATCTGGTTAAGTACATTGAAAGATATGTAACCTTATTTTTAGTTTTTTCTTTTTGGGCCTAGACCCATTTCTGTTTGCTGAGTGCTGGTGGACCGGGCACTCTGGAAGTGATATTGGGCTGATTGCGAGGTTCTGCTGTCGGCCCTTTCTCGGTCCATATTTCCTCACACGACCCATTATGCTGTGGGCCATTTTTAGGTGGATTTCAGTTTGTAGTTAATGCAACAGTATGAGCAGTTTAGTTAAACTTCATAAACTCATTACAAAGTAGTGGCATTCCCAAACTCCCTGTAGTTGCAATGATCTTTGAAGCACTTACAGCCATACAAGATTCAAATGGAGTTGATATTAGTGCCATTCTCAACTTTATTGACGTCAGATAGAAGTCTTTTGTTATCTTTATTCCCTTGGATAAAATTTACCTGGTTTAATCTTGAAGGACTTGTAGTAGCTGTTAGGTTATGACAAAACAATTTATGGAAAATAATTGTAGACAGCTCTTTATATTGCATAATGTTTAGATACTCAAATCCATGCATCTTGATGTGTAGTCTATTGGACTATTGTGCTTGGTTGATTCCAAACAGCCTAGAATTTCAACATTGTGAGAGTCCATAATTTTGTACATGAATAATTTGATAAACATAATGTTATTTGCATGCAAAACTGATAGCTAAGTAATACTGTGAGATGCAACAAAGTGTACAATGAAATAGAAAAGAAAAGAACTTCAGGGAAGGGTATGTGTATTGGGGGTGATGATGACTCAAAAATGAGTGACGAAACAAAAGAAGAAATGGAAAAGAAAATTGGGAAATAAGGAAGGAAAAGAGATGATAGTGTCCCCAACCACGAAAATTGTTCTGTTGTTCTGTTTTGCTCTATTAGTTAGAGGGTTGAGTTGGAATTAGTCTGCTGATCTGTTTAGTTTAGTCTTAAGGCTGCTGATCTGTTTGGTTTAGTCTCTAGGCTGCTGATCTGTTTGGTGGCTGAAAAGTTATGTTTTGTTGATCTATTTGGTTTAGTCTCAAGGCTTATGGTCCTGTCTGTTGGAGGATTTTTGTGGCCTTATTAGTCTCAAGGCTTAATGTTGTTTGGTCTCTCTTAGATAGTTGGCTGATTATTGAATGTTGCTGCTGTTTAGTCTAACTAACCCCATAAAAAAAAGAACTATATATCAACGAAAACAAAAAATGGGCAGCAACATGTCCAGGCTAAAAGAAAACCTGTGGAGAAACCAAAAAAACCAAGATATAAAAAGAACATCAACAAACCTATAAGCAAGCCTCCAAGATAACACCCTAACAATACCTCCTCGTGAAACACTGGACTGCAAAATACCATTCATGATGTATATCACATTGCTTCTCAGTTGTATCAATTAATAGGAGCACTAATAATAACATGAGTGGAGTGGTCTCGTCTTACTTTGAATAATAATTTTTATGCTACAATGGTTGGTCTCAGTTTGGGAATGGGAGTGTTGCTCGATGATGAATGTGAGAAATGGTTTAGAACTCTATGATACTATTGAATAATTTGTGGATGGCTTGAATTTATTGAAAAAGCTTTGTAGCCATTTCGTAAAAGGTGCTATGTTTCAAGAGTTGGTGCAGCCAAGAACTATCTATGCATTTCCTTTCTTGCCTTTACTATGGCTGAACATTCTCATATTTATGAAGACTTTTCAGATTTATGGCCACAAAATACAGCTGAGATGTCTCTTCTTCCAAATTCTTCCAGTGAACTTTCACATTTTTTCACTCAGTCTAGGACTGCTGATTTGGTAGATCTAATTTTATGCAAGGGTTGAAGAATGAAACCTATATGCATAATTGATATCATAGTATTATCTATACAGAGATTTTACAAATAGGGTTGAGCAACGCCTTGTATGAGAGTAGACTAGGCTATTTTTATATTGTTAACTCTTTTTCATCATGAAATCTAAGTGATATGCACCTTATTAAACCAAACAACAAATTTGGTTTTCCAAATAAAAAGCAATTGGATTCGCAACACGTGAAATTCTAACACTACACACTTCAAATGTTCCAAACTGAAACCATGAGAAATATAACAAAGTCCTGTCTTGGGGAGGCCATCTTTTGGTGTCTAGACTTCAAGGTCGATTAGCTAGCATAGAGCCAACACTAGGGTGGATCCTCCAAGCATTCTTCCTCGGTTTCTTTCATAGTACAATCCTTGCACACGAATCATCGTGCAACTGATGAATTTCATTGGTCGAAAATCAATCACTGATTCAAAAAGAGAATTTATTTTTCCTACTAGAAGCACCTAGTATCCATCCGTTGAACAGTGCTTGGGTGCTCTGCTGCTGACAGCTTCCCTCCTTGAGACTTTACATCAAAAGTCATGCAAGTACGTATTTTTCGACAATATTCAAAGCCTACAACTATAAATGCTATATCAAAGAATAACCACATATGGTTCATGTATCTGCTGTTTCTGTTGCAATGGCTTTTACAGAGGAACATATTATTTGTTAAGCTGTGTGGATTATACAATTATTCTCTCAGTCAGCTATGTAATTATGCCCACCAGGCACATGTTTTAGCTAATGATTCATTGTTTCTTGTTGGGTATTTAACTGATTTTTTCTTGCAATATTGTTTAATCAATGAACTTTATCAGATTCAAGAATAATTTCTCAGAGACTTGGCTATTCTGAAATGGAATACAGGGGTGAGTTTGTGTGTCTCAGGGGGAGAGTACACAAGTATATTATTACCTTTCAATATGGATATACTTTTGGGAAGTGACTTGGGGTCCATACACAACAATATACATAATTTTTTATAAGCAAATATAAGCAATGCATTATATTTGTATATATTACTTAATCTTATCTGATATCAATGCCTTAAAGCACTGACATTGGATTCTTTGCCTCCCATTGGATTCTTTTCCGAATATTTTGAGCTCGAGCATCTAATATCTTTTTGTACCGATAATGAAGAACTCAGGCATCAATTGTCAACCATTGAAACCAACTGATATAATTCAGCTTTTGCAAGTTCCACTCCAACTGAAGAAGAATCATTTCAGTACTTGGAATGACTTTATCCAGAAACACCACTATTACTAATATTGGTATTCCTTTTATTTTCCTTTGTGCTTTCCTTGCCCAAGTTGGCCTCTGTTATTCTGCTAAGGTATGGATATAGATATGATATTTTCAATCAACTTCTTTGTTTTCGTTTTTTTGTTTTCGAATTTATGTTACTGGGTCAAGCTTTGTCTTGTGCGCAGGTCTATGTGGTCTATATGGGAAGCAGAGATGGTCATGACCCAGATGAGATTTTGATGCAGAACCACCACTTCCTCACTGATTTTCATGGTGGAAGGTCCATCCAATGTTCCTTTTTTCTCTTTCTTTTCTTTTTTTTCAACTGTACACCACCATGTTTTCACACTCTTTTTTTTTTTTTTTTTTTTTTTTTGTGGTTTGATGTTATTGTTGTGTTCCTCTTCTTGTTCTTATTGAGGATTGTTTGGTTGTGCTAATTGAATCATTCAATTGGTGACACAGTGTTGAACAAGCCAGGGCATCTCATGTCTACAGTTACAGGCATGGTTTCAGAGGCTTTGCAGCCAAGTTGACAGAGGACCAAGCTTCTGAAATTGCCAGTATGTCAATACAAAAGTAGTATTTACTATTATCTTTACCATTTCTCATCATAATTGATTGATTTATATCCATGGCTCTGAAAAATCAATGTCATGGTTTTAAAAATTGAAACATAGAAGAAGTGGTTGGATCATACTATGAGTCTCCCTAGTTGTGATTGGATCTCCGGTTAGAAAATTAGAAGGAAAATTGTAAAACACAAGACTTAAAAGGCCCGTTCGGGAGCCGAAATTGCTTAATGACCACCGGAACCACCAAAACTTGGCATGGACGGATTTTTCAAGCCTAAATAGACTTGTAGGAACAAACAGGACCTCGATTGGATTTCCGGTTAAAAAATTAGAAGGAAAAATGTAAAACACAAGACTTAAAAGGCCCGTTTGGGGGTTGAAATTTCGAAATGACTACCGAAACCACCGAAACTTGGCACGGACAGCTTGTTCAAGCCTAAGTAGACTTGTAGGAACAAACGGGACCTCAATTGGATTTCCGGTTAGAAAAGTAGAAGAAAAAATGTAAAACACAAGACTTAAAAGGCCCGTTCGATGGCCAAAATTGCAAAATGACCACTGAAACCACCGAAGCTTGGCACGGGTAGCTTGTTCAAGCCTAAATAGAGTTGTATGAGCAAACGACACCCGATTGGACTTCCCGTTACAAAATTAAAATCAAAATTGTGAAGTTCATATCGAGGTTTTTTTTTTTTTTTTTTTTTGTCAATCTAATATTGTTTTTTCTTTTTTCATGTGACAGATTGGCAATGGTGGAAAATAGTTTGGGCTGCATCAGAAGATTTGATTTTGTGTTTTTGGAAATATTTTGACATAGGATTTTGGTAAATGATTTATGGATTAAATTTTTAGCGTCAAAATATTTGGTATTGTGTTTTTGCAAATATTTTGACATAGGATTTTAGTAAATGATTTGTTGGTTAGATGTTTAACATCAAAATATTTGGTTGTAATTTTGAAATATTTTGATAGAGGATTTGGTAATGTATTTATGGGTTTGATGTTAGTAGTTTGTAAGTACTTTGGTATGTATGTTTTAGATTGTCAGAGAATTGTAATTATGTTTATTTAGATTTTTCAAAACTATTAATTTTGAATTAGTATGAATGTCTTGCATAGGTGTATTATTATTTACATTACATTTGTGTATATATTGTGCATAGGAAAACAGGTGTTTTGGATTATTTTGAACAGGAAAATTATTAAAATCAAAATTTGTGTACTGAATTTTTAGTGACAGGTGGTATTTTGGTCGCTGTTAATATATTTGGCGACAACATATTATTTTTGTTGCTAAAAGTTAGTGGTTATTCCAAGAACTTTTAGCAACCAAAACTTACTCGTCGCTAAAAATGTGATTTTTAGCGACCAAATTAATTTTGTCGTTAAATAGTACTTTTGGCGACGCATTTATTTGTCGCTAAAACTACATAGCCTATCCAAATTTTAACCTTTTAGCAACAAATTGTAATTTTATGGCGACAAAATATATGATTTTTGGCGACCAATTTTGCTTGTCGCTAAATGTCTACATACGGTGACAATTTCTGATTTCGTCGCCAATACTTTTAGTGACAGGCCTTTGGCGACAAGTTGTATATTTGTCGCCGATTCTTTTGGCGACAGAATTTGTACTTTTGGCGACAAATTTTTAGGTTGCCAAATGTGTTTTTTGTTGTAGTGTATGCCAGAGCCAAGGAAGACACGCCAGGGATTAAGGTGACAAAGCAAGAGAAAGGAAACGGCTCGCCGAAGCGAGGCCGAGGTAACAACGGATCCAAAAACAAGAGATAGGACTAAGAACCGCACAGACAGTCACAACTGTATTCCGGATCCCAATTCACAAAGTCCTGGATAAAATCCGAACCCAACCCTACTTCAGAGCACCAGCAAGGGTACCAGGAGAGTTTATGAGAAGAAGCCTTGGAAAGCATTGTGCTTACCATAACGAATATGGTCATCTGACTCAGGGTTGCAAAGCCCTAAAGTCACACCTAGAAGACTTGGTAAGGCAAGGCCATTTGAGGGACCTTGTAGATGAGGCCAGGACGAGGAAAGAGCAGGCAAGACTGCCCCAGGCACCAGCGGCTCCACCTCTTCCAACAAAATAACCACAAGAAGGCGGACCTCGAGTAATTAATGTAATTCACTCGAAGGTCAACGAAAATGAAATTCGGGGGGAGACCTAGAAGGTAAAGCACTTGCAGCACGTGTACCAGGTCCGACAGAAAAGACCTCGGGCTGAGGAGTGCCAGGGACCAATGGTGTCCTTTACTGAAGCCGACCTGGAGATGGTCCAACATCCGCACAACGACGCCTTAGTAGTATCCCTCTAGGTTGGGGAGTGCCAAGTGAAGCGCATCCTAATCGACCAAGGCAGCTCTTGTGACATCATGTTTGTCAAGTGTTACAAGGAGCTTGGTCTTCACCCAGACGATATGGAGCAGTCCAACAGCTCCATGGTCGGGTTCAATGGAACGCTGACGTGGCCACTGGGAGCAACAAGTCTAGAGGTGCAGGCTGGCACCAAGAGGGTGAAGACAAAATTCACCATAATCGACACACCATCCCCCTACAATGCTATACTGGGGAGGCCATGGTTGCAAGCAATGGGGCCTGTACCCTCAACACTGCATCAGCTATTGCGGTTCCCAACAGAGCATGGGATAAAGAAGGTTAGAGGGGATCAACTGTAGGCAAAGAACTGCTCCATGGCAGCAATGAAATCTGCCTGCAGTATACGAGAACCAAAGATAGTAGAGATCGAAGACGAGGACATGGAAGTCCTAGATGACGTTGGCAAGGAGCCAGCCGAGAAGAGTGAAGAAGCCCTAACGAAAATTCTCGTCCAGTAGGGAGATGAAGAACGATTCTTTCTTCTCGGTTCAGGCTTAGCCGAAGAAGAGGAAAAAGAGTTGAGGCTTTCTTAAGAGCAAACATCGAAGTGTTTTCCTGGACGCCTTACGAAATGCCAGGCATCGACCCCGAGGTCACTTGCCATAAACTAAACGTAGACTGGTCGGCCAAACCTGTAATACAACGGGCAAGAAGACCGATGTTAATGCATGTTGAGGCAGTGGAAGAAGAAGTTGACAGACTTTTGGAGGCCAGAGCCATTCGAGAGTTAAATTACCCGACATGGCTATCAAACACAGTGGTGGTAAAGAAAAAGAATGGTAAATGGAGGGTCTGCGTGGACTTTACCAGCCTAAACAAGGCCTGTCCCAAAGACAGTTTCCCTTTACCCAAGATTGACCAACTGGTGGATGCCACTTCAGAGCATGGAAGGATGAGTTTCCTGGATGCCTACAAGGGGTACCATCAGATAGCCATGTACCCTCCAGACGAGGAAAAGACTGTGTTTATCGTCCCAAAAGGGCTGTATTGCTATAGAGTAATGCCTTTTGGGTTGAAAAACGTCGGAGCAACTTACCAGAGATTGGTAACCAAGATGTTTAGACACCTGATCGGCCGAACAGTAAAAGTTTACATCGATGACATGTTCGTGAAGACCAAGGAACCTGAAGGTCATCTGGCTGACCTAAACGCAGTCTTTGATATCTTTAAAACATATCGGCTCCGACTCAATGCATCGAAGTATGCATTTGGAGTTGGATCTGGTAAGTTCTTGGGATACCTAGTGACCAGAAGGGGCATTGAGGCCAGCCCAGACCAGATCAAGGCCATCCTAGAGTTGAAGAGCCCAATATCGGCAAAACAGGTGCAGATGCTGACTGGAAGGGCTGTGTAGACGTCCCCGAACGTCCCGGGAAGGAAGCCCGTTTTGTTCATTTGGGCTCACTACAGTTCAGACTCAAATGTCACGATCTTGTATCTAATCTCGTAGAGTGGAATGCAAGACCGATAGATCATCAAAGAGTCCAAATCCGGCAAATCATTTTTGAAAACAGATTTTTTTTTGAAAGAAGTGCCAAACATGGACTGCTTTGCCAGATACAGAGTCGCCACCTAAATATTTTATTTTGGGGAATTTAGGAAACCCTGACTCGTTTGCCTAAGGCCACGTGTCCGTCATCACTAAAGTTGCCTCGGTTTAGAAACTTGGGTACGATTGGGGAAGGTCACTTCGTGAGCACCCCGCTCGCCCGATCAAAGATCGGCCTCTACTAACCATGATATCTAGTTTTGAAAACATTATGCGTTCTTATTCCGATTATTAGCCTAGATTTACTATGTGATGCGCACAGCATACAAGTATAGACTGGATCGTCTGAATTGGAACAAAACATTTCATGTTTGGTTTTTGAAAGCGGTTTGGCTACTCGCAAGTAGGCTAAAAATGCAGATTTTGCCACCTTCGGGTGGGCTTAGGAAACATGGTTTTGCCACTATCTAGTGGGCTTAAAACCCACAGTCAACGCATTATTCCAATTCAGATAATCTAACCTTCACCCACAGGCATTCAGGCAGGTATATCACATAAACAAATAGCCTCATGGTAAGCATGCTATCATGGAAGTCACTCACACGCATGTAAGGATGCTAAAGCATAAAACTTACCGAGTACTCCAAGTCAAAACAAAAGCTATGTTAGAAATCCATGTATGATCCTAACTATACAGAAATGCCTAATGCAACACATGTAAAGATGCAACTACAATAGGCTCGGCTATTATAAGAATGGCATATGAGATGCTACAGCTAACACATATTCAACTTGGAATTGAAATACGAAGCAGTTAGTATGATGCGCCGAGCCCGGTGCATGCAAGACAGATGAATGATTCAAACATACAAGCATAAGTATGCTAATTGAAACATGCCCTAATCTAACCATTATAAGCTGGTAAATAAAAGGGAGAAAGACACGGGGTTGGAAGACATGCATCACACACACGTACACTTATTACAACATTGCCCTCGCTCGGAGGATCCGAATAAATAATACAGTCCGAATAAATAATTACAGTCCGAACGAATGATTAAATATTACAAAACCCTAATTAATTAACAAATTAACTAGGAAAGCAAATAAACTAGCATGCAAATTCATGGACCGCCTCAGCTCTATTCTGAATGATGAAAGATGCATGCCCGAGTTGCCTTGCGCAGAAATCCATTGCGATGCCCCGATTCACCTCTGTTTGCAATCAACCCCGAAATGCTGTGCAAGGCTTTAGAAAGTTGCTGATTTCTGATTTGCTGCAACAGAGAGCAAGAAAGGGGCATAGCAAAGTATTTTCACATATGTATGCACACCTCGATCCTCATGCCACTAATCACGCATCTCGATGCACGATAGTCGAGGAGTCGAATTACACGATTTGATGTGAAATGAATGCACATATAAACACAACAAGGCCTAGACTCCATCATGGTTAATCCGGAGTATCGGCGACCGGGAATTGAGACACGTTCTGTCACTTGGAGTACGAAACGTCCCTCGTTTCCTATGCTCGGGCTAACTCCTATCCCAAACACAATGCAAATGAGAATGAGATGTTATACACAATGCGACTAACATGTAACCTAGCATACGTAATGCTATGGACTAAAATGGCATATACGATGCACGTGATGTAACATGGCATACACAATGCTCTAACATGCAACCTAGCATACGCAATGCTATGGACTAAAATGGCATACACGATGCACGTGATGTAACATGGCATATACAATGCTCTAACATGCAACCTAGCATACGCAATGCTATGGACTAAAATGGCATATACGATGCACGTCATGTAACATGGCATACACAATGCTCTAATATGCAACCTAGCATACGCAATGCTATGGACTAAAATGACATACACGATGTACGATGGACTTACACCAACATGAGTGGACCTCAGCCACCCTCACATCAGTGGCCATATGATGGAAATGAGATAACCGAAACACATACAAACATGCACGATGCAAGGGATCAATCCTAAGGCATCAAATGTCACTCTACCAAAGCATGGAAAATGATGCAATATGGCATATAAACACACAAATTCCAGCTCTGAAACATGATACAAAATAGTCCCAAAACATGCAAACATGGCACACAATGCAAGCTAGGGGGCTCGGGTACCGAAACTAGTGAAGTGCGTTACACTAGAGGTACCCAAAACAATGCACTAATGGTAAAACCAACCCTAAACAGACTCTAGGCAGGTCTGAAACAGTGAGAAAATGGCCTAAAATGATGGCTCGGAATGCGACGAAATGGAGCTCATTTAATGGTCGGTAAATGAGGCATACAAGTCCGACTCTCAAACGCATTTAAAGAGTATAAAACATGAAAATATGGTATTCAAACAAGCTCTGAAATATGATGTATAATGGCCCCAAAATAAGGAAATACCTCAGTATATGCATGTAATGGACCCCGAAACTCAAAGCTAAGCAAGTGTATTGAACCACAAGCATGCAAAACAAACACCATTCAACCATGAGACCCAAAAACAGAGCTAAAACAGTCCAAAATATACCTAAGATCAGTTTAAGACATGGCCAAAAAATGCTAACATGAAGGGCCAAAACAACATGCAACATAGGCTAGTAAGCATGGTTTTCAGTAGATGTATATGAAGCACAAGAGAGGTCACCAAACCAGCCAAAAACAGAAACATGGCATGTCAAATAAACCCTCAAAACCCATGTAAACTCAGTCAACACATGCTAGAATGAGGTGCTCCTTTGAGAGGCCAATAAGAGGGTTGTTCAACACATACAAGATAGACATGCAACATGGCAAAACCACTTCTGGAAATCAGTTATGAGGGTCCTAAAACTCACCCAAAAGGCCCTGAAATGGGTCAATGAAGCATGCAATGAAAGGTCCCGTTGAAAGGCCTTGAAGAGGATTGTTCCACACATGCATAAGGGATACAAAATATGGCCAAAAGGGCTCCGGACAGAGCTAAGGTAGACCTTAAAACTCACCAAATAGGGCCTAAAATGTGATTTCACAACATGCAAGTAGGGACCCCTTTGGAAGGCCAAAAGGGCCAACAATCAAGACAAGGAGAGAGGGGGTCACCCCCCTCTAATTTTGGCTCTCAAAACAGTGTGCTAGCCGCTAAAAATCCACTGGATTTCAGTGGCTAGGAGGCCAAACAAAGCATGAAACGAAGGCCTAGATACAAGGCTCAAAACAAGAGGCAAACAAGCATACAAGGGGGTAGATGACCCCCAACAGAAAAATTCCCTTAACAAAACTTCAAGAGGGGCTCAAAACAAGACTCTTTTCAGTTTATGACAAATCTCAAAAATGCTTGCAAGAAAGGCTAAGATAGAAAGCAAAATAAGCCTACAAAGAGGGATGGAGCATACAAGGAGGTAGATGACCTCAAACAGAAAAGTGTCCTTAATAAAACTTCAAGAGGAGCTCAAAATAAGACACTTTTTAGTTTAATATGAAACCCAAAAATGATTTCAAATAAGGCTAAAGGATGAAGCAAGATAATGCAAAAAAGGGAGAAATAGAGACTTACCCATGTAGAGAAGACCTCTAGCAACTTCTGGACCCAGATGGTGAGCCTTCAACCTCTGCAAATTAGTTCCAAGATGTTTGGATGGATGGTGGAGGTGTTGTGCTAAGGGTTGGTGTGCAAATGGCCAAGAATGATAGAGTTTAGAGCTTGGGATGGAGAGATATGGAGAGTTGTATGCAAAGTGCCTTAACCAAATTCTTCAACCCTTGCAAATGGAGAGGAGGGTTTGTTTTATAGAGGGAAAGGGCCAAGGCTTCTTGGAGAAGCCTCAAGTAAAAAGGCCAAGCTTCTAAAAGAAGCCAAGCTTCTAAAAGAAGCCAAGCAAAAGGGTCAAGCTTCTCTTAGAAGCTAAGCAAAAGGGTCAAAACCTCCTTAAGAAAACAAACAAAAGGGTCAAAATCTCGGAGGATGGGTCAAATGCTTTACAGCTGGCACAGCTATGTTGCACTCAGGAAGGCCAAAAAGCAGAAGGCTAGCCGACCAGCAAAGGTGGTCGGCCGACCACTCCCCCTGATCAGCCGACCATACCAGAAAGGTGGCCTCCCAGATGAGTACAACACAGCTGTATGGTGGGAGACCAGAAATTGTGGCCTAAGAGAGAGGAAAACCAACTTTCCAGCAAGGTTCAAAAGGGTCAAGAAGAAAAGCTGGTTGGCCTACCCATATTGGTGGCCTCCCAGATGAGTACAACACAATGGTGGTATGGGAGACCAGAAATTATGGCCCAAAAGTGAGGAAAACCAGCTTTTTGTCAAGAAAACTGGTTGGAGGAGAGAGAAAATAATTTCCAAAAGAATTGCTGGTCTCCCACTATAGTACCACCTTCCAAACAATGAAAATAGGGTCTATACCAAAAATGAACCCTAACCGATGCAAAACGAGGGTTCGGGGGCCAAAACACGCGGCCCGGGGCCCCAAAAACAGGCTGTTAGGTACCGGAAGTGGCGTGCGACCACGAAGGTGGTCTCTCAGGCCACAGTGTCCCTCAAAAGATAGGAAACAAGGTGTGTGCCAAAAATCGGAGTAAACGGAGGTAGTTAAGCGGTTCCGAACCGAGGCATGCGGCCGACGGCTCCGAAAACTGGAAACTGGTCTCTAAACGAGAAAAATGGCTTACGACCACGAAACGTAGCCTATGGCCACTGAGAGATGGTCTACGAGACCTCTCCCTTCCTTCAAGAAGAGAAAACAAAGAAAACAGGACATAGTTCGCGAACCGAGGCAAAGCACAAAAGAGCCCCGAAGTCCGGAGGCAAGGCTCGCAGTTGAGACTCTGAAACCTCAGAATGAGCACAATATGCATCATCACCGAGCGCTCAATTTGTGACATCTGAGTCTTAAGGTCGGTCAAAAATGAAGTGTCTACAGGCTGCAGCCCTGAATAGGTTCATAAGTAGAAGCTCAGACAAGTGCAAACCTTTCTTCAACTTTGTGAAGAAAGCGACAGACTTCTTATGGACCGAGGAGTGCGAAGTCGCCCTAGCCGACTTGAAGAAGTATCTGACCATGGCTCCAGTTCTCTCAAATCCAGAACTTGGAGAGGAGCTGTTCTTGTATTTAGCAATTTTGGAACATGCGGTAAGTACAGTGGTAATCTGAGAAGAAAAATGGGAACAAAAGGCTGTTTACTATGTAAGAAAAACCCTGGTTGATGCAGAAACCAAGTATTTATCCTTGGAGAAGTTAACGCTGGCCTTAGTAATGGCTTCAAAGAAGTTGAACCATTACTTTCAAGCCCATAAAATTGTGGTGCTAACTGAACATCTGTAACAACCCTCATACTGTTTACTGATTAATGACTGATCGATTACCGATAATCACCGATTACTGTTAAACGAAACGGATAATGACTGATAACTGACTGATAATCGAACTGAATGGAATACTGAACTGACTGACCGAAATTGAAACTGAATTGACTGAGTATATGTTAGTTAATTGCATTCTATCTGTTTGATTGTCTGATTATCTGTTCATGTTTATATGTTTAAACTGCTAATTGAAGGCCTTATCGGCGGCCGAATTAGAAACCGATTGATGTTCCGTGACCCTCATAATTAATGTGATTTTATGGTATATTTATCTGAAAATTTATTAGGTATGATTAAATTAGATTAAATAAGCTAATTAAAGAGTTTGCCATATTTACCATTTTGCCACTATCTCATATACACACACTTGAGCCTTATACTTGAATCAAAACACATTTGCTCAGCCATTTTCTTGTGCTTAACCGACCAAGAGAGGGAGAGGGAGAGAAATTGAGTTCTACCTTGTGAATTGCTTGGAAATTGAAGGAATTGGAACATAGGTTGCAAATTTAACTTCCACACCTTGTAACTAAAGCTCTAGGTAAGGAATTCAACCCCTCTTTGTAATGTGTTTGAGCTCATTCATGTTAGATTCTTGAGCCTCTAGTGATTCAAATCTAGAATTGGTTCATTGTGTTGATTTGGAACTCATTTCATGCATGCATGTTTGTAATGTAGATATTTGAGTTGTTTTCATGGCAAAAGGTTACATGCATGTCCATCTTTTGGTCATACTCCATGAATTCATCATGTTCTTGAAGAAATGAGCTCATTTGAACAAGCTTTGAAGATTTAATTTGGTTTGAAACTCATGCATGACATGTTTGAATGTTATTCTTGAAAATGGGTTTGAATGTGGTTTTAATTGACTCACCTTTGGGGCTTGAATTCACAAATTGAGCTTTGAAACTTGTTATACATTGAATTTAATGATGTTTTCCAGAATTTGGGCCCAAGAGGTCGAGTTTGGAGTGGTAGAATGCTTGGTTTGAGCTTGGGAAGCAGATCTGGAAATTCCAGATTTGGCTTCCTCGCTCGAGCGAAGGATTCCCCGCTCGAGCGAGCACCTTTGTCCAGAGCTCCGCTCGAGCGACCATCGAGCGACCATCGCGCGTAAAATCTCAGCATCCAGTACTTTTACTGTTTTGCAGACCGCTCGAGCGAAGGATTCCTCGCTCGAGCGAAGCCTTTGATTTTGGACTTACGCTCGAGCGGAGAAAGTCTCGCTCGAGCGAAGCCCCTATTTTCAGCAAAGTTTGCAAAATATTTTCTAAGTGTATTTTTGCATCCTCATCCCATCCTAGGCATTCTTAGGCCTAGTTTAAGGCATCTTGACGAGGATATCATTGTAGAACACACCAAGGCAAATTAGGGATTAAGTTATGAGATTTCCCAACTGTGTAGCTTAGTGTGTTCAACCTGTGAACTGTGTAGGGTTGGCAACTGGGGAGACACGCTCTAGCCTACTGTAGCCCAAACTCTGTGAGTAACAATTGTGTAAAGATATGTTCAACTGATTATCTTTTGAATACTGAACTGAACTGTTTACTGAACTGGTATTATTTACTGAATGAATGTATGTCCTTTATTTCTGAACTGTACTGTGGCATCCTTAGTATCTACGGTTTACTGTTACTGTTACTGTTACAGAGATCTCTGTCGGTTCCCTCGTGGAACCACTACTGTTTACTGACTGATGGCCATCATTACTGTTCGGTCTTTCAAGACCTACTGTACTGTTATGCTAATGGATGTACCACATATGACTGTTTACTGTACTGAACGACCGAAATACTGATTGAATTGAACTGTTTTCATTACTGTAAGGACATTCATTCTAAACCCCTTTACGCTTTATGTTATTCACTGGGCTTTAGCTCACTGCTCATATATATATGTAGGTGTACAGGCACCAGACCGCAGCTAGAGGCGTCAGGGTTACTCCAGTTTTGTCAAGCCAGCCTTTGTGCCTCACTGCGAGGTTCCGAGTTGCCATGCTATGGCTTGGGGGTGTTTTGTCTGTTTTTCCCCTTTCTGTACTGTTTTACTGTTTTGTATAGACCGTACTGTTTTGTACAGACGAAATGTTTTCTGTACTGTTCTGTGGGGTTGAGTCCCTAGTTGAATGGATGTGAATATTATACATACTGTTCTGTACTGTTTATGTGTGAATATATGAAAAGCCTTTTCGCATACAGACTGTCACAGCTCAATGGACACTATTTATTTACTGTATTGGCTTCCGCCAGGCCCTGTACTCTGTTTTACTGTATTACTGTTCAGCAGGCCTTCGGTAATCTCGGATTACTGGTCGGTTACGGTGCTAAACCCATAGGGCCGGGTTTGGGTCGTGACAACATCCTTTGAAGTCCCTGTTACAGCAAGGAGATCTGACAGGCATAATAGCCAGATGGGCAGTGGCCTTAGGTTAGTATGACCTGGAATACAGACCCAGAACAGCAATCAAAGGCCAAGTCTTGGCCGACTTCGTGGCCGAGTTCACTCCAGGAGCCATCGTACATCGGGCTCCGTTGAGCTGAGGTGAACGATGTCCAAGCGAGCAAAGAGGAGCCCATTCGAGGGCAACAGAACAAAGGAAGGAAGAAAAACTCAGGCCCTGTAGCATTTACATCGGTGACTCCTTTCGACTATTTGTTGATGGGAGTTCAAACCGAGACGGAGCGGGGGCAGGAGTAGTACTGGTATCTCTAGATGGTCAGATATTAGAACAATCCATTCGTTTGGGGTTCAAGGCCTCAAACAATGAAGCGGAGTATGAAGCACTGATTAGAGGATTGAAGCTGGCAATAGCAGTAGAAGCAGATGAGGTAATAGTCTTCTGTGACTCTCAGCTTATAATTAACCAGACAACAGGCGAGTTCGAAGCCCGAGACGAAAGGATGTCGGCCAATGTAAAGGAGGTCGGCAGATTGATGGCCTTGTTTCAGAATTTTCGACTATAGTAGATTAGCCGAGATGATAACAGTCACGCCGATGCCCTGGCCAACCTGGCTAGTGCAATACAACCTGGAAAGGCAAGGACGATAATGGTTGACTACTTGTCGGGCCCGAGCATCGAACCACTGACCACAGAGCATGAAGCAATGTGTGTGGACATGGGACCAAACTGGATGGACTCAATAATAGCATTCCTGAAAGAAGGAAGACTGCCAGATGATCACAAAGAGGCACACAAGATCAGATTGAAGTCGGCAAGATTCAGTCTGACAGCAGAGGGACATCTCTACAAAAGATCCTTCACTGGACCCCTTTTGAGGTGTGTACATCCTTCACAAGTTGAAGATTTTTTGTGCGAAATACATGAAGGAATATGTGGAAGCCACGCTGGGGGCAAATCACTTGCTCATAGGGCCATTCCCAGTGGTATTGGTGGCCTTACATGCAAAAAGATGCAGAAGCCTATGTCAAGAAGTGTGAAAAGTGTCGGAGGTTTGCACTTCTGATACACCAACCAGCAGCAGACCTAAACCCAGTATCCAGTCCATGGTCGTTTTCCCAATGGGGCATGGATCTTGTTGGGAAACTGTACCAAGCAACTGGGCAAAGGAAGTACCTGCTAGTAGCAATCGATTACATCACCAAATGGATAGAAGCTGAACCCCTTGCCAAGATCCGAGACGTGGATGTGAAGAACTTCATATGGAAAAATATCATCACCAAGTTTGGGATCCGAAGAGCACTAGTTGCAGACAATAGAACACAGTTTGACAGTAAGCTAATCAAGAGCTTCTGTGCAAAGTTTAAAATCAAGAATTATTTTTCCACTCCAAGTTTTCCTCAAAGCAATGGACAAGCAGAAGCATCCAACAAAGTCATCTTGGATGGGATTAAGAATTGGCTGCAGGCAGCAAAGGGAAAGTGGGTGGACGAACTGCCAAGCGTACTCTGGGCATATCGGACTACGCCGAGAATATCAACTGGGGAATCCCCATTTGCCATGGCTTATGGCACAGAAACAGTCATTTCTCTAGAAGTCGACATCCCAGGGATCAGAACCCAGGGAGTAGAGAATGAGACTAATGATGTATTATTAGCCTGAGATTTGAATCTGCTAGAAGAAAGAAGGGAGAGAGCTGTAATTCAGCTAGCGGCATACCAGCAGCAGCTTGCCAGGGCTTATAATAAGAAGGTCAACCCAAGGGAGTTCCAAGTCGGTGACCTCGTCTTGAGAAAAGTCGTCAGCAACAAGAAGGATCCCAGAGAGGGCAAGCTTGGCCCGAATTGGAAGGGACCCTATAGAATCATCTCGGTATTGGGCAATGGGGCATATCGGCTTGAAGATAATGAGGGCAAAGTTGCCAAGGCCCTGGAATACTTTCAATCTGAAATTTTTTTATCATTAGACTTTCTTATTCTTTGTTATTATCCGAAGTAATAAATAAAATTTTAGCTTGATTTTTTACACTTATGACTGATACAATACTTGATGATGTTTCTAGAACACATGCATAATGAGAATCCAAGTGAAACTTAAGTTCACATTAGGGGACAAAGAGTTGGAAAATGATTCCTGAAAAGGTAGAATATACAAGCAAAAATTAGTTTAACACTTGTTGAAATTTGAGAAAAATTTACAAGTTGAAGTTAAACTGAGGTTATGTTTAACACTTGTTGAAATTTGAGAAAAATTTACTAGTTGAAGTTAAACCGAGATGATGTTTAACACTTGTTGAAATTTGAGAAAAATTTACAAGTTGAAGTTAAACTGAGATGATGTTTAACACTTGTTGAAATTTGAGAAAAATTTACAAGTTAAAGTTAGACCGAGATCATGTTTAACACTTGTTGAAATTTGTGAAAAATTTACAAGTTGAAGTTAAACCGAAATCATGTTTTACACTTGTTGAAATTTGAGAAAAATTTACAAGTTAAAGTTAGACCGAGATCATGTTTAACACTTGTTGAAATTTGTGAAAAATTTACAAGTTGAAGTTGAACTGAACACTTGTTGAAATTTGTGAAAAATTTACAAGTTAAGGCCAAGGCTATATTAAAATAAGTACTTATGTACTTGCCGATATAAACCGTTGGTGGGTATAACCAAGGTATCTCACCCCGAGAAGTTTACACAGTTAAGGCATTCATTGAAGATATGCAGAATATTCTAAGTATAAGAGCCATACAATAGCAGTAAAGGGAAGACAAACATGCAAGCATTCAAAAGAAAAAGTTGTATTTACATTCAAAAGACGGCATGTCGGCCAAATAAAGCGCTTACATTGTTTCAAAGCAAGAAGGAAAAAAAAAAAAAAAGAAAAAAAAAGAGAAGAAGTACAAAGTACAGAAAAAAGGAAAAAAGCATCAAAACTAAGACTCTTCAACATCTTTAGGTGGTTGGGTCTGGAGTTCAGAAGACTGCTGGGAAGACATCTCGGCGGCCTTCTTAACCGCAAGCTCGATATCTATTTCTTGAAGGGTCTAGTCGAGGCTCTTGTCGGCGATAGGCACGTCCAATGTTGCCTTCTCAGGAGTTGCATCCTTGGAGACCTCTCCACCCTCCTCATCTTGAGTCAAGTCCAAGACTTGCTCATTTTGAGTAGGGGATTTGGCCCCAGCAGCTTCTTTCGACTTCCTTACCAAAGCTTCCTCCTCAGACTCAGAAGCGTTTTCGGATTGGCTTGGAGTAGGTGGGAATGGAAGGGGTAGGACGTCGGTTTTTTTGAGGGGGGAGTCCTCAAGGACGTCAAGCTTTTTGAGGGCAGCCATCCAACCAAGGGTGAAACCCTTGTTGCATGCCTGACTCACTAACTTCTTGTAGTCCTCCTTGACGTCGGCCGCTCCCTCTGCATATACCCTTTCATCAGCGGCCTTGATCTCGGCCTCCTTTGTGGCTAGGGCATCTTGCAGTTTTTCTGGGCCTCGGCCGTCTTTCCTTCGGCCTCTTTCTTCTGAGCCTCAAGAACTTTGTTGATGGCCTCAGCGGCATCGACCTTCTCTTCGGCATCATCCTTAGCTTTGACAGCAGCCTCGGCTTGGTCTGCCAAAGTCTTCATTTTTGCCTCGACCCTTTTGATAGCCTTTTGCAGACTAGCAACCTCCCTAGTCTTGTCGGCCAATGCCTTCCTTGTCTCAAAAGATTGCATTGAGAAAGAGTGGGCGTGCTGGATAGCCTGAAGAAAAATGGACAAAGCAGAAGTTATTAGAAAATTCTCTAAGTATACAAAAGAAAAAGAAAGAAAAATACCAAGTACATAGAACTTACTTCAACGGAGTGCTGCAATATCAGAGCAAAATTTTTGTATTCGCTCATTTGAGCATTATGATTAAGATCTTCAGGCAACAGCAAGGCGGTGGAAAGGGCAACGCTGACCGCAATGTTGTTGGCACTATCACTAGCCTTAATCGGCATGTCGTCGATTGTGATTGGCAGGACCCAGGGGGAATCACGTTTTAACGACCCCGAGGTGGTTGCAGAGGATGACCTTGGCCTCTTTGATCTAGTAGAATCGAATGGTTGGGCCTTGGCGAGCCTCTTCTCAGCAGCAAACTGGGTCTTATCACTCTCAGCCAATTTTAAATTGGCAAGGTGTCCTCAATGTCAATCTGAGTCACCGTTGCCTTGGGCTGAGCCTTCTTTATTCGTTTTGGCTTTGGCTTTGGTTGAGGTTGGGTTTGTGCTGGTTGAGCATCAATTGAGTCAGGGATATCGGCTAGAAGATTGTCAGCGATAACTTTCTTGCAACCCATCTCAGCAAAAATTACAGTTCTACGACGGCGTTGGCGTTGAGATGGTAGGATCAGATTAGGAATGGCAACGGGGCGGAGCGGGGCCGGGGATCACCCTCCCCATCCCCGATCCCCGATGGCAGAACTCCCCCCCGTCCCCGTCCCCATCCCCGACGGGGAACCCACCACCACCCCCACCCCCGCCCCCTACGGGGATCGGGTTTCCCCGACCCCGAAAATCCCTGGCCAAAACAACAACATCAACATCTCAGTGAGCTCAAAAAGCAACATTAAGAAGATCAAAAAAAAAAAAAAAAATTCTGTCATAGATATATGTATATATATATATATATATAACAATCATCAAAAAAAATTAATCATAGATATATATATACAGATATATATATATATATACACAACAATCAGATCTGTTCTTCTTCATCAGATATATATACAGATCTGTTCTTATTCTTCAGATTTTCAGATCTTTAGATTTAATAACAAATAACAAATACCTAAACACACCAAGATCTTTAGATTTAAACACACCCGTGAGCATCGCAGCAGAGAGAGGGGGAGAGGCTGAGAGAAGAGAGGGAGGAGTGACGCCGTGAGGGAGAGAGGAGGAGCGGCCGATGCCGACGCCGGCACCATCGCCGTGAGCATCGCAGCAGAGAGAGGGAGAGCATCGCCTAGAGAAGAGAGTGTGAGTGGGAGAGAGGAGTGAAATGAAATGAAATAACCTAAACACATATACTATATATATTCGGGGATATATACGGGGTGTACTCCGGCCGGGGCCGGGGCGGGGCCGAGGTTGGGAAATCTATCCCCATCCCCGGCTCGAAAATGATCGGGGGTTTATTTTTTAATACCATCCCCGGCCCGTAGGGAGTTTTTTTTTGGAAAAAACCGTCCCATTCGGGGTCGGGGGGTCGGGTCCCCGTCGGGTCGGTTTCAAATTGCCATCCCTAGATCAGATATGGAGTCGAGGTCGACGGTTGCTCTGCTGGATCAGAGGTCGATCCTTGATTTGGCTGAGATGAGGAGGCTGTTTGAGGAGTTGTGGCGGAAGGCGGAGAACGATTTTTCTTCCTCTTTGGGACGTCGGGAAAAACCGACTTGTAGGTCGGGATGAAATTGAGTAGCAGAGGGGCTCTCTGCTTGTTGTCACGACCCAAACCTGCCCCTGTAGGTTTAGTACCATAACCGGCCAGTAATCCGTGGATTACCAAAGGCCTCTGAATAGACTAGCAAATAATAAGGGGCTGCGGAAGCAATAATACAAAATAGACAAGGTCCAACGAGCTGTGATAACATACATGAGACAGAACATTTCAAAACTTATTTATATAAACACAAACGTGCCAGTCCAGATACACAATATTTACAAGATATATACAGAATGTACTTTCCAAGACCTGACTTTACAAAGCATACACAAGGACTAGCACGAGTACAAAAATAGCCATGGAACCTCCTCGGGAGGAACAACAGTTGGCTGACAAAAACAAAATAGATGGTCGTCAACTGTGGCCCTAGTTATGTGTCAGCTCACCTACATACATAATATAAACTGTGAGCGAAAGCCCAGTGAATAATAATAGAGTAAAGGGTTTCAGTGAATGAGTTCGTACAAATTTAGAAATCATAATTCAGTTTCATATCAAAATCATAGTTTATCCAGATCTTATACAGACAGAAATCATAAGTTATGATTAAGTTTACGTGATACATCCATTAGCATTAATAGAACAGAACAGAACAGAACAGAACATAATGTATACACATGGGGTTACGAATAACCAGTTCCATAAAGGAACCTCCGGATCCGGGTAACAGAACAGAACAGAAGCTGAGCCCCCGTGACAGGGCCTCCGATACGGGTAACAGAGTGCAGATAGAAATAAGTTCTGTAAAGGAACCTCCGATACCGGGTAACAGCAAACAGATATCACATGATGCTAAGGATGTCACGAATACATATCAGAAATTGAACAATCATTCATTGTACAGAACATATCATTTTGGAAAACAGATCTTGTTTTATCACACAGAAAGTAGATACAGTTTGAACATAACTTTACTAAATTATTACTCACAGTTGGCCTTGAAACAGACAGACGGACCAGATTAGTCAGACAGGACGCGGCACGTGACCTACATAACACATAATAGATACAAACTTGAAGCACACGTTCTAATTGTACAAAACTTATTTCGTTGACTCTAAGTGTGTTTCTAATCTCTTATCCTCATTATGGGGTCTTAAACATGGCCTAGGATGGAATGAGGATGGAAGAATGCATTGAAAACCATTTCTCAAATTTTCCTGAAGATAAGGTCTACGCTCGAACGTGGCTTTCCCCGCTCAAGCGGATATGCAGAAAAATGGATCTCCGCTCGAGCGGACTGTAAACTAATGAAAAAGTGCTGGATGCATGAAATTCACGCTCGACGGGCGCTCGACCCCCGCTCGAGCGTGTGACACAGACCCTCGCTCGAGCGTGGCTTCCCCCGCTCGAGCGAACTGCAAAACAAACAACCTTCTAGGTATACGCATTTCACGCTCGAGCGTGAATCTCGCCACTCGAGCCTAAGTGCATGTACTTAGGCTTCACGCTCGATCGTGAATGTCCTCGCTCGAGCGTGGGTCAAAATTCTGGAAAATTCAGATTGACCTCCAAGCATGAAACTCGACCTTCAACCATCCAAAACTCATTTTTCTGGGCCAAATCTTTGGAAAACACTTAGTAACCCATAAAACAACATGTTTAAAGCTTCAATTCAAGAAATCATGGCCCAAGAGTAAACCAATTGTACAAAACTCAACTTGAAACTTGAAATTACTTTCATGCACATGACTTGTATGCAAATCCTTGAACTCAAGTCCTCCAAAACATGACCAAATGCAATGTTCAACCCAAAATCAAGATCAACTATGATAATATGACATGGAACATGAAGAATTTCTAAACCAAAACTTGGATTATGACATGCATGCAAGGATTCTTTAAAGAGACAACCCCAAATGCCATGAATTACACATGCATGTATGCATTAAGCTTTAATTCACTAATTCTTATCTTTAGACACAAATTAACCATGAACCAAGAAAGGAACAATTCAAATTCAAGTTCAAGGGGATGGATCTCTACCTTAGGTCTTGAATGTTAAGGTATAGGAGCCTAATTATGCAATCCTTTCTTCAAATCTTCAAATTTCCTTGCCAAAACTTGATGAAATCAATTCTCCTACTCTCCCTCTCTCACTCACTCGGTTTGGTCTAAGAAAGAATGGCTGAGATATGTAACAAAAGCTCCTAATCAAGATTGAACAAAGTGGTCCACTAAGGGGCAAAAATGTAATAAACTCATTTAATGTAATTTAACTTTATTTAATCATGCCAAATCAAATTTAAATTAAATCTACCATAAAGTCACATAAATTCTAATTATCACATGGCACTAATCAATATCAAAATCGAGCGCCGATAAGGCTTTCAATTCGCAGTTCAAAGTCAAAACATGAACAGGTCATTCTATGGCAAACAGATAGAAACGTAAAGATAATGCAATACATATGCAAATTAATTTTGGATTCCTTCTAAATTACTGTTAGGCATAACTAATCATGGATTAGCATTAATCGGAGATCGGGGTTATTACAATCTTCCCCCCTTAAAAGAGTTTGGTCCTCCAAACTCGAATTACCTTCATTCGAAATCAACATTGGGTCCAATGGGAACAAATCTGGATATCTCTTCATCATGTCCTTCTTGGTTTCCCAAGTTACATAGGTTCCTCCGTGGTTTTGCTAATCAACTTTTACCAGTGGTATTTCTTTATTTCTTAACTTTTTGATCCTGCGATTCACAATCTGAATAGGTCTTTCCTCATAGGTGTAGTCATCTTTCAAAAGCACATGTGTCGGTTCAATTACGTGGAGTGGATATCTCAAATATTCCCGAAGCATCAATACATGAAAGACGTTGTGCATATGTTCCATTACCGGAGGCAAGGCTACCCGATACGACACTGGATTAATCTTTTCAAGGACCTCATAAGGTCCAACATACCTTGGCGCTAATTTGCCCTTAACACCAAACCAAGTTTGACCCTTCATTGGTGTCACTTTAATGAACACATGGCCCCCAACTTCATATTCCCTATCTCGTCTTCGAACATCAGCATAGCTCTTCTGTCTACTCTGTGCATTTTTCAGACGTTGCTGGATCAATTTCACTTTCTCGGTTGTTTTTAGCACCAGTTCTGGTCCCAACAAAGGTCTATCACCTACTTCAGCCCAACATATCGGAGAACAACATTTTCTTCCATACAAAGTTTCGTAAGGTGCCATTCCAATGCTTGAATGGTAACTGCTGTTGTACACAAATTTGACTAATGGCAAGTAGGTCACCCAATTCCCTTGGAAGTCTAATACACACATTCTAAGCATATCCTCCAGAGTTTGGTTTATTCATTCAGTTTGGCCATCTGTCTGTGGGTGATAGGCATTGCTCAGTCTCAATTCAGTCCCCAAAGCCTGTTACAAACTCTGCCAAAATCTCGATACAAACTTTGAGTCCTTGTCAGACACAATAGATACTGGCACTCCATGCAATCTCACAATTTCAGTCATATAGATATTGGCCAATTTATCAGCGTTATAAATAGTTTTGACAGGCAGAAAATGGGCAAACTTAGTTAAGCGGTCAACTATAACCCAAATAGAGTCCATACCTCGAAAAGAACGAGGCAGTCCCACAATGAAGTCCATAGTAATGTGCTCCCATTTCCATTCCGATATTAGGAGTGGTTGTAGCAATCCAGCGGGTCATTGGTGTTCAGCTTTAACCTGTTGGCAATGTAGACATCTAGCCATGAAATCGGCAATACTCTTTGTCATTCCAGGCCACCAAAAATTCTGTTTCAAATTATGATACATCTACGTGTTCCCCGGATGCATAGCAAATTTACTACTATGAGCTTCGATCATAACACGTTTCCTCAAATCATAACAATCGGGCACACAAAGACGGTTCTGAAATTTCAGCACATCATTCTCATACACAAATCCTGGCCTCGGCTTTGAATCAAATTCCTCCGTGATCTTTTTTAAGTATTCATCCTCGCACTGTTTCTATTTGATCTCGTCAAGAATTGTAGGTTGAGCGGAAATAGCAATTAACAACCCAACTCATTCTAGGTCATTCAACCATTCTTTCCGGTTGGATAACAGACATGACAAGCTTCCTATTGATTTTTGGCTCAAGGCATCCGCTACGGTATTAGCTTTTCCTGGGTGGTACAAAATCTACAAATCATAATCCTCGATTAACTCTAACCATCGCCTCTATCTCATGTTCAATTCCTTTTGGGTGAAGAAGTATTTCAAGCTCTTATGGTCGGTGTACACCTCACAAGTTACCCCATACAAGTAGTGATGCCAGATTTTCAAAGCAAACACTACAGCTGCTAATTCAAGATCGTATGTTGGGTAATTCTTTTCATGAGGTCGGAGTTGTCTAGAAGCATAGGCAATCACCTTTCCATTTTGTATCAATACACACCCCAAGCCTTTATAGGAAGCATCACTGTACACTTGAAACCCATCAATACCATTAGGCAAGGTTAAGACTGGTGTAGTCACTAACTTGGTTTTCAACTCTTGGAAAACTGCCTCTCTTTGTTCATTCCAGTCAAATGGCACATTTTTCTGAGTTAACTGAGTCAATGGCATGGCAAGCTTGGAAAAGTCTTTCACAAACCTCCTATAGTAACCTGTAAGTCCTAGAAAACTTTGGACTTCTGTCACATTTGTCGGTCTAGTCCAATCCACAATAGCTTCAATCTTCTGAGGGTCAACAGAAACACCATCCTCAGTGATCACATGTCCCAAAAATGCTACATTATCAAGCCAGAATTCACATTTGGACATCTTAGCATACAGTTTCTTTTCCCTCAAAATCTGCAAGGTAGTTCTCAGATGGTTCCCATGTTTTTCCCTGTCTTTAGAATAAATCAGAATGTCATCAATAAACACAACAATGAATTCATCAAGGTATTGTTTGAAAACCCTATTCATTAGGTCCATAAAAGATGCAGGTGCATTTGTTACTCCAAAAGGCATTACTAAGAATTCATAATGCCCATATCTAGTTCTGAATGCAGTTTTCTCTACGTCTTCTGTCTTAACTTTTAATTGGTGATAACCTGACCTGAGATCAATTTTAGGGAACACTTTGGCTCCTTGGAGTTGGTCAAACAAATCATCTATTCGGGGTAATGGATATTTGTTCTTAATGGTCACTTTGTTCAATTCCCAGTAATCGATACATAACCTCAGAGACCCGTCTTTCTTTTTGACAAATAATACTGGAGCACCCCAAGGTGAGGTACTCGGACGAATAAATTTCTTGTCTAGGAGTTCCTGTAGTTGAGCTTTCAGTTCTTTCAGTTCAGAAGTTGACATCCTATATAGAGTCTTGGAGATGGGCTGTGTTCCAAGTGTTACATCAATGGTGAATTCTATTTCCCTATCAATTAAGTCCCCGGGTAGGTCATTTGGAAACACATCGGAAAATTCACAAGCAACCGGGATAGTTTATACCGTAGTTCCGTCAGATGGTGCAGTCAGTATACATCACAAGTAACCTCTACATCCCTTTCTAAGCAGTTTTCTGGCTTTCAAGCTGAAATCAGATATGGGGGAGAAACTATCCCATTCCCAATAAAAGTAAATTCAGGCATACCCGATGGTCTAAACACAACAATTTTATTTGCACAGTCAATGGTAGCACAATATTTAGTCAACCAGTCCATTCCCAAAATACAATCAAAGTGATCAATGTTCAAGGGTAATAAATCAACATATAATATCACATCGCCAATCATAATATCACATGCTGGATAAATATGAGTGCACACCATAGAATCCCCAGACGGCGTAGATACAGATAACACATATGTCATAAGTTCTAATGGTCTAGTCAATTTTCGAGAGAAAGCCTGCGATACAAAGGAATGTGTAGAACCATAATCTATTAGTACACGTGCATTTTGAGAACATATAGGGAGTGTACCTGACACCACAGTATAGGTGTTCGGTACGTCACCGGGCACTAAGGCAAACACAGGGCCTTGTCTCAGAGGTTCTTTCCCAGTATTGGCTTTGGCATTGGTCCTGGCCACAAAAGCAGACCCCGCTGAACTTGCTGCAGGACGGCTAGTAGTCTCAGACCTGAGCGGGCAATCTTTCACTACATGACCCAGCTGGCCACACCGGAAACAAGCACCGGACGCTCGGTAGCACACACCCCTGTGCCTTTTTCCACAATCAGAATAGACTGGAATAAACCCACTATTCTGACTCGAGCTGTTCAAAATCCCTGTGTTTTGCTTCTTACTGACAAAGGACCGGCCTCTTTTAAAACCAAACCCGGATCTTTTTCCTCTCTACTCAGTTGTTGTAGTTGTTGGGGCTTTACCTTGTTTCATGGCGGCTATGGTAGCTTCCGCCATTAAGGATCTGTCCAAGACTTCTACATAAGTAAGTAATTTCAACACGTCCACCCAGTCGAACACCTTCAAATCCAATCCATCTTCAAATTTTTGTGCTTTCTTGTAATCAGTATCCACCATGTGTGGAGCGAACCATGCCAGTTCGGTGAATTTAGCTTCATACTCTGCTACAGACAGTCTTCCCTATTTGAGTTCCTGAAACTCGGACATCTTCCGATCCCTAAAGCATTGGGAAAAATATTTATCATAAAAGATTGCATTGAACTGTGCCCATGTCATATTCCCATTGCCACTTCGAATCAGTAACCACCACCTGCGGGCTTTATCTTTCAGAGTGTAGGTGGCTAGGAGGACTTTCTGAGTTTTAGAACAAGGAAATACTTTATACAACTTTTCCATCTCAAGCAACTACGTCTCAGCTTTCAAAGGTTCAGTTCCACCATAGAATGTTGGCGGTTTCATTTTCATAAATTTCTGTGTCAGATTGATGATGTCAGTATTATCTGCCTCGGCTTGTGCCGGTGGAGGCGGAGGGGGGAAAGGTTGTTGTCTCTGTTGTTGTGTCCAGGCTTCAGTCAATGCTGCAAACATCTGTTCCATTCGGCCCATGCGAGCCTCTAAAGATTCACTTTCACCATTTCCCCTTGCATTCTCTATCTTACTATACGGACATCAAATGATAATAAACACAGGCATAATCTTATTCGTTTCCTTCAATTCATTTAATTCCAATGTGCATTCAGTTTTCATATTCAGTTGCATTACCACACACTCACACATGCAGATGGAATGCCCCTAACTCATACTAAGACATCCTATGCTCATACGGACCAGTGTGTGCAGTAGAACACGTGCTCTGATACTACTCTGTCACGACCCAAACCCGCCCTTGTAGGTTTAGCACCGTAACCGGCCAGTAATTCGTGGATTACCAAAGGCCTCTGAACAGACTAGTAAATAATAAGGGGCTGCAGAAGCAATAATACAAAATAGACAAGGTCCAATGAGCTGTGATAACGTACATGAGACAAAATATTTCAAAACTTATTTATATGAACATAAACGTGCCAGTCCAGATACACAATATTTACAAGATATATACAGAATGTACTTCCCAAGACCTGAGTTTACAAAGCATATACAAGGACTAGCACGAGTACAAAAATAGCCATGGCATTAGGCTTCGTTCGGAACCTCTTCGGGAGGCACAACAGTTGGCTGACAAAAACAAAACAGAAGGCCGTCAACTCTGGCCCTGGTTATGTGCCGGCTCACCTACATACATAATATAAACTGTGAGCGAAAGCCCAGTGAATAATCATAGAGTAAAGGGTTTCAATGAATGAGTTTGTACAAATTCAGAAATCATAATTCAGTTTCATATCAAAGTCATAGTTTATCCAGATCTTATACAGACAGAAATCATAAGTCATGATTAAGTTTACGTGATACATCCATTAGCATTAACAGAACAGAACGTATACACGTGGGGTTACGAATAACCAGTTCCATAAAGGAACCTCCGGATCCGGGTAACAGAACAGAATAGAAGCTGAGCCCTCGTGACAGGGCCTCCAATACGGGTAACAGAGTGCAGATAGAAATAAGTTCCGTAAAGGAACCTCCGATACCAGGTAACAGCTAACAGATATCACATGATGCTAAGGATGTCACGAATACATATCAGAAATTGAACAATCATTCATTATATAGAACATATCATTTCGGAAAACAGATCTTGTTTTATCACACAGAAAGTAGATACAGTTTGAACATAACTTTACTAAATTATTACTCACAGTTAGCCTTGAAACAGACAGACGGAGCAGATTAGTTAGACAAGACGCGTCACGTGACGTACATAACACATGACAGATACAAACTTGAAACATACGTTCTAATTGTACAAAACTTATTTCGTTGACTCTAAATGTGTTTCTAATCTCTTATCCTCATTATGGGGTCTTAAACATGGCCTAAGAATGCCTAGGATGGAATGAGGATGGAAGAATGCATTGAAAACCATTTCTCAAATTTTCCTGAAGATAAGGTCCACGCTCGAGCGTGGCTTTCCCCGCTCGAGCGGATATGCAGAAAAATGGATCTCCGCTCGAGCGTGGAATCCCCCACTCGAGCGGACTGCAAACTAATGAAAAAGTGCTAGATGCATGAAATTCACGCTCGACGGGCGCTCGATCCCCGCTCGAGCGTGTGACACAGACCCTTGCTCGAGTGAGGCTTTCTTCGCTCGAGCGGACTGCAAAAGACAGAAACTTTTGGGTATACGCATTTCACGCTCGAGCGTGACTCTCGCCGCTCGAGCCGAAGTCCATGCACTCAGGCTTCACGCTCGAGCGTGAAAGTCCCCGCTCGAGCGTGGGTTAAAATCCTAGAAAATCCAGATTGACCTCCAAGCTTGAAACTCTATCTTCAACCATCCAATCATTTTTCTGGGCCAAATCTTTGGAAAACACTTAGTAACCCATAAAACAACATGTTTAAAGCTTCAATTCAAGAAATCATGGCCCAAGAGTAAACCAATTGTACAAAACTCAACTTAAAACTTGAAATTACTTTCATGCACATGACTTGTATGCAAATCCTTGAACTCAAGTCCTCCAAAACATGACCAAATGCAATGTTTAACCCAAAATCAAGATCAACTATGATAATATGACATGGAACATGAAGAATTTCTAAACCAAAACTTGGATTATGACATGCATGCAAGGATTCTTTAAAGAGACAACCCCAAATGCCATGAATTACACATGCATGTATGCATTAAGCTTTAATTCACTAATTCTTAGCTTTAGACACTAATTAACCATGAACCAATAAAGGAACAATTCAAATTCAAGCTCAAGGGGATAGATCTCTACCTTAGGTCTTGAATGTTAAGGTGTAGGAGCCTAATTATGCAATCATTTCTTCAATTCTTCAAATTTCCTAGCCAAAACTTGATGAAATCAATTCTCCTACTCTCCCTCTCTCACTCACTCGGTTTGGTCTAAGAAAGAATGACTAAGATATGTAACAAAAACTCGTAATCAAGATTGAACAAAGTGGCCCACTAAGGGGCAAAAATGTAATAAACTCATTTAATGTAATTTAACTTTATTTAATCATACCAAATCAAATTTAAATTAAATTTACTATAAAGTCACATAAATTCTAATTATCACATAGCACTAATCAATTTCGAAATCGGACGCCGATAAGGCTTTCAATTCGTAGTTCAAAGTCAAAACATAAACAGGTCATTCTATGACAAATAGATAGAAACGCAAAGATAATGCAATACATATGCAAATTAATTTCAGATTCCTTCTAAATTACTGTTAGGCATAACTAATCATAGATTAGCATTAATCGGAGGTCGGGGTTATTACACTTGTGGATTGGCAAATCCAATAACTTCTTCAAGTCCTTGCTGGGGAAGAAAGACTTGCGAAAGCCTTTTGATGGCTGGGGAAGAACTGCAAAAATAAGAGCACAGATGTTAGAACAAAGTATTGAAAACTTTAAAAAAGAGAGAACAAGAAAAAGTGACACTTGACCCTTACTATCTCCTTCCCCGAAAACTGTTCGGCTTAGGGGATAAAGGTGGAGGTTATCGTTTGGTTGAAATTCCCAGTTGCCTGAGACGATGAAGTAATCGTCTCCAGCACCCTTGTTTGAGTCTGGGAGGTCGGCAATGAGCTTGTACTCAGTGGACCTCGGCTTGAGCTAATTGATGTGGCCTTTTTCCGATTTCAAGCAACACATAGTGTAGCGGTATTGGATGTCAGCTAAGGTAACCCTAGCATTCTCTTGTTTGGCTAAGGTTATTATACCATGATGACTCGGTAGGAATTGATGGCGAGTTACATTGGGTTCAACTTATAGTAATGGAGTATCTCACGGAAAAAAGTGTCAAATGGAAACCGAAGTCCACACTCGATAAAGGCCACTATTGGGAAAAACATGAGGTTCACATCGGGCATAATGGAATCCTCCTCCCTTGCCAACATGAGGTGGACGTCGGCAGGGATGGAAAACTCTTGCCTAAAGTATCCTAACTTGGTCGGGGTGTCTACCCTATGCTTCTACATACCCATGACATCGGCTTAATTAAAGGAGTTGGATTTCAAAAGAGAGTGTTTTGGAAGGGTTTGAGGGACCTCGGCTAAAACCTAAAAAATGCACTATGGTCAGAATTTGTGGGGATTCTAAGGGGAACTCGTTTTAATTTTTCCTAAAGTTTGTGGGTTCTACAAGCAAATCCCAAAACCTAGATCTATGGAAACAAAGATTGAAGGCACGAATTTGGAAAAGACACAGAAAATAGAAAACAAAGAACATGTTTCAGAATCAAGAACACTGTGATGAAGTGTGCACAAGGGTGTGAGGCCAAGAATAGTGGCAAAAGTGAACAAATTTGTGAGCAATGTCTGTATTCAAGACACGAATTGGGCAAAAGCAAAATCATAAAATAAATGTGCTCAGATACATGATTTATAAATCAAGAACTTGAGCAAAACAGTAATGGCAACAAATAATAAGGTAAAGCTTTCTCAAGAACTGGAAACCAGGAGGGAACATAAGCTTACCAGAGGAGTAAAGTCGGTGTTGAAGACGCCGGAGTCAGGAGACGGTTACAATCAGAAGAGGACAACTAAAGCTTCACCGGAGGAGAGGAATGAAAGCAATTACAGAGCTTAAAAATCTAGAACAATGGCGTATTCTGAAGAGAGAAGTTAGAGAGAGAAAGAGTTAGGAGCTTGGAAACGAGGATGCAAAAGTGAAGAGATAGAGAGAGAGAATTGATTTTGATCAAAATGCGGAGAATAGCGGTAAAAAACCATCAATGAGTCTAGGGCGACGTGCTTGTTAGACGACGCACCCAGACACAAGACGACTTACCAGCGCGTATTGGACACGGTCTAGTGGGGGACAAACGCATGGCCGAAACGGTTGATTTATTTTGCGTGACAACTCATACGCGTGATAAAATTCTTGGAGTTCTTGGTTTAATGAAGCAATGACCTCGGTTAGTAGGAAGATCTCGGCCAAATAACTCGAGTAAAGCAGGTTATTGGTCCTAAAAGCCTTGATGATATGGACTATAGGATCTGATTGTATGAAGCCGACGTATTATGACCTCAGTAAATGGATAACACAGCAATATTGCCGACATGCACGATATACGTTCCATCACCTCATGATGCTGAGGTAATAGAATCTAGGGGGCAGTTGTGGGGATATATATTTTGAGTACCAACACGTGGCCAAGGTGACGCCAATGTGTCAGCCAGGGTGCCACGTGTCCTAGTCATGATGCCGAGGTGATCTCAGCTAGGCCGAGGTTATCTCCGAAGATATCGGAGTCCGAGATAAGTAGATAAAGGACAAGAGTCCTAAAATGAGGAAGGACCTCAGCCTGGATAAGGATAAAACTCTTAGGAAGTTTATCTTTATCTGTTGGAGAGTCCAAGATAAGCATTGAACTGAAGTCCATTGAAGCTAGATTTCTATTGGGACTAAGATTGAATTGGCTATAAAAGGGAGGCACCCCCATGGGTCTAAGGTACGCAATTTATATTCTGAATAGTGAGTTAAGCATTTTTGCTATCTTTGAGAGATTACTGACTTGATCGTCGGAGTGCCCCCGGGTGGACGAACCACCGCCGGAATCTCTTCTTTCTGTTGCAGGTCGTTCGGGCTTAATCTATTCTGCCAGTGTTCTCTAGCTAAGTACTAATTTGGCAGTGTGATCGAAAATTGACACACACAATAATTATTTTATTTTTTTTATGAATTTATAATTAACTTTTGAGGTTTCACTGACATGTAAATTCTCCTACTATTTTTTTTCTACTGTAGTTCAGACAATTTGTATGACATTAATTTCTGTTTCATAGAGGACAACCAATTGTGTAAAAATGACTTATGAATAAATTTTAATAGGTGTACGGAAACTTAATATTACCAAACAAAAATGCTTAGGACCTCTAATTACAGGTGCCACTAGTGATACCCACTGCCACTGTCAGTGCTGTGTCTGCTTCTTTTTTTTTTTTCCACTATAACAATCTTTTACATGATATATTTGGTAATACAGTGATGCTTTTACATGATATATTTGGTAATACAGTGATGCTAGAGATCTCTAGCATCACTGTATTACCAAATATATCATGTAAAAGATTGTTATAGAGTTGGCTCAACCCAATCTTTCACTAAGAAAATATTGGATGAAGAAGCAAGGGCATCTAGACTGGGTGATGCTATTCGGGTTACTGGGTTCATTATGGGTTTTGTTTTAATAATTGAACTTATTTATTTTATCAAGCTTTGCGTGTATATTATTCATACAAAAAATTAGATCGATCCGATATTTGTAACCCATTCTTTTTACGCATTTGTACAAAAAAAAAAAAAAAATTGAATAGTCTATTTAACAAATTATATTTACTGTTAATTTTTTTTGGAGACAAACTTGATAAAATGAAGTGGTTATGAATATCGAATTAACCTATTTTTTTTTTATATGATTCCTGTGCGCGCAAGATCTGATAAAATGAATAATTCGGATCATGAAAATCGGACCTGTGGTGGGCCCCACAGTCTTGGACAATATTCTCCGGTCCAGATTTGGATGGGAGGAAAGTCCAACGCATGAAGCAAAATGTTTGAGACTTAATTTTTTATTTATTTATAATTTGATTTATAATGATGTGGCATGATATATATTAATTTTTAATTTATCACATATTTAATCATATAGGGTAAACTTTTTTGTCACATCATTGCAGTTGAATTTGTGAAATTTTAACATTTTTAGATAAAGAATTAGACTATGAAGATCAATTTCTATTTAAAGAAGATAAAATATTTTAAATAAGTTGAAAAAACTTATCTAAAAGTTACGGGAGTTGTACTTTTAACTTTTGTTTTTTTATTATCAACTTTTAACTTAAGTAAAATTGTATCAAACAAACACATCACCACAACATATAAAAATTTTAGAAAATACTCATTTTTGTGCATAAAAATAATTTCTTTAATAAATAAATAAATTAAAAGACCAATTCTTGTTGTTATGAGAATTGTCATTAAAAGATTATTCCGAAAAATTAAAAAAGGACCTTTAATGACAAAATTTTGAACATATCTCTAATAAATACATATTTTGGGAACCAACTAATTTCTGGTTAAAAGAGCTTAATTTTTTAGAAGACAATTTTGGTCCCAAAAGAATTGTAATTCATCATTAAATATCTAATTTCGTCTCTAAAAATATAATAATGACATTTGTGGTAACTAAAATATTTCGTCCTACACGTAATTCTGTTCATAAATTTGTCTACAAAATCTTAATTTATTGGCATGTACACATATATGCATTGTTAATTTATAGAAACATAGGTCATGTTTAATTTGATTTTCTTAAATTATTTTTAAATTTGAAAAAATAAAAAATAATCTGACAAAAATAAGCATAAAAAATATATTTTTAAATTTAAAAAAATTATTTCTACCCCCTAAAAAGAGAAAATTATATAAAATTAAAAGCACTGTTCACTACAAAAAAAACACTTTTGGCGATTAAATTTTTTGTCGTCAAAAGTCCGTTTTTAGTCGCCGAAAGTCAAAATTTTATTTTTCCCGACAAAATTTTTTAGTCGCCACATTTGTCGCATATAGGTGGTCGGCGGAGGTATTGGCGACTAAAACTTTTTTAGTCGCCAAAATAAAAGTCTTTAGCGTCCAAAATTTTAGTCGCCAATAGTGTTTTACACTTTTGAAAATCATACATTTACCGACTAATAATTTAGTCGCTAATACTCACTCAATCACCGACTACATTGTTTAGTCGCCAAAATAAAGACTTTTGCCAAAGGTGTCATCGAAAAAAAAAAACCCACTTTTTTTTGCTTTTCCTGAGTTTCGAACCCCAACCGTCCCACATTCCGAACCTTTTTGCACACACTCCCTCCACTATGCCACTACAACGTCACATGAATATATATGCAATATATATTATTTATATAGTATATTAACCGGTATTAATACAAAATAATATATATAAATATAGTTTTTTTAATTCAATATAATTTATGTAAAAAATAAATTATTTACTTAAAAAAAATTTAGGCCACTTTTGGCGACTAAATTAAATTTTTAGTTGCCAATTCAATCATTTTTGGCTACTAATTATTATTTAGTCGCTAAAAAAATTAAGTTCCGCCTAGAAATAAGAGGTTTTGGCAACAAAACCTAATTTTTAGTCGCCAAAAACGTCTCCTTTTGGCTACTAAACTAAATTTTAGTCGGCAATGGACTGTTTTTAGCTACTAATTTTTTTTTGTAGCCAAAAAGCTTCACTTTCAGCGACTAAACTGTATTTAGTCGCCAAAACCATCACTTTTGGCTACTAAATCATTTTTAGTCGCCAAAAACCGTGACGTTTGGCTACTAAATCATTTTTTGTCTCTAAAACCCCTACATTCGGCGACTAAACTGCCTTTTAGTCACTAATACCCTCATATTTGGCGACTAAACTCTTTTAATCGGCAAAAGTTATCAATTTTGGCGACTAATTCCATTTTAGTCGCCAATTGTACTATTTTCAGCGACGAAAAATGTATTTTTAGTCGCCAAAAGTGCTTTTTGTTGCCGTGGTTATTTTATTTTTTATGAAACTAATTTTAAATATCTTAGAAAACAAATTTTGAAAATCAAACTAAGCAAATTTTTAGTAATTTCTTTCATTTAAAACTTAAACACCCATTTCTAACATGATATTTTCAATTAAAACATTCATCATTGTAAAAACATAAAATGTCTGACTAATGACAGTCCTAAAAGTTTTCAATAAGAAACACACAAAATGTCAAATTATTTATAATTTCAATACACATCTTACATATTTCAAATTGAAAAATTCTAAATATACACAAAATTCATACCAAAAAAAAAAGAGAAAAACTTGACAAGAATGATATGACAATGTCATTATTGTAAATAAATTTATTTTTAATAATATTTTATTTTGAAGTAAAAAGTCTAAAATGAACCACGTCATTATATATAAAAATTTTGTATGAATTATTTATTTATTTATATGGCATTACTCTTTCAAAATATTTATACACATTTCAATACAATTTGATGTATTATTATATACTTTTTCAATACTAAACAGTTTTTAAAAGGGAAATTACATTGACACTCCTTAAGGTTTCTATTTTATATAGATTCTCTCTTCACATTTGAAAAATTACACTTACCTCTCTGTTAGATTAAAATGACATATTTGCCCCTTAACCTTTATACATATAAAATAATATAAATATTTTGTTCATGTCATTTCAAGAAAAATAACAATCATCTTCATTGGTTTAACTCATACAAAAAATTGAGTTTTTTTTTTTTTTTTTTTTTTTTTACTATTTTTTTTGATATTTTAAGCAATTTTTTTATTTTTCTTTTTTAAATACACCTAATCTAAATATACTTAAGAAATATAATATTTTGTGACTTTTTTTTAAATTCACCAAATTTAAAAAATTTTAAAAATACAAAAATTCAATACATTATATTATTTTGTTGAATTCAATGAGTTTTTAAAATTTTTTTCTACAAATTTTATACTTTTTAAATATATCTATATTAAATTGATATAATGATAGAAATAAAAATGAAAAGTTATATTCATATATAGAAATTTATAAAAAAAAAAATATTATAAAATGTTTTGATAGTAATATTGTTGTAAATATAAATTATATTTATGTGTGTTTTGTTTTAAAGTAAAATGTCACCATTAATTAGATCATTGTGTTTGAATTAACATAAAATTTATGTTTGTATATCATCACTCAATAAGAATATGTTCGTATAAAATTAATGATGGGAAATTGTAGAGTGTAGTCATTATAATATGAAGAAGAAATAGTAGGAAAAATAGTAAAATGATCATTTAAAAAATTTCAGGGCATGCCATCATCAATCCAGGAGGCAATCTATAACGAGATTACAAACCTCAGGGAAAGAAATATAATTTTTCAAATGTAAAACGAGATTACAAACCTCAGGGAAAGAAATAGTATAATTTTTCAAATGTAAAAAGAGAATCTGAATTAAATAGAAATCGTTTGGCAACATCACTTTTTAGTCTAAAAATAAAAAAAATTACTAAAAAAATCAAAATGTCAAATATTCTATTTTCTCTCTACTTTTTGCACATCTTTTCGTAAAAAATTAAAAATCATCGCAAATGTATTAATTTTTTTAAATCATATTTTAACTAAAAAATTAAAAAATTATTAAAAAAACTTATTTCCAAATAAGGCCGGAATGTCAGTGTAATTTGCCATTTTAAAAACTATTTTTAACATTTTCCAAACATAATGTGTTTGTAGATTGTTGAGGCATACAAGGTCTCATCGATGACGAAGAGCCGAAAGCTATCGGTCAAGATGTAAACATGTGACCAACCCAACTTCCACTTGATCCTGTTATTCATTACTCATTTAAATAAGTCATTAATTATTTATTTATTTTTCATGTTCTCATATAGTTCTTAAAGACAGTTGAGAAACAAACAAGAATAAAAAATTAATAAAATTAAAAGATAAAAGAATATAGAGTAATATTAAATATTTACACATATATTTATATTTATAAATTCATTTATAATAATGAGTCATGAGACTTGGATCACCATCATTAAATAGTAACAGATCAAAAATTAATATATATCTTATCACATCATTGTAAATAAAATTATAAATACTTTTTAAAAATCTCAAATATTATCCAAGAACATAAATGAAGAAAATTCATTGAAGGGAGAGAGATATGGGAAAAACAAAATATATAAAATTAGAAAGTCTCGTACTAAACAGCAAACGAACTAACACAACAAAAATGTCAAACGTTGTCACCTTCTCCCTCTAATACTCCATTGTCACACCTTGGAACCACCGGTCCAAGTCAAACTTCTCTCTTCCCCCTACCTCACATTTCTTTTAAAAAAATAATACAGAAACTCTAAGAAACCAGAAAGAGTGTAAAAAATTTTACAATCAATTTTGATATGTGATCTAGATTTAATCTTGTCTAATGGGATTGAATCTCCACCCTTCAATGATTTTTATCGAGATTTTTCTGGTTGAATAGTCTGGGATTGTAGTATTGTTGAAAATGATAATAAAAAAATTTATTCAATTAAAAAAAAAAAAACCAACCCCCACTATAGAGTATAGACTGTACCTCCTTTGCTCATATATATCCAACTCCCATTGAGTTCATGTGCCCTCTCTCTCTCTCTCTCTCTCTCTCTCTCTCTCCACTCTTGGTAACACTAGTCTTCCATTCTTTGAACTTCATAAAGCAAAAAAAGAAAAAGATAAAGGGGTTACAATTGCATGTAAATTGAAATACAATGAGGAAGCCATGCTGTGAAAAGCAAGACACCAACAAAGGAGCATGGTCCAAACAAGAAGATCAGAAGCTCATAGAGTACATTCAGAGAAACGGTACTGGTTGTTGGAGAACCCTACCTCAGGCTGCAGGTTTGTAACTCTCACTCACTCAATAACCACAACATGTCACCACAATGGAAGAAATAAAATGAAGGCTTTATTTTCAATAATGTTTACAAGAAATATGAAGAAAACCCTAATTGGTTTCTTTGTTTTTTGGTTTAATTTTCCATTTTGGTTTTTTGATGATCAGGCTTACTTCGTTGCGGTAAAAGTTGTAGACTTAGATGGAACAATTATTTAAGGCCAGACCTCAAAAGAGGCAACTTTGCTGAAGATGAAGAAGATCTCATTATCAAGCTTCATGCACTCCTAGGCAACCGGTGCGATATCAATCATTCTCTCTTCTATCAGATTTTTTATTTATTTATTTTTTCTCAACAAAAGAAGTCATGTTTTATTGAATAAACAAAACATTATAAGAAAGAAAAAAAATATGAATAGGCATCCCAAGCCAAATAGCTTATACCCAATTCGATACTACAATCATGCACATCTGGTTAGTAAGAAACCAACCAACAATAACAAAACTCCTAATACAGGCTCAACTCACACACCCAAAACTCATGTGAATTCTTCCATCCAAAATGTGTTTAAATTCTCCAAAACGCTTTCTCTTTGAGAGCCTAGTTTTTCCTTTTTCTCCTTTGTTTCTTCAAACTAACAATTTTTGTTTCAAGTCTATTCTCAAGTAGTGGCTTTGAACCTTTAATTTTCCTCACATTTTCCATTGAAATTGTTGTACCATCATTAACATTAGCATGCATCTCAACTTGCCTGTTCTCTCTTCTATCAATTAATGTCTTTTGCTTTACCTTGAAAAGAAAATAAATGTAAAAGTATTTGAAAATACATTTGCAAATAAATATGAAAAAATATTTGGAAATACAATTGCACCACAATTACCATAACAAGATTTCAATGGTATAAAAATTGTTTTCCCATCTAAAATAGCTTGATCTAATATTCCTCTTTTTTGTATCTATATGTACCTCTTTATTCATCAATATAGTCTTTTATTTTGCCAATTAAAAAAAAAAAAAAGATTGTAAATTTTGATAAGTCTCATAAGAATCGACTTTCAAAAACTGTTTTGCCAAAAGAAAGTATTTAGAAAGATATTTAACCATTTATGAAGCAACAAATATATGTTTTTTATTTTTAATAATTTTATCATTACACCTGACAATTATAGTTTCATCTTATATTTATACTGACTCTTGAAATGGCACAAATATTTTTAGGTGGTCACTAATAGCTGGGAGATTGCCAGGACGAACGGATAATGAAGTGAAAAACTATTGGAACTCTCATTTGAGAAGAAAGCTTATAAACATGGGTATTGATCCAACCAAGCATAGGTTAAGTCAGAATCTTACTCACCCTCAAATTATCGGTGCCACTGGCAGTGCAACCTCATCTGCTTCTAGAGACCATGCATGTCAACCATTAAAAACCAAAGGCGATCATGATCAAGTCTCTGATGCTGCAAGTTGTTTAGAGGATGCGACGTGGGGATTGCCCGATTTAAACCTTGATCTTAGATTGACTGCACCTCAATCAATTGCCATTGTTGAGGAGGAGAGTAAACAAAATGAGTCCACAATGTCTAGAAAAGTTGAATCTACCCCGCCTCGCACCCTTGTTCTCTTTAGATGACAATGGTTTAGGATATTTGAATATAAAAACTAATAGGTGGGATGAAAAGTTGGGTTTAGGTTTTAATTTTGTTGATCTAAATCGTCTTAATACGTATTTGGAATGAATTCCCAGCCATGGAAAGTCAATCAAGTTCAAGAAGAAACCAAGTTGTGATGGTTCAGGAGAGAGACTCTTTCAAGTACTCATATTTATTCAAGGGTTAAAGCAATATTTTTCTAATTGAAGCAATTTATTGCTCAAAAACACAATTAAAATTCACAAGGTGCAATAGCACCAAGTCAATAGCAAGAGCTTGTTTCTGTGTAAATTTATTGGCCAGTGTCTGCGTAGGCTCATTTTGGTCACCATACGTGTATCAATATGTGTGAATAATTGACATTGTAAACATGGAAGTTCATTACTACATTTTGTTTTATTAAATTTGCTTTGGTTTCAGTGTTTCATATATGAATTTGAACAATATTAGTTTCAAACTTATGTTTCCTAGGCAATGATGTTTTTTCCTTGCCCTTTGTGTTGATGTAATTTTATTGTCCGACTTGTACTACTTTTCACATCTATTAAAATTCCAATCTTTTATTTATTAATTTGAACAATATTAGTTCTACCTAGTTGCACTCATCAAAATCACTTGGGCCATGTTTGTTTGGGTGGACATGAGCTTGGGATTGGACTAATAGTCCAATAAAATTATTAATCCGATGTTTGGTTAAACAATTGAAGTAAGTTAAGATATGATACATAATCCAACGGACTCGTAGTCCTAGAACTATTAGTCATTGGAATGCTAATCCAGTCTGCCCAAACAAACATGGCCCAAGTGAATAGATATTAATGCTTTGAGGGAAGTGAATGTGCACCAGTTATCTTATCCGAAAGAATATGCAGTTGGATACATATGGTGACCCGGACTAACTAAAATTCTGTTGGGACTTCTGGATGCTCATTGGGAGAATCTGTGCATTTACCATATCTATCTTAAAAAATAAAAAATCAAAAAAGAAAAACCCTAATTTCCATTTGGATTGCATTTTTTTAGTGTTTAATCTGGAAGACCTTGATGCAACCCAACTAAGAGAATCATGGTTTTGTTCAGGGTACGTACTGGTTACGTGAGCACACATAAAGTTAAAAAGGTAATTGTAGCGGTTAATTTTTCAGTTAGGTTGGCGAAGCATCTTCCTAATTACCTAACATTCAAAACAAACTATTGTTTAGACAATAAATGCTTTGTGTCAGTGGTTGAATTGATCATTCCAACAAATAACAAATGTAGATCATAAAATACATTTTGACCGCCTCATACAATTTATCCGAGCATGAATTTCATATTTTTGTGGGATGATTGACTAGTGTGTTGATATATCTACCATTCAATATAAAAATCTGGTGTTTGTCATGTACACTCGACAAAATCATATAGGGAGTGTTTGGAAAGTGTCTACTTCTTTAGACTTTCTGACTATTTAGTGATTTTGTTTCCGTTTGAGAAGTGGGTTGGCTTTTTAATTTTTTGACTTTTTTGACTATTTTAATCTGGGGTTAAAAAGTCTGGTTTGGGAAGGGCTTTTTGGCTTTTTTGACTTTTTGGTGAGGTGTCATATTGTTAAATGACGAAATTGCCCTTTTCTATTTTTTTTTTATTTTTTTATTTGGGTTTGGATTTGGCATATTTTCGGTTTTTTTTTTTTTTACAATTTTGGCTTTTGGTTGGGAAAAAAAAAATTTTGTTTTTTTTTTTTTTGGTTTTTTTTTTTTTTTCAATTTTGGATTTTTTTTAAATTTATTTATTTATTTATTTTTGGATTTGGCATATTTTGGTTTTTTTTTTTTAATTTTTTTATGTTATCTTTCGATTTTGCGTATTTTGCTATTTTTTTTTTTATTTTTGGGGGTTTGGATTTGGCTTTTTTTTTTTGTGTTTATTTTTTTTTTATATTGGGTGTCGATCTGCCGACTTTTGCTTAATTTGTTTATTTTTTATTTTTTTTTATTTTTGGTTTGAATTTGCCATATTTTGGTTTTTCTTTTTTATTTTAATTTTTTTATGTTGGGGTTTCGATTTTGCCTTTTTTTTTGTTTTTTTTGGGGGGGGGTTTTCGCTTTGGCTTTTTTTGCTTTATGTTTTTTTGTTGACAATTTTTGTATGTTGTGTTTCAATCTCCCGAATTTTGCAAATCCAAATTTTGTATTTTTTTTTTGAGTTTGGCGGATTTTGCGTTAACTTTTTTTTCTGTTTCAAATTTTTTTATTTTGCGCTTGGATTTTTCATATTATGCTTAATTTTTTATCCTGTTACTTTTTTGCATTTTGGGTTTGGATTTGGGGTTTTCTGCTTAAATTTTTCGATTTTTATTTGGGAATTTATGTTTCTGTCTTTTGAATTTTTTTGTTTTTTACTATAACTACGTTTTTTTTTAACTATGTTTTTTTTTTTGTCTTGGATTTTTATTTTTAACTATGTCTTGTTTTTTTTAATTGGTATACAATACTTTTTTTTAATATATTTATGTGTTTCATTTATTTGTAATTTATGTCGCCCATGACAATTTGTGTATTAGTTTTCTTTTCATTTGTTTTTATTTGTTTCACCTTTTTTTGTTTTTCCAAAAGCAAAATTCGTATGGATTGTTGTTTTTTAAAGTTAGGCACGTCAGCAACTGGAAGGGGTTACATTCCCGTGGCAACTCATACATATTGTACATGATAATATATTTGAATTGCGTCTGTTCCACGTGTGTCATTACGGGACAACCATACGAAAATTATTTCGACTACTATATATTTCCTAACATTCCGTTATTACGCATGTAACATAATTTGTCACGTATGTGAAGGCGGACCAATGCCATATGGGGGTCCTCATCTCCAACCATTAAACCATCCTCGTCATGTTCAACTTCTGGTATGGCAGTTACTATTGTCATAGCCTCTTCCTCATCACAGATTGGCTGAACAGTTGTTGGGTTACCTGTGTTTCGCCGTATATAATTATGTAATGCCATTGACGCACCTACTAACTGAACTTGCACATTTGCAAAGTCATACCGAGGCATGTCTCGAATAAACCCCCATCGATTTTTCCAGGTACCGAAAGTGCGTTCCACCACACTGCGTAAGGACGAGTGCACTTTGTTAAATAATTCCCTTGGCGTGTTTGCCATCGCGTTCCGTGCAATACGCCGGAATTCTTGTTGGTGGTAACGGTGGCCTTTGAATGGTGCTAAGTAACCAATCCGGTTTGCATAGCCAGAATCGACAAGATAATATTTGCCTGCAGATATGACGACAATGTATGACACCAAAACGAACATTCTGCGTCATTTTCATATAACGCTTTGTCAGGAAAAAAGTATTTGTTAACAAACCTAATAACATGACCATGTGTTACCTTCGTCAGGATGTGGGAAGGGGACATTGTCATTTGTTAGTATCTCGTTGAATATGCGACTATCATGCATACTTCATTCCCATCCGCAAGAAATGAATATGAAACACATGTCAAAATCGACAGCGGCCATTATAGTTTGCGTGTGATAGTATTTCCTACCGAAATATGTTGCCGCATCTGGCCCCGTAACCCATGCACTGACATGTGTTCCGTCTATTGCGCCAATGCAGTCCTGCAAACATGGATAAATTGGTTTGTTGCGTAAATTAATAACAAGTGTTTCCTTCTTGCCAAGCGTCAAGTGCAGTTAATAACAAAAACAAAATATATTTTCTTGATTTATATGTCAATCAGGTATTTCCGTCTAGAAGTACCTTGAACGGTAGGTATTTTCGTCTAGACCGCATGTATGGATGTATACGATGCTGACTGTATGTGGGCCGGCAATGAACAACAGTGAACTCTTTCATGGAAGTTAATACGTTATGCACATGCCTTGACACAGTCTCCCCGGAATGTTGGAACCGTTCTTGGATTTCCTGATTTTGCTTCCCTTTCAACACATGGATAAACATCGCAACGCTTTCTTCAACAGCTAAGCCATGTGGACGTTGCGGGACTTGTAACCCAAAATCATTTACTAATGTCTCACACAATGCGGCAAAAACTTCCTTCGGCATGCAAACATTTTCCTCAAATCGACCCATATGCCCCGCATATAGTTCGCATATCCATGCATTCCCGGTTAGTATAGAAGTGCGACACGGCGTTTTATTCATGTGTTTCTCGTACCATTCTGTCGCCCACTGACATGCTTGTACAAATGTGCAATTCTGTTCTTGTTGCACCTGGACCGCCATTTGATTAAGCATTTCCGTTATGTCATCATGGTTGCTTCCATCCCAGGGATTCATCGTGTCTTCGTTCATGCGAAACCTACAAAAGTGGCAGCCTTTCATTCAGTTGGCACGTGAATCACTGACTTAAATTATATTGAAGTTTGCAATTAAAAAATTCCGAGAATGTCTTTTATTAAAAGCAATGCTGTCACAAATGTCATATGGAACGCATGCTCATATGAATTGCACAAAAAATCAAGATGTTCAACTTATGCTTTACAGGGGGGTCATGGTGGTAACAACCACAAAAGTAGCCAGCAAACTACACTAACAAATGAACTTCAGACATATAGGCATTCACAAGCGTGCAAGTAAAACGTAATTCCCTGTCTCAAACATAGGCACACAAAATATTAAAACACAAATATCCCATTCATTTCCCAAAAACGAAGCACAACCATGCTTCTGGTCCGTCAACCCATACACTTACCTAAAACCTGTTGCTGCCCGTAGCTAGCAAGAAAAAAACAAAAACGACATAATGAAAACATTCACACAGCACCATCCTGTTTTAGTACATTGCCAACAATACCATAAGTCAACATTTTAAAAAGGAAGACAAGGAGATGTATCTTAAACACTCGTAACACCGCTACATCACATCCGGCGACCCCCAAACAGGTTTGCAAAAGGCCCCGACGCAGTACACTGGAGCTGTTTCTGTGTAAGCCAACCAATGATGTGGTCGTCATCAGGCTGGCACATCATGATCTCCCGGTAATCGGCGTTATCCATAAGTGTGGAGGCGAAGTGGAATAATGGCGTACCAATCATGGATGGAATACTGCTCAGCTTATGCATGCACTCGGAAATAGTGTACAGCGATTCGTTGCCTGTGAGGTGCCTAACCGTGACCTGCTGATTCTTCGAACGAACCACATCTGTCATTCTGTCCATGCTTTCCGCAATAACGGACGCACCACTTGTTGCCTTCTTCGACTTTGAAACACTTGTTGATGGCGTCTTTCTCCTTTTTGGCTTTTCAATCGGAACATGCTCGAGTGAAGAATCGGAATCCACGCCCTGTACTCCTGCGGGTATCGGATCAGCAAATGGCTGCGCTCCCAAACTACGCACTGAATCAGATGAGGCCTCATCAGCTTCAGGGAGGATCTCTCCCGGGGTCCAATGGTGCTTCCCAGTAGCTGATGCCCCCATGAAAACCGTCTCCATCAAGTCACGGTGTTCCAAAGTTTTTTTCCTGAACTTCGCACACACCTTGTTGATCTGCAGAAATGTAGATGTATAAAAGAGGCAGACGTTATATTTCATATAAATAAATTGTATTGCAGTTAAATGAAGAACTAAAAAATGTACTTGTAAATGACAGATATGAAACTTGTTTGTACATGTACTTACTGATTCCATCTTGTCCCACCACTCGTCAGGTGCCTGAAACAAACCGGTGTCATAGTCAAAGCCTATCCCGGACAGTCCCTTACTTGAATCCATCAACTTTGTCCACGCCTGCCACTCTTTTTTCAAGCTCATGTACTTATTCTTCAACTGTTTTAGTCCATGTTTTTTTCCAGTTTTTCTCTCAAATTTCCTTGACAACGACTTGTACCCTGCCTGGCTGAGGACTAAGAATGGGCGATTTCCTTTACTAATCTCATTTGCGATCAACTGGAGGAAAACTCGGACTGAGTTACTGTCCCATGAGGCCTTGTGGCTTAACTGATTTTGTGTCTCTTCAAGGCTGCTTGACTTGTCACTGAGAATGCTTTTGCTTTTCGAGTGGTTACGCGGCGAAGTACGTGTGGAAGCCATTACTAATGTACGGTTACAAAAGATTACCATCACAAATTTGGTTGTTACATACACACGCATAAGCCATGACACATTATTAACAACAAACAGACATATATGATGCTAAAGTTAAATTTGCATATACCCATTGAAAATTACTAACGTACGTAAACAGGTTCCATGGAAGTTAGTAGTGGCCACAAAAAATATGATAGTTAGTATTATGGCTCTAGTATGCGAGAACATACTACCAACATACTACGAACGTACTAACTACATACTAAAAACATACTGACAACATACTAACGTCTTCGTACATAGTAACAACATACTGACAACATACTAACGTCTTTGTACATACCCCCAAACATGGTACCGGTGCTTACATACGGCACAACAAAATGACAACCACAATGCAGAGCACATACACAATGGTCTTAAGGACACGCAAGGATTGTTGAATGTCTATGACATCAGCCCGCAATTGCATGGCAATTTCATCTCCGGGAGACGCATAGCCTTGGTTCTCTCGCCTTGGTTCTTCACACCAACCAATCCAACTGACACAGGGCTGATGAGTGGAAATTACGGAACTATTAGTTTCATGGGTTGGTAATGTTCATACAGTTATGATCGGTAAAGATTGGGTCACTCACCACAGGGCGGGGACAGACAAAGTAGGGACGCCCTGGATTTTTGGTGGACCTGAAAATCTTAACAATACAGGGGCCATGTCCACAGGCACACATTTGTCGTGGCCATGTACTGGAAGTTGCAGTAGAGGTGAACGACGCCATGGTACGCTTTAAATTGCAAATAAATTTACATGAACCAACATGAACACATACAAAGACTAACGCAAGTTTATATTTTATTCCATGAACTCACTACGTTGTTTGTAAAAGTATTGTGTATCATGAATTTAGGTATATTGGTAATATATTTTCAAATTTATTTTTTATTAGATTTGTGAATATATGGTTAATATATTTTCTAATAATTTATTAAATTAATATATGTTTACTGAAAATTTTACTGACATATGTTGAACATATTTTTGAAGAAAATTTGTTTAAGATAATTGTACAATGGTTTTTGTGCAACTAATATATTGTTCAGAAATGAGAATTGAGCAATTCGTATTCAGTAAAAAATATATTGAAATGAATAAATCTATTGTGTAACATATTTAAAATATATTTCGTATGATAATTTAAAAATATTTTTGAATATATTTGTACTATATTGTTTAATAATTAAATGTTGTCATATATGTTTAATGCAATTTGCACGCTCTTTACTTTTGAAATAAAAAATTGTCATATATATGTTAATATATTTTTAATATCTTTGTAATATATTTCTTAGTAAACCATATTTTGTAATTATATTTGTAATATAATTGTAATATATTTTCGATAAAATTTGTTGTTAATACATATGGATAATATATATCTACCTTCCTTCCCAAACTTAGTTTGAAATATTTTTTATGTAATTAATATATTGTGTAGAAATGAGAATTGAGCAATTCGTATTGAGTAAAAAAAAAATTGAAATTAATAAATCTATTTTGTAATATATTTTAAATATATTTTATATGATTGTTACAAAATATTTTTGAATATAGTACTATTTTGTAATATATTTTATATATATTTTATATGATATTTTAAAAATATTTTTGAATATATTTGTGCACTGTTTTTTTATAATTAAATTTTGTCATATATGTTTAATAATATAGTTTTTCATAATTAAATTGGGTCATATATGTGTACCTAAATTTTGACACTCTTTCCGTTTGCAATCTAAATTTGTAATATATATTTCAGATATATTTTAAATATATTGCTTAATAAACCCAGTTTTTGTAATATATTTGTACTATAAGTTTTATATATTTTGTAATTTGTTGTTAATATATATGGATAATATATATCTACCTTCCTTCCCAAATTTAGTTTGAAATAATTTTTTATGTAATTAATATATTGTGCAGAAATGAGAATTGAGCAATTCGTATTGAGTAAAAAAATAAATTGAAATTAATAAATCTATTTTGTAATATATTTTAAATATATTTTATATGATCGTTACAAAGTATTTTTGAATATTAATTTATTTTGTAATATATTTTATATATATTTTATATGATATTTTAAAAATATTTTTGAATATATTTGTACACTGTTTTTTAATAATTAAATTTTGTCATATATGTTTAATAATATAGTTTTTCATAATTAAATTGTGTCATATATGTGTACCTAAATTTTGAATAATATAGTTTTTCAGATATATTTCACAATTAAATTTTGTCATATATGTTTAATAATATAGTTTTTCAGATATATTTCAGATATATTTTAAATATGTTGGTTAAGAAACCTAATTTTTGTAATATATTTGAACTATAAGTTTTATATATTTTGTAATTTGTTGTTAATATATGTAATTCACATGTAACCATACAAATGGGAATTGAGCATTTCTATTAGCAACAATTCAGAGTATGAACAAAAAAAAAAAAACAAATCTGGCCCAACTTTGTGATAACCGAACAGAACAGAGTTATACAAGACCTGGTAATTGAGCAATAAGAACATTTATATTTTATAAGAACAGAGTTATGAACATATCTGATAAGAACAGATTTGCAATGAAAGGTGGATATTAACAACGGTTTGTGATCAACAGATCATGTGTTCATAACTAAGAACAGATATTTGAATAAGAACATACATGTTTTATATACATATATACGTATATATATATACATATATATATATATATATGTGTGTGTGTATGTATACAAATCAGCCCCAAATTTGTGATAATCGGACAGAGTTTGAACATAAGAACAGATCCGCAACCTAGATTTGTCACAGAGACAGATCGGTGCCCCAAATGTGTGTAATGTAAGCGTAATCAACCCATTCACGACCGGAAATGAACAGATCGGCCATGAACCGATGCCGTTATAAACCCACACAACGCAGATCGGAAGAAGAAAAAGATCAATCAATAGGCCATAAAGCATTACCTGAATCAGATCGGTTTGAGTTTGAGAGGCTTGGTTCGTGTTCGCCGCCGCGGATGGGTACTCCGGTGGCGATTATCTCTGCGGGGGTCCCTAGTCAGCTGTCCTCCGATGCGTCGGTGGTTCTTCTCTTCGTCTTTGTCGACTCGAAAGGGTATGTGCTGCGCAAGACGCCTGTTTGATGAATACAGATTGAGATGAATGAAGAGGGTCTTCGGGGCATTTGAGTCAATTTACAGGCGTAAGGGTTTGTTGGATACTCGTGAAGGCCATTTTGTCGGGACGTGGCTGAAATAGCCAATCTTGTCGCGACGTGGCTATTTTAGCCCGACTTCTCCTTCCCAAACACAGGCTGTATTTTGAAAATGAAATTAAAAGTTAGTTTTTTATTTTTATGTTTTTTAAATGTGTAAAAAAATTCAAAGATGATATGATTTTAAAAAATTAATTTTTTAGCTTTTAATCCAATGCTATTTTAATTTTTATATTTAGAAGAATAAATTGAATTTTTTATTAAATTATTACATTAAAAAATATATTTAAAATGATGATTATCCCTAATGATTGAATGATTGGTGTGGTTTTCAAAAGTAAATCATGTGCCTGGGCAGCCCTACCACACCCTACGTGCCGCACCCTACACGGAGAAAGGATTCTCTACTTGAATCTTCTCTTTGACTCTTTACTTGATGGGTTATTGGATTTCTTTTTGGGTCTAATTTTAATGATTTAAATTGTTCATATTTTAGAATTTGTCATATATATCATGCGTCTAAAAAATCAAATTGATCGAATGTCGGAAGAATTAAAAACCGTTTATTAAAAAAAATTTAATAAATAATTTTATTATTTAATAAAAATTTTAGTTTACATGATTTTTAATATCCGATCGACTTGATTTTTGACAGGTATAATATATGTTACACATCCTAAAATGTGAACGGTTTAAATTATCAAAATTGGATCTAAAAATAAGTCCAATAACCTATCAAGTATGAAGTCAAAGAGAGAATTCAAGCAGAATCCTTACGAATGAGGATCCTCTCCTTGTAGCTCTTGTACTTGCGCCCGTCCTTGCAGGCCTTTGGGTCTACTTTTAGGCCCAATTTTGATAATTCGAACTGTTCATATTTTATGATTTATTCAGTATATCATACCTGTAAAAAATCAAGTTGATCGGATATCAGAAAGTATGTATTCGAAAAATTGAACTAAAAACTATTTTTTAAAGAATTTAATAAACAGTTTTCCGAACATATGCTTTCTGATATCCGATCAACTTGATTTTTTACAGGTATGATATATTGAATAAATCATAAAATATGAACGGTTCGGATTATTAAAATTAGGATTAAAAATAGACCCAAAGACCTGTAAAAACGAGCACAAGTACGAAACTGCCTGGGGAGAACCTTGGCTCGAATCCTTACTTCCCTACACAGACCTGCTGCAGCTGGATTGCACTTTATTTTGTTCGCATATGCCCCTTTTTTTTTCTTTTTTTTTTATAAAAAAAAAAATCTATTTTGAGGCTATTTTGGCCCTTAAATCTACTTCTTAAACGCCTGCATAATATCCCTGTTTGGGAAGTAATTTATTTTTAGTTTTTCTTTAGCTAAAATAGTTAATAAAGATAAAAATAGAATAAAATAATTAATAAGATAAAATATCACATTCAAATTATAATTATTTGATTTTTCTCTTACAATTATTAAATTAATTATAAAAAAAAATCAACTATCTTATTAAACGCAAATTTTTTAGCCAAGTTAAAATAATTTAATAGTCAAAAAGTCAATTAAAATAACCAAGTTCTCAAATGGAGCCAATGTTCGTTGTGTAGCTGTCATTTTTGAGCTCAGCATTGATAAAATTATTTATGCCAAAAGTGTCATTGAGGTAAGTAACAAATTAGCATACTTGCATCTACAAAATTAGGAAATTTTAGTAATTGAATTTTTTTTTTAAAGAAGTTATTATTCTAATGAAAGCTGCCTTAGTTGTAGTTTCAAATTTCAATTAAATTTGATGTAAAAGATACAGTTGGAAACAAACAAGTTACATTCATTGCTTTGGTGGAAATCGGTAGATATGGAAAATACCTTTAAGAAAACATTTAAATAAAAAAAAAAGAAAAAAAAAAAATGGAAGAACTTACAAGAAACAAGAAGGCAGAGGAATGAAAGGAATATAGAGAAAAGATCATACAGCAGTCGCCCAGATTTTATCAGCGACCAAATTATATTAGTCGCTGAAAGATCATACAGCAATCGCCCAGATTTTATTATCTCGCCCAGATTTTTGGCGACAAAAAATGTAATTTGGTCGCAAAAAACTACTTATTTGCAACCAAAAAAATTTGGTCGGTAATATTAAAAATTTTCAGCTACGATATTTTAATTTGGTCGGCAAATGTCATTTTTTTGCGACCAAAATTTTTTTGGTCGGCAAAAGTGGTCGCCAAATATGTAAATTCTTGTAGTGAGTTGAGAATAGTAGCATGTCAAAATTTGGGCGTTACATTATCATTATTTTAAAATAGTTTTTCCATAATTCCAAGATAAAGTCCAATTTTTTTTTGTGTCCCTCATCTAATTTTTACTGTAACTAAAAGGCCTGAACCAATTTATGATCCAAAGTCACCAAAAATACAAAACACATATAAAAGTACATGTTATATCAGATCACCTGTACGTGTGTTTTATTTTAGAAAACTATATTTATAGGAGACTTTGTAACACAACCAATGACCAGTTTACTATAATAGATGAACCATGGATATGAAGGATTGGAATTTGGAATGAAAATTGGGAAGAGAAAAGAGGATGACGAAGAAAAATTATTTGGTAGAACTTAGGTCCACTGGACAGCTATGGCTATGGCATAAACGTCGTCCACCTGTGAGAAAGAAAAACTAATATAATTTTGACTTATAACTTCTTTTTTTATTTTATTTTATATATATATATATATATATACATAAAAAATAAATATATAACATATCCGTAGGCTTTGCGTATTCCAAGTGTTAAAGAATATGTTTAACCCCAATAAGAAGTTATAGAGACTTAAACCTAAGTCGTGAGTAAGGAATTTGAAGGTCTTATGCACTGAATCAATTCTTGTTGATGACTTATAACTTTGTTACTATGTTAAGAATATATAAGAAAAAAAAATTGTATTGAGATGAAGGGCTGTTTGGGGTGTCCTAAATAAGTGTACTTTTTGTCTTTTTGAACTAAAAAATTGAGGAAAAAAATATGAATTTTGGGTTAACTTTTTGTCTTTTTACAAAAAAATGTGTAATAAAAAATTGTATAAATAAAATGTATAGTGGAAGAAAATTAATTGATTGTACGACTCTCCTACGGCTGCGCAACATGTCTCCACAGAAATAATTGCCTCCTTCGGGGCAAATAACTTTTGGACAGTGATGGTCGGTCCGTGGGGGTCATCATGAGTCCCATTTTAATAATCTAAACCGTTCAATATGTACAACTCGTCGAATATTATATGCCTGTAAAAAATCACATTGATCGAATATCGATAGTTATATGATCGCATTAGTTTTGTTCAACAGTTAACTATCATACTATCCGTTTTGTTTATACAAAACTGATTTGATCATATAGTTAACGATATCCGATCAACGTGATTTTTTACAGGCGTATATTACTCGACGATTTCTACATATTGAATGATTTATATTATTAAAATGGGACTCATGGTGGCCCCTACAGGCCGACCATCACTGTTTAAAAATTATTTGCTCCGAAGGAGGCAATATTTTTTTTTGTCCCAAGAGAAGTGTATGATAGCCGGCTTAAGTCGATTTATATTATAAAAATATATAAAATATTTTTTTAATATTTTTTATTTGTGAATTGTAATATATTTTTTTTTACTTTTTTATAATTTTTTAACTTTTTGAATTATATTTGACTTACCAAACTTGCCTTAATTGTTTGTCTGATTATTACAACAAGAGGCCTATTTATAGGCTCATATTGGAGTGCTAACCTAGTAATCCTTGATTGGTAACCAAATATCCTAGGTACGAAAATATTAAAAATAAGAAAATACATATTTTGAAATATTCTTCAACAAAGTTGTTGACTTGCCAACTTTTCGATGCCCTTTACGTTTCGTTTGGGAAGTTAAGTTTGAAATTTTTTAGTTATTTTAATTATAAAAAATAAAAAAATATATAGTTAAATAAGATAAAATATCACATCTAATTTATAATTATTATATTTTTTCTCTTACAAAAAAATTAAAAGTTCTTCCTAAACGAGACTTTTTAGCCCCAGATTAAAATAATCAGAAAAGTCAAAAAACCAACCTACTTTCCAAAATAACCCTGGAAACTTTGTGGGTTTTTTGGGTCTGCTCTGGTGTGGTCATGTTTGCTGTAAAGTTTATTCGTGTGATGGCCATATGTTAATTACACTCTTCATTTTTATAGTTTGATTTAAATTTTATTTTAGTTTTTATAATTTTAATTAAATAATTTAGTCCATACATTTTAAATATAGTTTTAATTTGATCATTCCGTCTAAATTGATAGTTAAATTAACAATTTTAGAATACTAGTCAATTTTTTACATAAACAAAATTAACAAAAATTTAGATCGAATAACCGAATTAAAACTGAACTTAAATTGTTCAAATTAAAACTAAAATGAAATTTAGATCAAACTACAAAAGTAAAAAAATATAATTCATAGATGACCATCACACGAATAAATATTTATATCTAATTGTTTTTAGTATTTGTGGCTTTTTAATTAATACGAATTGTAATTATTCGACTGATTTAATTTATTTTTAGTAAACATATTTAAATTTAAGTGTAGTATTAATTATCAAACATTACGTTATAAATTGATTTATAAGTTGCCTTTTGTATTTTCTTACCTAGTAGTCTTCTATGGGTTTCATGTGAATCCACACGATTGAGAATGCTTTTTGTTTGGTATATATAGGATGGGGTTTGATATAAGAGTGTGTTTGTTTTGAGGGATTATTTTATGGGATTGTATTGTTAATTTATCAGAATTAATAGTTTATTGTTTGGTTTAATTTTTTTGTTCTGGATTAATAGTCCCTCTAGACTATTAGTCCCTCATATGAGGGATTATTATATTCTAGGGGGAGAGGTGAGATTATTTCTATGGGATTGGTATCCATGAGACTAATGTGTGAAATATTCATTTTACACTCGTGCTATTATTTAATAAGTAATTGAAAAATGGTAAAAAGTCTTTTTAACATTTATAAATTACTTTTTTAGTATTGTTAATTTAAAATTATATATTACATAAAAAATATAAATTATGAATTATAAATTATGTTACCCAAAAGACAACCAAAGAAGGCAGTGAATTAGGTTTTTATAAATAAAAATAATAATATCCTAATAAAAATTTTGATTAGCATAATAGATAAATATAGTTGATGAAATAAAAATAATTAAAACAAATGTTCTAACAATTATGTCAATTAATGATTTTAGCACAATAAAAATATAAAATATAGTTATGGCAATTTAAATAAAATAAAGAGATAAGGGAGAGAGAGGCAAACAAATTTATAGTGGTTCGGCTTCAACTCGGTCTACGTCCACTCCTCAAGCTTCACTTGAAATTTTCTACTATTCTCTAGCTTTATAAGGTGCTGACAATCTTTTCACAGATGGAGCAATCCTCCACGGATTTTACACAGACTTTCTAAGTCAAGAATATTGAGTGTACTACACTCTTACAAGGTTGAAAAGAAGGTGTTTTTATTTTCACAGAAAGTTACAAGAATTATCTCTCAAATATAGATATAAAAATGAAGCTCTGATTTTTCTGTAAACCTCACACAGAAAAGATGAGCTTAAAGTTATATGTCTCAGTGTATAATTTTTGAAAGAGGATATAAACAAAAATTGAAGAACACTTCTCATAGAATTTTTCAGAGAATAGATGTGAGTGATAATAGATCAAAGAATATATATATATATATATATTTTGTAATTTGTTTACATTAGAAGCTTTGTTATATATAATGAAACTCATAGCCGTTTATAGCCATTGTACTCCATTATTACTAATTTGAATTTCTTCCACTTGAACCTTTTGGCCTGCTGCTGTGCTGAGCTGTTTGAACCCTTGTTTTAGGCTGTTTGAACCTCTGATTTGGGCATTATTTTTGGGTTGAAATGAACTCCTGATTTAAGCAAATATTAAATATATTCAAACAATATTTAGGATAAAAGTTTAGGTGAGAAATAGTGGGACAAAATAAATTTTGATTCTATTTTTCTCTTTCAAATAAATTAAAACATAATTAAATAAATCATCAAAATAAATTTTGAATTCTATTAAAACATAATTAAATAAATCATCAAAATAAATTTTGGGGATTTTTATTGATAAATCCCATTTAGAAGTGTTTTAGTTCAAGAAGTCCATGAATAAATTTTTTAACCCATTTAGTCCCATATATGTATAGTTTTATTTCATAAAGTCATTTTTCTTGATTTACACTATTTTCTTGGACACTTATGCCCTTATATTTAATTTTGATACCCTTATAAATATTTTTTGAACGGCTAGCAATTTTATGATGTGAACATTCATATTTTAAAATTCACATTGGTAGGAATGTAAAATTGGCCCGTGGGCGGCCCGAAACCCGCCCGCGTGCCAGGGCGGGCCTGGCCGGTTGACAATGTGAATATTCACATTGATATGTTAACATTCACATTAATAGGAGTGTAAAATTGGCCAGCGTCTCGTGGCGGGCGCGAAACCCGCTGGTGGCCCATGGGCGGCTCGGGGTGGGCTCGGTTCGGCCCATTGACAATGTGAATATTCACATTGACATGTTAATATTCACATTGATAAGAGTATAAAATTGGCCCGCGGCCCGGCCCGTTGACAATAAGAATATTCACATTGACATATTAACATTCACATTGATAGGAGTGTAAAATTAGCCCGCGCCCCGTGGCTGCCCGAAACCTGCTCACGGCCCGTGGGCGGCCCGGGGCGGGCCCGGCCCAGCCTGTTAACAATGTGAATATTCACATTGACATGTTAACATTCACATTGATAAGAGTATTAAATTGGCCAGCGGCCCAGGGCGGGCCCTACCTGGCCCGTTGACAATGTGAATATTTACATTGACATGTTAACATTCATATTGATAAGAGTGTAAACTTGGCCCGCAGCCCGGCCACAGCCCGTCCCGTGACATTGTGAATATTCACATTGACATGTTAACATTAACATTGATAGGAGTGTAAAATTTGCCCGCTGCCCGAAGCTTGCCCGCGGCCCAGGATAGGCCCGGCTCGGCCCGTTGACAATGTGAATATTCACATTGACATGTTAACATGCACATTGATAGGAATGTAGAATTGGCCCGCGGGCCGTGGGCAAGCTTCGGGCAGATGGGCCCACGGCTCATTTGGTTGCCCGAAGCCTGCCCACAGGCCGATGGGCCTGGGCCTAACATCAGGCTTGGGTCGGGCTTGGGCGGGCCTGGCTATTTTTTTTTAATTCTTTTTAATTTTTTCTATCAAAATTTTATTATTTTCCACAAAAAAAGACACTAGGCTTCGGTGCGGACCGGGCCTCGGACCGAGCCTTGAATGGGTCTTAACCGGGCCGATGGGCCGGGCCGAGCTTTAAAGTGATGGCCCAGGCCTTAGCCTAGGGTCTCGGACTAGGCTCGAGCCCGGGCCCAAACGAGCCTTTCCCGAGCCGCGGGCGGGCTTCGGGCAGCCTACGTTCTTTTTGACTATTCCATTGAGTCCTATTTGAGGTAAGAAGACCAAAATACCATTTTCATCTACTTATATTCTATTTAGTCCACATTATTTTCTTATGTTTCAATAATCCTATGGGAGACATAAATACCAAAATACCCATAATGTGAATATTCACATCGTCAATGTGAATGTTCATATCATCAATGCGTAGAGGCCCGGGCTGATCCATATCGAGCCTCGTGGGTGTCCAAAAAAATTCGAGTCAGCCCGACCCGACCCACGAGCCAAAAAATAAGGCCTAGGTCCTAGCCCTGGCACAAGGGTATTCGGGCTTTGGACGGGCCGATGGATTGAGCCTCGGGTCGAGCAGGTGGGCCTGGGCCTAGCCTCGAGCTTAGGTCGGGCTTGGGCGGACCTAGCCATTTTTTTTTAATTCTTTTTAATTTTTTCTACCAAAATTTTATTATTTTTCACAAAAAAAGACATTACGCCTCTGGTGGGCTAGGCCCCGGATCGAGCCTTGAATGGGCCTTAAACGGGTTGATGGGTCGGGCCAGGAATCAAAGTGATGGCCTAAGCCCTAGCCTAGGGTCTCGGACATGCTCGGGTTCGGACCAAAACGAGCCTGCCCCGGGCCGTAGGCGGGCTTCGGGCAGCCCACGGGCCGCGGGCCAATTATACATTCCTATCAATGTGCATGTTAACATGTCAATGTGAATATTCATATTGTCAATGGGCCGGGCCGGGCCTACCCCGGGCTCCGGGCAAGCTTCGGGCAGCGGGCAAATTTTACACTCCTATCAATGTTAATGTTAACATGTCAATGTGAATATTCACATTGTCACGGGTCGGGTCAAGCCCGCCTCAGGTTGCGATCGGGTTTCGGGCCGCTCACGGGCTACAGGCCAATTTTACACTCTTATCAATGTGAATGTTAACATGTCAATATGAATATTCACATTGTCAACGGGGCGGGTCAGGCCCGCCCTGGGCTGCTGGCCAATTTTATACTCTTATCAATTTGAATGTTAACATGTCAATGCGAATATTCACATTGTGAACAGACCGGGCCGAGCCGGGGCCGCCCGGGCCGCCCACGGGCCGTGGGTGGGCTTCCGGTAGCCACGAGGCGCGGGCTAATTTTACACTCCTATCAATATGAATGTTAACATGTCAATGTGAATATTCACATTGTCAACGGAGAGGGCCGGACCCGCCCCGCCCCGGGCTCGGGCGGGCTTTTGGTCGCCTATGGACCGCGGACCAATTTTGTACTCTTATCAATGTGAATGTTAACATGTCAATATGAATATTCATATTGTCAACAGGCCGGACCGGGCCGCCCATGGGCCGCGGGCGGGTTTCGCGCCGCCACGGGACGCGGGCCAATTTTACACTCCTATTAATGTGAATGTTAACAAGTCAATGTGAATATTCACATTGTCAACAGGCCGGGTCCGCCCCGGCCCGACTCGAAATTTTTCGAGCACCCACGAGGATCGACATGTGTGACACCCCGAACGTTTAATTAAGTACACATAAATATTTAGAGTTATATATAATTATGGTGGCATTTGATGATAGACTATTAAATAAATAAATATATAAATTTAATTTGGCATTGGGTTATCAAATATAGAATTAATTGGGAATTATTATTTGGGAGCAAATTAACGCATTTATGGAAGTGTAATATTAACTGGGTCAAACTAAAGATAGTAAATAAATAATAATATTGCTAACAAGAATAATAATAATAATAAATTGTAAAGTAAAATAAAAAAAATTAATTTTACAATGCTAAATGATAAGATGTAATTTAATTTACATTGAAAAAGCTTAATACCAAAACAAATAAATAAATGAATATAAAGAAAAGAAACAGAAAATTTATAAGCTAGTTGGCCCAGCATTTTCGGCCCAAGCAAAAGAAAAAAAAAAAAAAAAAAAGAAAAAAAAGAGAAAAACGGCCCAAGTATGTTAAGAAGGCCTAAGTATGTTAAGAAGATTTATACTTATCTCTAAAGATTCAAATCTCAACTTGAATCTACAACTAAAAGCTCCACCTCCTAGCATCATTATGGCCTCCTGAGAGAGGGGGGTATGTGGCATTCCATCAAGGCTTGGCTAACAGTATAAAAGGGGCAAAGGTGCGATGAACTAAGAGAGGAAAGAACAAAAGAAAGAGTGGAAATTGAGAGAGAGGTACGTAAGTAAGAGTAAGGAATTTATAGTAGAGAAGTTCTGATAGTAAAGTAAGACTAAGGGTTATAATTAAAGTGAGTTATATTATACATTGAGTTATCAAAATGTATCTTACTTATGTTTTGACTTACCAAAATCTATTTTATAGAAGTTATGTTTTATTAGTATATTAATAAAAGTTATGTTTTATAAAGATTTCAGTTACGTGGATTATTTTCTGAACTCTATTTGCTAAAGTGAAACCCATGGATATGTTTGTTTTACTTTTAAAGAATATTTGACTATGACCTTATATACAATTATGTTTTGTAAGTACCACCACGGGAGTCCCATGCCTTGGGGGACTTAAATAACCATTGGCCTCTGTTTGACCACTTTGTAGTCCTCTGTTTGTCATGGATCCATTGACCACTGTTCTGACTGTCATTTCTGTGACCTCTGCTCTGTTCTGTTTTATACCGTGGTTATGATTATTTGTTTACATGATTTCTGTAATCTGCCACTTTAAATAAATTGTCATTTTAAATTAAATTATGCAAATATTTTAGCCTAACTAATTATCCATGGTTATTTTGTATTCTCTACACTCTTGGCATAATATTTCTCACTCTACTGTGTGCTTATAGCTGTTACCCTTTCAGGTGATGAGATGTAAGGGAAGCCCTTAACCCCACAAAATGGAACCTGCACATGGACTGATATTGAATCACTATTTTATCTTTTTTTTTTTTTATATATTTCTGCTCCCTTTTGTTTCTATTCGGGGCTGGTCATTGAATAATAAAATAATAAAAGCCCTAGAAATGTATTTCCGCTTTCTTAAATAGTAGCATGAAGTAAAATTTCTGTTTAATTATTTTTATTTTCACTTGCGCAGCCTAATTTGCTTCGAATAAGAATAAGTTAGCAAGTTGCGATTCCAACCCTAAGCCCCTGGAGTTGGGTCGTGACAACATGGGTCGGGCCCCTACACATTGACGATATGAATATTCACATTGACGGTGTGAACATTCACATTAGGGGTATTTTGGTAATTATGTCACCCATAGGACTTATTGAAACATAAGAAAATAATGTGAACTAAATGGAACATAAGTAGATGAAAAGGGTATTTTGGTCTTCTTATCTCAAATAGGACCTAATGGAATAGTAAAAAAGAATATGAGTTGGATGAAATAAAACTCTTAGAAAGTGGATTTATCAAAAAAGCTCCCTAAATTTTGGATTCTATTTTTCTTTTTCAAATAAATTAAAATATAATTAAATAAATCATCAAAATAAATTTTGAATTCTATTTTTCTCTTTCATATAAATTAAAATATAATTAAATAAATCATCAAAATAAATAAGTCTGACAAATTATAAATTAAATTTAATTAAAAATAATAAATTAAAAGTTTTGGCCTTATAAGTTTTTTAGTGTTGTTAAAAAATTAAATTTACATATTAAAAAAAATTATTTTTTTAGTGTTATTAATTTAAAATTATATATTAAATAAAAAATATAAATTATAAATCAAATTTAATTAAAAATAATAAATTAAAAATTATGGCCTCATAAATTAAATTTTTTAGTGTTGTTAAAAAATTAAATTTATATATTAAACAAAATTATTTTTTTTAGTGTTGTTAGTTTAAAATTATATATTAAATAAAAAATATAAATTATAAGTTTAATTTAATTGAAAATAATTAATTAAAAATTATGGTCTTATAAATTAAAAATTTTTAGTATTGTTAATTATAAATTATAGATTACAAATTTAAAATTATATATTAAATAAAAATTATAAATTATAAGGGTAAAATAGTTTTTAAAATATTTTTCCTTATCTAGTCCGTTCAACCAAACGTTGAATTTACTAAAAATGGTCCAATCCAGACGTCTAATCCTATGACTAAACAAACATAGGACACAAATTCAGTCTAACCAAATAGTCAGGAGACAATGTATGCCAAGACTATAATCTCTCCTTATATAGTTCGTCCAAACAAATACATCCTAAACTACATGCAGGCTTACTTGTATGAAACAAAGAGGGGTTAAATCTTTAAATCATATATACGGAGCAAAAAGTAAAGAAAAGAAGCCTAATGTCAATTAGCATCCATGACCATGGCAATAACGTAAGGTCCAATGCTCACCAGAGGCCCAAAAAGCCCATGTTAAGAGTGGAACTAAATTGCAATGAGGGAAATTATTAAATATTCCCAGAGTATTACGTATTTGTACTTTTTAAGGAATCATTATTCAATATGTCTCCTCATATTCTTAAATCACCAAACACAATACTCCACTTACCCACTGAGAGGGAGATTTATAATCTGGCTTTGGGCCGTGGTAGAGGCCGGACAGAAGAGGGCCGAGTATGTTTTATGCTGAGCTAATCTGGTCTGTTCAGAGGCGGTCTTGTTCGGTCGAGGCCCAAGACCATGTTGGGGCCGAGCTACTTGGGCTTGTCTATGCCCAGAGTCGGTCTTGCTCGACCGAGGTTCAAGCCTCGTACTTGGGTCGAGCTCACTTTGCCGAGATGGTCTCCTGCCAACCCGGGTTTCATGGGTCGCATGTTTAGCTCGGCGGGAAGGCCTTCTGTTTACCGGCTCAACCTGTCTTGACCTCGGCTCTACCGGAATGCTACCAAGCTCGGTTGCTATGGAGCTCGGCGAGTGGATTACTCGGACTTGTCACGCAGCCCGGTCGTGTGAGGCCGAGGTGATGCCACCGGGCTGCTCAGTTCCCGCTAATGTGGTCTGGCGGTTTGGTTAAGTGGTGTTAGCTGGATTTGTGCTGACAGATGGGAGAGCAGCTCCACGTGTCAACAGACTAGTGGAAGCAGAATTGAGTGCATAAAATATATAAGTATGACTGTATCCCCCATGCTGGGGAGGGAACATCATTTGGTGAGAAACAGTCTTTGTGATTTATCTCTCTCTTCTTCTCTCTCTCCCTGAGTGTGTGTGCTAACTTGACCATCGGAGGGGTTTTTCGGCCACACACCGCTGGGTAGCTCACCGCCGTTGTGCTCGCAGGTCGATCGGATAGACAAGGAGCTTGGACGAAAGAGTACGGGCTCCGCAGAATATTTGCTCTCCGTACAATTGGCGCCGTCTGTGGGAACACTTGATAGACAAAACCTTCTCTTCCAAGCTCATCTGATCGTCTTCCATGGCGAACAACGACAAAATACCGTTGTCTGCCATTGACGGTGTTGCCCCAGAATCAGCCAGACGGAGAGATGGACTCCCCGCCGTTCCAAACATGGCGGACCTGGAGACTTCCCCAGGAAGACATTCAAGAGACGCGCGTGATAAGTGCGCTAGAAGTTTTGGTCACTCGCAGAGCCCAGACGGACACCGGCGGCGAAGAGAATTTCACGCTAGACGTCTGGAGCACAAGTTAAGGGACCAAGACGCCGTCATCCAGAGAATGGCGGCAGAGATGGAAGCTCTCAAGCGACATGTCAAAGGGAAGGGTGTTGCTGGAGTGGGAGACCACAGTGAGCGCACCTAACCACCCCGTTCAGGCAGTCAGAGCCAGCAGCACACTCCCTCCCTTTCTATCAATAGAAGTTACAGGGTTGGAGATTCCGACGCGCCTGTAGAGAAGTCTAGCAAACAAGATAGTACCTATCAACCCTTACGTCCGGCGATGATGTCGAGATATTCTTACTCCGTTTGCTCAGAGGACTTACGGGTAGTCTTGAAGGAGCGGGCTCGCAGGCGAGAGATTCAAAGGGTGTCGGCGCTCCAGCGAGTATCTTACGGGGGTCAGGCCAGTGAAGAGGTCATAATGCCGCCATCCTGCCCAGCCGTGCCTTTCCTTCTAGACATAGATTTGGCAAGGCTGAACGCCACCCCCTTCTCCTTTGAGATAGAAACCATACCGCTCCCCACGGGCTTTCACCAGCGCAAGTTTACGCTCTACGACGGAAAGACCGATCCATACATGCATGTAAGCCACTTCCAGCAGGTCATGGCTGGACATAGGCGCAATGACGCTCTTATGTGCCTTATCTTCCCGTCGAGTTTGGGCGAGCTAGGCTTGAAATGGTTTGAGAGGCTGCCGGAGGGAAGTATCGAAATGTGGCAACAGTTGGCGGAAGCCTTTGTGACTCGTTCCAAGACCAACACTAAAATGCCAAAGAAGGTGAACCACCTTCTCAGTGTCAAAATGCAGTAGAGCGACACACTCAAGGCATACAACTCCAGATACTGGGAAACCTTCAATGAGATTTTAGATTGCCCGATCAACTTGGCAATCACCCAATATAAGCGCAGTCTCCCGGTCGGACATAGGCTGCGGGACTCGCTTACCATAAACTAGCCGACATCCATGGGCCAACTAATGTAGCACATCAACGAGCATATCCGAGTAGAAGATGATGCGGCGGCGTCCACCGCGAAGACAACTTCGGTGGTAACAGACAAGAGGTCGGCTGGCAAGGTACACGCAGTCGGACAGGAGACTAACCGTCCAAATGATCATACCGAGGAATCTGATCGTGGGTCAAATCATCGAAACCGGGGAACGGGTCATCAGAACGACTGAGCTGAATACCCCCGCGATGACGTAGCTGATGCTAATAGAAGGTTGAAAGCTCGGACTGGCATCACCACGGTCTTTAAGATTCTAATCTATCGCATACTTAGTGAAATCCGTGACGACGATTACGTCCGGTTTCCTGCTAAGTTAGGCGACGTGCAAAAGGGCTTCAATCCATGGTACCGCTGCACATTTTACCGGGAGCGCGGACATCAGACGGAGGACTGTTTGCCTCTGAAGCAACACTTGGAGGAGTTAGTCGCAGCCGGACACTTAGATCTTTACATTGATGGGGGTGTTAAGGCCGCACATCCCACCCCGACTGATCTGCATGAACCGAATGACTTGGAGGCGCCCCCTCAAGGAGTGGTTAATGTGATCCACGGCATAGTGAAGCCGGCGCGTGTATGCGAGCTCCGAGGAATGATCAAAAAGGCAAAACACATGAGGGAAGTTTTGTCAGTCCAGCCCGCGATCAAAAGGGAAAAGATCGAGGAAAAAGACATGATTAATTTCTCTACAAAGGACCTAGAGCGCATTCAAACGCCACACAACGATGCCCTAGTGGTCACCCTCTGCGTCAAAGAGTTCGATGTCAAGCGCATCTTGATTGAACAGGGAAGCTCGGTTGAAATTATGTACTACGACGCGTTTAGACAACTCAAACTCTAAGATACAGACTTGGCTCCGGCAACTTCGCTACTGGTAGGTTTCAACTTGCAACCGGAGTGGCCTTTGGGAAAAATAATTTTACCGGTCAAAGCGGGATTCGTGGTCAAGCAGGTGGAGTTCTGGGTATTGCAGGTGCTGTCTACATACAATCTGATCCTCGGTAGGGGCTGGCTTCACGCTATGCAGGCTGTAGCGTCGACCTACCACCATGTTATGAGATTCCCCTCGGCTATAGGGGAAATTGTGGAAATTTGAGGCCATCAAGTCATATCGAAGCAATGCTTTGTGGCAGTAAATGGGAGCTGAGCAGCCAAAGGCTTCGTGCAAATGATTGAAGGCCCAGAAGACCAGAGTGTCCTTGATGACGTGGGCACTAGGGCCGAGGACAAAGCTGTTGAAGAATTGATAGAAGTACGGATCGACACGGAAAGTCCAAACAAGTTCTTTTTGCTCGGATCAAGTCTGACCACTCAAGAAAGGACCGAGATGGTAGAGTTCTTGATGGCAAATATCGAAGTCTTTGCATGGTCGCCCTACGACATGCCTGGCATCGATCCAAGTTTTATTTTCCACCAACTCAATGTTTTCCCTGATGCACGGCCAGTCATTCAGAGAATAAGGAGATCGGCTCTTCATTACGCCGAGGTAGTCGAGGAGGAGGTAAGGAACTTGCTTGAAGCACGGGCTATTCAGGAAGTGCACTATCCTCCGTGGATTTCAAACACGGTCGTAGTACCCAAGAAAAATGAGAAGTGGCGGGTTTGTGTTGACTGCAAGACCGTCAACTGAGCTTGCCCTAAAGACAGCTTTTCTCTGCCCAGAATAGACCAGCTGGTGGACCTAACGCCCGGAGATAACAGGCTCAGTTTCTTGGATGCCTACCGCGGTTATCATCAGATTGCCATGCACGGCCCTGACCGCGAGATAAGCTCTTTCACTACCCCAAGGGACTATTCTGTTATCGAGTCATGCCTTTTGGTTTGAAAAATGCCGGGGCGACTTCCCAAAGGATGGTAACCAAGATGTTTGCTCCTCTGCTTGGCCGGACGATGGAGGCATACATTGATGACATGGTGGTCAAGAGCATGCAACATGTTGACCACTTGTCCAACCTAACCGAGATGTTCGCTATTCTTAAACAGCACAAGTTACACTTGAATGCGTCAAAGTGTGCCTTCGGCGTGGGATCCGAGAAATTCCTGGGCTTCCTAGTCACAAACCGAGGCATCAAGGTAGACCCCACACAAATCAGAGCCGTATAAGAATTGAAGCAGCCCAACTCGGCAAAGGACGTGCAGCATCTTGCCAATATGGCAGCTGCGCTTAACAGATTCATAAGTCGGTCATCAGATCGCTGCTGCCCTTTCTTTCAAGCCTTGAAATCCAAGTTTTCATGGGACGAGGAATGCGATAGGGCTTTGGCCGAGCTCAAGGCGTATTTTTCTTCTGTTCCTTTGTTGGTGACACCCAAGCCCGGCGAAGAACTCTACCTTTACCTGGCAATTTCTCAGCATGCCGTTAGCGCGATACTTGTCCGGTTAGAAGGTATAAAGCATTTCCCTATCTTTTATGTGAGCAAAACCTTGCTACCGGCAGAGTCGAGGTACTTGCCACTAGAAAAACTCGCTTTGGTGTTGATGATGGCCTTTAGGAAATTGGCGCACTACTTTCATGCTCACACAATTATTGTGTTGACCGAATTTCCCCTAAAAGCCTTGTTCGAGTGGTCGGATTTCTCCGGTCGAATTCTAAAGTGGCCAGTCGAGTTGGGACAATTCGATGTTAAGTTTCAACCCTGAACAGCCATAAAAGCTCAAGCATTGGCAGATTTTGTTGCTGAGTTCTCGCCTGGGATTCACCAAGTATGTCTGGTGGATCTCACCAAGGTAGCCGAGGAAGCAAACGAAGATTCAACCGAAATTGCACAGTAGGGCGATGTTGGCAACGCGGAACTTGCGCGCCCCGCCATAGAACATCCATCTAGCATGATACATCAGCCCGGCAGTGCAACGACGGACGTAGGCATAACAGACCAACCTGTTGGGTCTGGTACCGCATCACCGAGGGGGGAAGAAATGGAACTGATCAGCATTGACCCTAAAACTGAACGGCCGAGCGACCATGATCCCAGCAACTTTCAAGCCTCCCAAGATCCCTCAGAGTGTTGGAACCTCTTCGTTGGCGAAATGTGGAAACTTTTTGTAGATGGAGCGTCAAACCATCACGGTGTCGGGCTGGGCATAGTTTTGATCTCGCTAGATGGTCTGACCATCGAACACTCTATCACCCTCGGATTCCCCGCATCAAATAAAGAGGCTAAATACGAGGCGCTACTGGTCGGACTTAAGAGCACGCTGCAGGTGCACGCATCCGAGCTGATGGTTTACAGCGATTCCCAACTTGTTGTCAACCAAATGCCTGGGGTTTACAAAGCTAAAGATGACAGAATGACAAAGTACCAAGCTCTGGTAAGAGACCACATCAAGCGATTCTAGGCGATAAGGGTCCAACAAATTGGACGGGAAAAAAATGGTCGCGCGGATGAGTTAGCCGGTCTGGCTTCCATGGTCGACCGAACATCTCCCAGTCCTCTCTTGATTGAGTTCCTTCTAAGGCCTAGTATAGAGGAACCCGAGCAGACGGAAGTACTTTGCACCTAGCTTGGCCCTTCTTGGATGGACCCTATTATCCTCTTCCTAAAAGAGCAGACCCTTCCGGCCGATAAAAAGGAAGCGCATAAAGTCCGGGTGAAGTTAGAGCGGTTTTGGCTCTCTCCATCTGGCGCTTTATACAAGAAGTCTTTCACCAGTCCTTATCTGAAGTGTGTACATCCAAACAGCGTGGAAGCTTTCCTGTATGAAATTCACGAAGGCATATGCGGCAGTCATATCGGGGGCAGATCTTTGGCCTACCCAGCTATCTCGCAAGGGTATTGGTGGCCGTGCATGCAGGCGGACGCTCAGAAATATGTTCGTAAATGTGAGAAGTGCCAGAAGTTCGCCCACCAAATTCACTAGCCGGCTAGAGAACTTCTTCCCTTCACAAGCCCTTGGCCTTTCGCGATGTGGGGCTAGACATAGTGGGACCACTCCCAACGGCACTAGGCAACTGAAAGTTCTTCATCGCGGCTACGGACTACTTCACCAAATGGGTTGAAGCTAAGCCCTTAGCAACTATCAAAGAGAAAGACGTCAAACGGTTTGTCTAGCAGAATGTGGTAACGTGGCTTGACATCCCCAAGATTCTGATTTCTGACAATGGCACCCAATTTGACGGGCGCTTATTTAGAAGATTTTGTGAAGAATTGAAGATCGAATTCTACAACTCTACCCTTGCATACCCGCAGTCCAACGGCCAAGCCGAAGCATCAAACAAGACCATTCTTGATGGGTTGAAGAAAAGACTTGAGAAAACCAAAGGAAAATGGGCCGAGGAACTCCTAAGTGTCCTTTGGGCATACCGGACGACCCCGAGGCGATCTATCGGGGAACCTCCTTTTGCCTTGGCATATGGTATGGAGGTGGTCATCCCATTGGAAATTGGCATGCCCACCATCCGCAGTGAAAGTTTTGAGCCCGAGCTGAACTTTGAAGCCATCGCCCTGGAATTGGACCTAGTGGAAAAGCGCTGAGACAAGGCTCTAATCCATGTGGCCGCATACCAACAAGAGCTTTCTAGAAAATACAACCAAACGGTGCACCCCAGACCGTTCAAAGTTGGGGATTGGGTTTTAAGAAAGGTGATGGGCAACACACTGATGCCGGGGGAAGGCAAGCTAGGGGCAAAACTGGGAAGGGCCTTACAAGATAACCGGTCTAGCGGGCAAGGGGGCATACCACTTGGAAGATTTGGAAGGAAAAGGCATACCCTGGCCATGGAATGCAGCCAACCTCAAACTGTACTATTTTTAGCATTTTACGTCGTTATGTAATTTTTTGTGAATGTAACACGCTATACTTCTGAATGTAACACGCTTTTTGTCAAATATAATAGAAATGACTTATCTTTGCTGAAGCATTCTGTTATTTTCGATGCTTACTTTGAGATTTAAACCGAGATATTTTATTCCAGTCAAATGAGTTTGATGATTTGCTCAACTCTGTGATTTCAACCGATATATTCTACTTCGGTTAAATGAGTTGATGATTTGCTCAACTCTATGGTCTCAACCGAGATGTTTTAGTCCGGTCAAATGAGTTGATGATTTGCTTAACTCTGTGATTTTAATCGAGATGTTGTACTCCGGTTAAATGAGTTGATGATTTGCTCAACTCTGTGATTTCAACCGAGATGTTCTACTCCGGTTAAATGAGTTGATGATTTGCTTAACTCTATGGTCTCAACCGAGATGTTTTAGTCCGGTTGAATGAGTTGATGATTTACTCAACTTTGTGATTTCTACCGAGATGTTTTATTCCGGTTGAATGAGTTGATGATTTACTCAGATTAAATCGAGATGTTTTATTCCGGTTGAATGAGTTGATGATTTACTCAGCTTAAACCGAGATGTTTTATTCCAGTTGAATGAGTTGAAGATTTACTCAACTCTGCGGTTTCAACCGAGAAGGTTTACTCCTGTTGAAAGAGTTGATTTAGGCTAAAGGGGTTGGTGATTTATCGCACTTAAAAGATTTAGCTGAGGTGTTTTGCCCCGGCTAAAGTTGTTGACGTTTGATTTAAAGGTTCTTGCCGAGATAACAAAACATAGTCCAACAAGCAATGCAACAGTTGAAGAAATCAAAACTTTTCATTGATGTAAAACCGAATTACATAAGGTGGGGCAGGCAGCCCGGTCACATTCTTAAAAGCAAAAAAAAAAACTAAACTAAGGGAGATAGGTCGGCGAAGTCATTCCCGGTTGTAGTTGCCTCCAGGTCAACCGTGGTTGTGGTTTCTTGGACGTCGGTCTCAACTTGGCCGGCCTACTTTGGGCGGTTATCTCCCTCGGCATTTTCCTCGGCTTCCTTCGCGCCTTCTTCCTCGGCCTCAGCCTGCAATGAGCTAAAGACATCGTTGGTGTATGGCACTATGTATGTCGGCAGGAAGGCAGCTGGGGGAGAGGCAAACACGTCGGTTCTAGATCCTTGGCCGAGCTGTTCGTAAGCAGCCTTCCAGCCGGCCTTGAAGAAAATGTCCTGGGTGGCATGAACTTGCTTGGTGTAGTTTTCCTCGGCCTCCTTGAAACCTTCGTTGTTCGCATCATCTAGTTCATCCTTCCTCGTTTGTTTCAACGCTTCCAGCTCGGCCCGGAGAGCATCCCTATCTTTCTCAGCGGCTCTAAGTTGGCCGAGTAGTTAGGAGTAGTCGGTATTTGCTATTTCCAATGAGGCCTTCGACCGCCGCAGCTCGGTCTGAAGGTGTTCAACTTGACTAGCAGTGTCGGTTGCCTTCTGCCGGAGTTTATGAATCCGCTCCATAACAAGGTGTTGTTTCTGGATGGCCTGCAAGAAGAGAGTTTGATTAGAAAAAGGGAACCGAGCAAACACTTGAAGAAATTTGAATAAAGCATGCAAAATTCTTACCCAGGTCATAGGCTTGACCGAGGACTTCACCAGTCGGGTGTCGGGCACGTGGTCACTACCAGTCACATCGCTTGGCAGAAGGAGGTCCTTGGTTAGGTCGAAGGCAAGGAGGTGCTCTTTATCCCCTTTGACCAAAGCACTTGCTGGGATCTCTTTTCCCCGGTGCTTCAGTTGAGGCTTCCAGGGAGGTGTTGGCTCGGTTGTGACCGTTGGTTGCTCGGTGTTTAGCTTCGCAACGAGCTCGGCTAAAGGATTGGCGGTGCAAGGCCTTTTCCCAGTGCGGCGACTTTTCTTGCTTGTCTGTAAAGCTGCAGGTGACGCCAATGCAACCACGGTCTCGCTTGTTTGACCGGCAACAGTTGCACAGGAAGGGATGCTCGGCAGCACGGTGGATGTGGCGGTGATGAGATTTTTGATGCGGCTTCGTTTGGCCATCTCCTCTACTTCTGTCAGCCGGATTAGGGGCATGTCCGGTAAAGTTGGATCGGGGGGCGGAGATGGCGCTCGAAGAAAGTCTGTTACTCTACTTCGGTGGGGAGCGGAGTATTTGTAGGTCGGCACGTAGCTGAGAAGTTCGTGGCAATCTCGGTTACCGTACTGCAGCACGGTTCTGATGACTGCTTCGTTGGGATAGTGGTAGTTGGCTTGCAAAGCTTCGATTGGTGCAAAAAGGAGAAAAAGAAAAGACATTAAGCACAGGATATAGAAAGAAAGTAATATGACCGAGCAGTTAGCACGACTTACATGTTGAACCAAAGTTCTTCCTGATATACCAGTCCGGCATGTCGGCTGTTTCATAATTACCAGACACCTAGAAAAAGTCGTCGTCATGCATGTCTTTGTCTAGGGTGCCGGTCACTATTTTCTCTTTGCCCGGTCTGATTTTTAAATAGTAGTTGAGACCATCACCGGTATGCCCTAGGGAGTACTGGCGAAGTATCTCGGCTAGTCCTAGGCTCAGGCCTAGCTAGTTGTTCAGCTCGGCTATCCCGTTAATTATTCTATAAGTGTTAGTTGAAACTTGGGTTGGTGCTAGCTCGGTGCGCCTCAAGAACTCGCATATTAAAGGGTTGACCGGGAAGTGTAGGCCGCCTTCGATAATGGAAAGCACGGTGAAAGGGCACTAGTCTAGTCTGCCCTAAGGGGTTGTGTCCTCGACACCGAGCTCTAGATGTACGTCGGCGGGGACACCGTATTCTTCCCGGAATGCGGCTAGTGCGACCGGTGTGTCAACCAGGAAGCGGTAGCGCCCCATGTGTAGCCGGCTGGTTTTAGCACGGCTGTGTTGGTTTGGCAAATTTCTCGGTTGAAGGCTGCTCAGCCTTAGAGAGCCTCAGTATTGGTGCGCGATCCCCTTAGACTCTGCAGTAAAAGGAAGTTTAAGTGTAAGCGGGAGCACGGTCGCGCAAAACGAGCTTGACTTTAGCTCAGTCAGATGGAGTGGCAGACCACCTCGGTCACGAAGGTAAATCCAGAAGCTCGGCCGCTCAAGCGGACCAGATGTTAGCCCGGTCAAGTATTCTGCTTACCTCGGTTCCTACAAGAGTTTTTGCAAACACGCAATTTGCTCGGTTTAGGTGTATCTTGGGATCAAAAGAAGACCTGGAGCCCGGTCCGCTCTAGATCTTCGTGTGTTCATCACTGGAGTTGAAGAACAGCAAAGAGAGCAGGGGCAAAGGAGGTTTTTGGGGAGATATATCCTAAAACTTATGGCTTTTGTACCCTAGAATGTGAAATATCAAACGAAAGAGCAATGAAGTGATTCGAAGGACTTACCAGAGTGAGGACGACAGTCGAATCTTCGAGGGCAAAGTCAGTCCAGGGCCAGGAGGGTGTTTGATAGAGAAGAGGGGCACTTCTGCTTTGGTTTGTCTATAATGGAGGAGAGACAGTAAGAAGAAAATGAAAGGGGGATATGGCGTGTTTATAGGAGCAAAGAACCGCCAAAATTTTGAATGTGAAGAGACGTCTGGGTTGGCTTCTCGAGGCCAATAAATGATCGACACGTGTTCCAATTGACAGCGGCGTCAGTATTGAAGAGACAGTAAGGCGAGTTGAGGCGACGACCGAGCAAATCAAGAAACTGAGCATATCGATTAGCGCGGTTGACGTCTTGCGAACTAAGAACCACAAGAGAGTCTATCTCGGCCGGATCATGTAATCCCAGTCACCCTTGCGCGGACGGAATTAAGGGGCAATTGAGAGGGAGATTTATAATCTGGCTTTGGGTCGTGGTAGAGGCCGGACAGAAGGCGGTCGAGTATGTTTTATGCCGAGCTAACCTGGCCTGTTCAGAGGCGGTTTTGCTCGGTCGAGGCCCAAGGCCATGCTGGGGCCGAGCTACTTGGGCTTGTCTATGCCCAGAGTCGGTCTTGCTCGGCCGAGGTTCAAGCCCCGTACTTGGGCTGGGCTCACTTTGCTGAGATGGTCTCCTGCTAACCTGGGTTTCATAGGTCGCACGTTTAGCTCGGCGGGAAGGCCTTCTGTTTACCAGTTCGACCTGTCTTGACCTCGGCTCTACCGGAATGCTACCGAGCTCGGTTGCTATGGAGCTCGACGAGCGGATTACTCGGACTTGTCACGCAGCCCGGTCGTGTGAGGCCGAGGTGATGCCTCCGGGCTGCCGAGTTCCCGCTAATGTTGTTTGGCAGTTTGGTTAGGTGGTGTTAGCTGGATTTGTGCTGACAGATGGGAGAGCAGCTCCACGTGTCAACAGGCTAGTGGAAGCAGAATTGAGCGTAAAAAGTATATAAGAATGACTGCGCCCCCCATGCTGGGGAGGGAATATCATTTGGTGAGAAACAATCTTTGTGATTTATCTCTCTCTTCCTCTCTCTCTCTCTCTCTGAGTGTGTGTGCTAACTTGACCGTCGGAGGGGTTTTCCAGCCACACACCGCTGGGTAGCTCATCGCCGTTATGCTCGCAGGTCAATCGGATAGACAAGGAGCTTGGACGAAAGGAGTACGGGCTCCGCGGAATATTTGCTCCCCGTACACCCACCTTTTTCACTAATCATAATATTATAAAATACCACGTGTTTATACTCTAAAATTACTGAATAATTACTAAAGAGAAGACCAAGGAGGGTGCAAAGGCATTGTACGAAATTAATGTCCGGCGGTGGATGGTGATTTTCTCCAAGTATTTTTTGTTTTATTTTTTTATCATGTAGTTGAACTAAAAAGCCACAAATTCAATAATTAGTTGTGACTTGTAGATCAATTCTTGGATGATGGCTAAATAAATAAAATAAAAGTGTTGGAGAGAACAAACACTGCAACAAAAAACAGTTTTGCCTACACAAAGAAATGTGTCGGCAAAAGGTGAAAATCGTCCGCAAAGAGTTTTGTCAACACACAAAATCGTATCGATAAGCCGTTGGCAAAAGTGTGTCGGGAAAGACTTTTACCAACATATATATATATTGTGTCGGCAAAAATAACATCTTTAGCGACAAACATTTAGTTGGTAAAAGCCTTCATTTATTGTCGCTAATCTACCATTGCGTTGGCAAAAATGGCTCAAATAAGATGATTGTCACACTTTTGCTAACCCAAATTTGCATCAGCAAAAATAGTACTTTTGGCGATTCAATATGAGTTGGCTAAAGTAGGCTTTTGGCGACAAATAGACTTTGTCGGCAAAACATTTAATTATTTTAAAAAAAATAGTTTGTTATTTGGGATGACAAAAATTACCATCACAAATAACAAATTACTTTTCAATAAGAAATATTTATTGTTCAATAGTAATAAATTACATCCACACACATCAATGCATTGACATTAAAAAAAAAACTCCAATTATATAAGTAACAACAATAGATTACACGTGTTTTTCCAATTCAAAATTTAAGTCTATACACAATAATACTTACAAGAGAAACTAAGTAATAAAAATAAAATCAAGTCAATCCCAATTAAAACGATGTGCTTATTACAATGGCCTTATAAATAACCTATAGATGTTGCCGCAACTGTTGAATCACCATGACAATTAGCATTTCTAAGCCTAATGAGGCAAGAGATGCTTCCTCTAGTTACTTATTTTCCTTCTTTGAACAACCAAACCATTTCAATATAACATGTTACTTCACGATAATCTGAAACACAAAACATAAAGAAGTTATGAGTTTCAAAAACCAAAACAAGAAGGTGCAAGACATCAGCTGTTAACAAACAAGATGGAACAACATGCATGTGTTTGAACCCATATGAATGAATATTGAGTGGTAGATTGACACTTCAAAATAATCAATAAAATTAACTTCTGTGATACCCCTGTCCTGTAATATGCTAATTGGTCCTTAATTTGAGTATGATCATGTGTTTAGCATGATTTTATGTGCCATTATGTGAATGTTTGTGATTTTGAAGTCTTATCTGTTCACCGTAGGGATACCTGTCTGAACAATCTGTTTTGGAAATTAAATTGAGGGCCTTATCGGCCACAGAACCCGAAATTGATTAGGCCATCGTGATTGGCATAATTTTTAGAGCCTACAGTGAAATTTAATTAGAAATTGATTCGGGTTAGATTAAATCGATTAAATTGATGAATAATGCCAAATTACTTTATTATTATTATTATTATATTGTGAGTGGGGATTTATGTATAGGCATGTTACACTCAATTCCCTTCCTTTCACTTCATTTGGGCTGATCAACTCTCTAGAGAGAGGCAAGGCCGGCTGTTAGAGTGAGAGATGAGAGAACTATGCCAATGTAGCCTAAAGCTTGGGAATCTTGGAGATTTAGCTCAAGAATTGACTAAGCTTAGGAGATCAAAGCTTTTAGGTGAGTAATTCTTGAAGTATATTTTGTTATTTTGTGTGTTCAAGCTAATTTGGTGATCAAGAGTAAGGTTAAAATGAAATTGGGTTGTATTTGTTGAATTGAAGCTTATTATGTGCATGCATGTAGGAAATCACCTTGATATTATATGTTTGAGCACAAATGTGTATAATCCATGTGAAATGTTAAAGGAAACTCATGTCTTGATCACCATTTGTGTTACCTAAGTTGAGAGTGTGGCTAATTCATCACATGCATGTACAATTTGAGAAGATATGAGCTTGGATACATGAGTTGTTATGTTGGTGTTGAGTTTGACATATTTTGGGACATGCATGTAGATCAATCAAGAAATTGAGCTCTATAATGTTATAATCTTGCATTAGTACCATGTTGATATGATTATATTGAGATTTGGGCCATTGCGAGCAAGTATTGTGGCTTGAAAACCGAATTGGAGCTTGTAGACGTCCCTGAACGCCCCGGGAGGGTGAGTCCCGTTCTGTTCATTTGGGGTCACTACAGTTCAGGACTCTAAAGTTGTCACGGTTCTAAATCTGAACCAAAGAGTCTGAATCCGGCAAATCGTTTTGAGAAAACAGATTTTGAAAGAAGTGCCAAACATGGACTACTTTGCCAGATACAGAGTCAACACCTAAATATTTTATTTTGGAAAAATTTAGGAAACCCTACTCGTTTGCCTAAGGCCACGTGTTCGTCATCACCAAAGTTGCCTCGGCTCGGGAACTTGGGTACGATTAGGGAAGGTCACTTCGCGAGCACCCCCGCTCGCCCGATGGAAGATCGGCCTCTACTACCATGATATCTATTTTTGAAAACATTATGTGTTCTTATTCTGGTTATTAGCCTAGATTACTATGTGATGCGCACAGCATACAAGTATAGACTGGATCGCCTGAATTGGAACAAAACATTTCATGTTTGTTTTTTGAAAGATAGTTTGCTACTCGCAAGTAGGCTTAAAATGCAGATTTTGCCACCCTCAGGTGGGCTTAGAAAACATGTTTTTGCCACTATCTAGTGGGCTTAAAACTCATAATTGATGATTTGTTCCAATCCAAACAACCCATCCTTCACCCACAGGCATTCAGGCAGTTATATCATATAAGCATATAGCCTCATGGTAAGCATGCTATTCATGGCAGTCACTCACACGCATGCAAGGATGCTAAAGCATAAAACTTACCGAGTACTTCAAGCCAAAAAAGAAGCTAATTAGAAATCTATGCATGATCCTAATTATACAGAAGTGCCTAATGCAACACATGCAAAAATGCAACTATAGCAGGCTCGGCTATTCTAAACATGGCATATGAGATGCAACAGCTAACATGTATTCAATTTGGAATTGAAAATACAATGCAGTTAGTATGATGCGTCGAGCCCGGTGCATGCAAAACAGATGAATGATGCAAACATGCTGTCATACTGTATGCTAATTTAAACATGCCCTAATCTAACCATCATAAGCAGGTAAATAAAAGGGAAGAAAGACGTGGGGTTGGAAGACATACATCACACGCACGCACACTTATTACAATTACGCCCTCGCGCAGAGGGTCTGAATAAATAGTACAATCTAAATAATACAGTCCAAATATATACAAATTCCTAATTAATTTACAAATTAACTAAGAAGAAAAATAATAAACTGGCATGCAAGCCAGGGATTGCCTTGACTCTTCTGAATGATGTATGTTTGGGCTGCCTTGCGCGGAAATCCACTGCGATGCCCCAATTAGCCTCTGTTTTACAATTATTCTTGGAAAGCGCACCAAGCTCCGAAAGGTTGCTAATTCTTGATTTGCTGCAACAGAGAGCAGGAAAGGGGCATAGCAATGTATTTTCACAAATGTATGCATGCCTCGATCCTCATGCCACCAATCACGCATCTCGATGCATGATGGCCGAGGGGTCAAATTGTGCAACTCAATATGGAATGAATGCACATGAAAACTCAACTAAAACCTAACTCCATCATGGATAATCCGGAGTGTCGGTGACTGGGAATTGAGACACGTTCCGTCACTCGGAGTACGAAACATACCTCGTTTCCCGTGCTCAGGCTAACTCCTACCCCGAGCACGATGCAATATGCATGACATGCATGAATGCAACTAATATACAACCTAGCATGCACAATGCTATGAAATGGTATACACGATGCACGAGGTAACATGGCATACACAATGCTCTAATATACGGCCTAGCATACGCAATGCTATGGAATGAAATGGCATACACAATGCAATAATGGGCTTACACCAACATGAGAGAGCCTCAGCCACACTCACATAGGAGGCCATCAGATGAAAACAAGACAACTCGAAATGTGTGCACGCGTGCACGCAAACCGAGGACCGACCCTCAGGCACTGAAATGCCACTCTAATGAGACATGGCAAAGACATGGAATATGATATGCAAACATGCAAAAATCAGTAGCAAAATGAGGGGCAAAACAGCCCCGAATCATGGCAAAATGATACCCGATGCATGGAACGAGTCCCGAAACATGAATTTTGGCGCATGAAATGGCCTATAGCTATGCAATGCATGCATAATTTGAACATGAAGTATGAAGAAAGAAGCTAGGCAGCCCCCAAAAAAACATGTTTACAGTTTAAAGCATGGCCAAACATGGAACACAAATGAGGCTAGATTAGCATACAAAAATGGGGCCAAGAGAGGGGTAATGAAGCAACTCACAAATTCTGGCCCCAAAAAGAGAAGGGGCCTTCTACAATATTGAAGAGGGGCCAAAAATATGATGTTTTACAGTTGATGGCCAAGCCCAAAAAAGTATACAAGTATGCTCAAAATACTATGCAAGATTAAGGCCAAGAAAGAGCTACAACATAAAGTATACAAAGGGTGTCTCAAACAGCCATAGACCCTTAATGAAACATGAAGAGGGGGTCAAAATAGGGCCATTTTCAGTTTGGACAAAAGTCCAAAAACAGAGACACAATAGGCTAATAAATCATGCAAAAATGGGGACCAAAGAGGAGTATAATGGCAAGTGACACATGGAGATCCCAAACAGTGATGAGCCCTTCTTCAATGTTGAATAAGGGCTCAAAATAAGCCTATCTACAGTTTACATCATACTCCAAAACAGATCATACATAGGCCAAAGATACCATGCAAGATTATGGCATACAAAGGGGTAATGAAGCAAGTGCAAGATGGGGGTCCCAAACAGGGTAAGACCCTTAATGAAACAGAAAAATGAGCTCAAAAAAATGATATTTCCAGTTATGGTCGGAGCTCAAAACAGCAAGCAAAAGGGGCTAAGAAAACTTGCAAAAATGAGCTAGAAAGAGGGAGAAATCAACTCACCCTTGAAGACCAATCCTTTGCTACCTCTTGGACCAAGAAAAGCTGCCTCCTAGCCTCTGAGAAGACCTCCAAGCTGCTAGAATGGAAGTGGTAGTGTGGTGCTAGGTGGTGATGAAGAAAAAGGGGTAGAACTTGGTTATTTTTTAGGGTTAAAGAGAGAGATGGAGGGAGGTATGTATATGCTAGCTCAAGGCAATTTTTCCAACCCTCAAGACAAAGCTGGAGGCTCTGTTATGTAGACAAAAATGGGGGAGAAATGGAGGGAAAAAGTGGGGGGAAAATGGATCAAGTTTCCCCCCAAAAGTTGTCCCCTGGATATAGGTTTTTTGGGGGGAAAACAGATATACAGCTGGAATATACACACTGCAAGGATCATGGCCGGCCAACTTTCAGAGTTGCAGGTGGCCGGCCGGCCACCCCCCATGGCCGGCCGGCCAGGGGTCAAAAGGGCCAAGGTGAATTAATGGCCGGCCACTACAAATTGGTGTCCTCCCAGATGCCCTCAACACAGCCCTGTGGTAAAAAATTGGCAACAGTGAACCAGGAGAGAGAACAAACCATTTTTCAAAGGGGTTCAAAAGGTTCAGGTGGAATTACTAGCCAGCCACCAACTTTTGGTGTCCTCCCATGTGTGTACAACACAAATATGGGGGTTAGGATTGAAAAAAGTAACCCTAGGGTGGTCAACATTGGCTTGGAAGTGAGAAAAACGGGCGTCGGAGGGCGCCAGAGGAATATAACTGGTTGCTGAAACAATTTTTGGCCTCCCACCCTTCTACGACCTTCCTGGTGATGAAACAAAGGTACCTGCAAAAAATGAACGAAACCCGATGCAAAACGAATGTTCGGGGGCCATAACGCGCAGTTCGGGGCCCCGAAAACTGGCTGTTAAGCACCGGGAGTGGTGTTCGACCACGAAGTCGGTCTCTCGAACCACAGTGTCCCTCAAAAGGGAGCAAATAAGAAGTATGCCAAAAACCGGAGCAATCGGAGATAGTTAGGCGGTCCCGAACCGAGCCACACAGCCAACGGCTCTGAAAAACCGGAAACCGGACTCCAAACAGGCGAAATGGCCTACAACCACAAAACGTAGCCTACGGCCACTGAGAGATGATCTACGAGACCTCTCCCTCCCTTTGCGAAGAGAAAACAGAGAAAATCGAGCTTGGTTCGCAAACCAAGGCAGAGCATGAAAGGGTCCGGAAGTCCGGAGGCAAGGCTCGCAGCTGAGACTCTGAAACTTCTGAACGAGCACAATATGCAATATCACCAATCGCTCAACTGGTGACGTCTGAGTCTCAAGGTCGGTCAAAAATGGGGTGTCTACAGAGCTCAAGAACACATTCTGGGTTTTTCTAGAATTTTGAAGTCCGCTCGAGCGGGGTAATGGCCGCTCGAGCGGGAAATACGTGCTCCCAGTATTTTTTTCCTGCAGACCTTGATGTCCGCTCGAGCGGGTAAGTCCACGCTTGAGCGGGGAGCTACGTAGGATGGACTTCTGCTTGAGCGTCCGAGGTCACACTCGAGCGTAAAAATGATACATCCAGAACTTTTTGTAGACATGGCTTACGCTCGAGCGGGGAATTTCACGCTTGAGCGGGGAGCCATGTAAAGAGGCCTTATGCTCGAGCGCCGGATTGAACGCTCGAGCGTAAATTTCCCATATCCAGTACTTTTGCAAGCCTCAGGGGTCCGCTCGAGCGGGTAAGTCCACGCTCGAGCGGGGACCTTGTTTTTTGAAATTTTGTTCATGCATTCTGTGATTCGTTTTCCGTTCTCTTTCACTTGTAAGCACTCTTAGATATATGTTAAGCATTGTAAATGAGTTAATGAGATAAGAACAAAGCCTAAAGAGGAATATGTGAATTAAGGAATGGATTGAATTGTTAGTGACCCTTTTGTGTTCATGAAATGTGTAGGGTCAGGCTCCAGGGCAAATCCACAAGCCGATCACTATGAGTAATATCAATATTTGAAAGCTTGTCAATGTCCAATTGTTTATTCCCTTATAAACTTTATGAATTGTTAATTGGGATTGTGGACAAAAGTCTGACATGAATGAATGAATGGACCGAAGGTCGTTTTGATGTAAATGAATGGACCGAAAGTCGTTTTGGTGTAAATGAATGGACCGGAAGTCGTTTTGATATAAATGAACGGACCGAAGGTCGTTTTGACCTATATGAATGGACCGAAGGTCGTTTTGACATGAATGAGCGGGCCGAAGGCCATTTTGACACGAATGTACGGGCCAAAGGCCGTTTTGACGTAAATGAATGGGCCAAAGGCCATTTTGACAGAAATGAATGGGCCAAAGGCCATTTTGACGGAAATGAATGGGCCGACGGCCATTTTGACATAAATGAGTGGGCCGAAGGCCATTTTGACAGGAATGGAAACCTGAATGGGCCAAAGGCCAGTATGTTGGAACTACAGTCACTTAATCTAAATTTCGTATAGGTATATATATATATGTTAAGTAGAAATGTGAATTGGGCCCAAGGCCGTTTGAAACATGTTGTTCTACATTGTTATGTAATTTCTGTATTTGATATTATTCACTGGGCTGTTGCTCACGCTCATTCATGTGTTTGTAGGTGAGCCAAGAGAAGTCCAAACCCAGCTCCAGTGAAGTCTGCCAGGAACAACATGAGTTTTGGAGAGTCAGCCTTGTGTCTCACGGACGAGACCTATCCTTGCCACTTTGTTATGTAACTATATTTTGTCTTGCTAGCAAGGACTTTGTGTATATTTGTAAATAGCCTACCATGGGTTGACTTAGTTGGATGATCCTGTTTGAAAAGAATTTTATGGTGCTGTACTTTTGACGTGGGTTATTAACGTATATGAGTATGGTTTGTCGTGAAATGCATATAAGCACGGCTCTATGGACAAAGTTTTTGATTATTGCTTCCGTTCGGCCCCCTTTACTCTGTTGGGTTATGTCTATTTTAATTCGAGGCCGTAGGTAATCTCAGGATTACTGGCCGGTTACGCCCTTAGCCCATAGGGGACGGGTTCGGGTCGTGATAGAGTGGTATCAGAGCACGAGTTAATAACTCACGCACTTGTCCAAAAAGAATAATATGCGTCTAGATAAGATCCAGGATGCATTCATGTGATAAATATGAATTTGGGAGCATTGGTTATATGCTTAAATGTTTTGATATGAACAATTATAAGTTATGAGTCGTGAATTACTTGCATTGCAAACTACCTGAAAATGTATGCTCCTTGTTACATGCATATGTGTGTATCTTTTGTATAAAATATAATGCAAGTTTAATCAGATGGTGAGAACCAGAGGAGATGAAATAGAAGAATCCTCAACTGCCAGAATGGACAGGATGGAAAGACTGATACAGGAAATGGCAGAAGCTTTGAGACAGCAACAGCAGTGGCAACAACAGTGGCAGCAACTACACCCGCCACCTCCACCTCCGGCACCACCTGTGCCAGATCATCAAAATGATGACTGGATTATAGCTCTCACTAAGGAATTCAAGAAAATGAAACCACCACAGTTTCACGGGGATTAGATCCGTTGAAAGTCGAAGCGTGGGTCCTCAGCATTGAGAAATTATTCGAAGTGTTCCCCTGTTCAGAGACTCAGAAAGTGCTTCTAGCCACTTTTATGCTAGAAGACGAGGCAAGAAGATGGTGGATGTTGATGCGAGAAAATCATAGGGATGTTGACTGGGTAAAGTTTCTAAAAATATTCTATGACAAGTACTTCTCACAGTGTGTCCGGGATAGGAAAGTGGCAGAATTCATGGAACTCAAGCAAGACAGCATGACTGTAGCTGAGTATGAGGCCAAATTCACTGAATTGGCCAGGTTTGCACCACATGTAATTGACACGGACTATAAGAAGGCAAGACATTTTGAAGGTGGGCTCCGCAATGACATCTTAGAAAGGGTGAATGTCCTGAAATTGGAAACCTACATTGGGGTGCTTGATAGAGCCATCATATCAGAGGCTAACATAGCCAGACAAGCTAAGCCAGTAACAGAATGGAAAGACAACAAAAGACAAGGCTTCTTTTCGAAGAAGAAATTTCTGAAAAAGCAAAACATGGGCTCCTCAAATACTTCGAGTTCTTCTTGAGACACAGCTCCCATGTGCAATATTTGTAGCAAAAGGCACCGTGGAGTCTGTTACTGTGCATCAGGAGCCTGTTTTAAATGTGGGAAGCAAGGGCACATAGCCCGAGAATGTAATAAGAACAGTGGGAAACTAGCAACTAGTTCCACTGTATCGATCCCAAAGCCGGGGAACACTTTGAAATCTGCTACTACTGGGGATACAGCGAGACAGGGAAGAGTCTTTGCACTTGTTCCGAGCGATACACGGAATGCCAATGCCGTTGTCTCAGGTACTATTTCAATATGTAATCAGGATGCCTTTGTGTTAATTGATTCTGGATCAACGCACTCATTTGTGACATATACGTTTGCATCTAGACTAAATAGACCCCTAGAGCTATTGCCATATTTGTTATGTGTGTCTGCTCCATCGGGGGAATCTGTGTTATGTGATTATATATATCGGTTTTGTGACATGCATATCGAGGATGCTACCCTATATGTAGATTTGTTGCCCTTGAACTTTAGGCATTTTGATGTAATTTTGGGCATGGATTGGCTGACCAAGTACTGTGCCACCATAGACTGTGTGACAAAAAGGGTTGTATTTAACCTACCAGAACAAAAAGAGATTGTGTTTGTGGGTAACGAGGTAGTGCCTCCACCTTATTTGATATCTGCAATGAAAGCATGTAAACTGATTAGGAAAGGGTGCCAGGGTTATTTGTGCTATGTGTTGTCTGAGCAATCTGAGAATGTTGAATTGAATAATATTCCTATTGTTAGAGAATTTTCGGATGTGTTTCCGAATGAATTACCAGGGGAATTGGTAGACAGGGAGATCGAGTTTACCATTGAAACTGTGCCAGGCACCCAGCCTATTTCTAAAACTCCCTACAGAATGGCTACTGCCGAAATGAAAGAATTAAATGAACAGTTGCAAGACCTTCTTGATAAAGGGTTTATCCGGTCTAGCACTTCGCCTTGGGGTGCACCAGTGTTATTTGTAAAGAAGAAGGATGGTACTTTGCGCCTGTGCATTGATTACCGGGAGTTGAACAAGGTAACGATAAAGAACAAATATCCCTCACCCCGTATTGATGACTTATTTGACCAGTTGCAGGGATCACAGGTGTTTTCTAAGATTGATTTGAGATCCGGGTATCATCAGTTGAAGGTTAAGGCAGAGGATGTTGAGAAAACCGCATTTAGAACGAGGTATGGTCATTTTGAGTTTCTTGTTATGCCGTTTGGAGTGACCAATGCTCCGGCAGCATTTATGGACTTAATGAATATAATTTTTAAAACCTACCTTGATGAGTTTGTTGTAGTCTTCATCGATGATATTTTGATATACTCTAAAGATAGACTTGAACATGAACATCATTTGAGGACTGTTTTACAAATACTTCGGGAAAGAAAACTATTTGCTAAATTAAAGAAATGTGAGTTTTGGTTGGATGAGGTTGTTTTCTTAGGGCACGTGATCAACAAGGAAGGAATTTCAGTGGACCCGCAGAAGATAGAGGCAATTGTGAATTGGCCTATACCGACCAATGTGACAGAAGTTCGCAGCTTTATGGGCTTGACTGGGTACTACAGGAGGTTTGTGAAGGACTTTTCGAAATTAGCAGTGCCTCTTACCCAACTGACACGTAAGGGGCAACCTTTTGAGTGGAACGAAGAAAGGGAATCAACCTTTCATGAATTGAAGACAAGATTGATTACTGCACCAATTTTAACACTACCTTCAGGTATGAAAAATTTCGTAAGCTTTAGTGATGCATCTTATAAGGGTTTGGGTTGTGTGTTAATGCAGAATGGAAAGGTTATTACTTACGCCTCCCGACAGTGGAGGCCACACGAGAAGAACTACCCAACACATGACCTTGAATTGGCCGCAGTTGTTTTTGCTTTGCAAATCTGGTGGCATTATTTGTATGAGGCAAAGTGTGAAGTCTACACGGATCATAAGAGCCTAAAATACTTCTTCACGTAGAAAGAGTTGAATATGCGTCAGAGAAAGTGGCTGGAACTAATAAAAGATTACGACCTAGAAATTCAATACCACCCCGGGAAAGCTAATACAGTTGCTGATGCCTTGAGCAGGAAATCAATGGGGAGTATGGCCTGTTTGCTTACTGAACAGAGAGAGATCTTGCAAGATTTTGAGAAGTCTAAAATTGAAGTGGTAATGTGTGAACGGGGCGGATTGATAGCCGCTATTACAGCCGAGCCGACGATCATTGATGAAATCCAACAGAAACAGAAAGAGGATGAGTACCTCAAGAAAGTGATTGACGAATTCGAGACAAGCCCGAAAGCAGAATTCAGTATTGAGAATGAAATGTTGAAATTCTGAAACCGGATATGTGTCCCAGATATCCCAGAACTGAAGAAGAGGGTTTTAGATGAAGCCCACAGGTCCATATTTGCTATGCATCCGGGTAACAATAAAATGTATCGGGATTTGAAACAAACCTATTGGTGGCCCAAAATGAAGAAAGAGATTGCAGAATATGTGTCCAAGTGCCTATAATGTCAGCAAGTTAAGGCTGAACATCAGAAACCAGGCGGCCTACTTCAACCTCTCCCTATTCCTGAATGGAAGTGGGAAAATGTGACTATGGATTTCGTTGTTGGCCTACCTCGGACTCCTTGAGGTATGGATTCTGTTTGGGTTGTAGTTGATAGACTGACTAAGTCTGCACATTTTCTGCCTGCCAAAACTACATTTACTGCATATAGATTGGCTACCATTTATGTTGATGAGATTGTCCGTTTACACGGAATTCCAGTATCTATTGTATCGGATAGAGATCCAAAATTTGTGTCTAGATTGTGGAAGAGTTTGCAGGAAGCTATGGGAACAGAACTAAGGTTCAATACTGCATTTCACCCACAGACAGACGGGCAATCAGAACGAACGATTCAAACTTTGGAAGATATGCTTCGCATGTGTGCTTTGGATTTTCAAGGGAGTTGGGAAGATTATTTGCCACTTGTAGAATTTGCTTATAATAACAGTTTCCACTCTAGCATTGGTATGGCGCCATACGAGGCTTTGTATGGTAGGAGGTGTAGATCACCTATATGTTGGACAGAGGTCGGGGATAGAGCTTTGCTTGGGCCAGAAATTGTACAAGACACTTCTGAGAAAATCAAGACTATTCGTCAAAGGCTCAAAACAGCTCAGGACCGACAAAAGAATTATGCAGACATTCGAAGAAGACCTCTTGAGTGTGAGGTTGGGGACCATGTGTTCATCCGTATTTCCCCGATGAAAGGCCAAGTCAGATTTGGGAAAAAGGGCAAATTGTCGCCCTGTTACATTGGGCCGTTCCAGATTTTGGAGAAACTCGGTCCAGTTGCTAATAGAGTTGCCTTGCCACCGGGATTTGAGCAAATCCATAATGTGTTTCATGTGTCAATGTTGAGGGGTTACCTCCGAGACCCGTTGCATGTGATTGATTATCACCGGGTTGCTATTGATGAAAATATGGAATATGCTGAATGGCCGGAAAAAATTGTTGACCGACAAGTGAAAGAATTGAGAAACAAATCCATTCCAATGGTGAAAGTGGAATGGAAGGAACACTATGGGACAGATGCTACATGGGAGAAAGAGGAAGAAATGCGTCTACGCTATCCACATTTGTTTCCCGACGAAGGTAAATTAAGTTTGGAGGACCAAACTTCCTAAAGGGGGGAAGACTGTGATACCCCTGTCCCGTAATATGCTAATTGGTCCTTAATTTGAATATGATTATGTGTTTAGCATGATTTTATGTGCCATTATGTGAATGTTTGTGATTTTGAAGTCTTATCTGTTCACCGTAGGGATACCTGTCTGAATAATCTGTTTTGGAAATTAAATTAAGGGCCTTATCGGCCACAGAACCCGAAATTGATTACGCCATCGTGATTGGCATAATTTTTAGAGCCTACGGTGAAATTTAATTAGAAATTGATTCGGGTTAGATTAAATCGATTAAATTGATGAATAATGCCAAATTACTTTATTATTATTATTATATTGTGGGGATTTATGCATAGGCATGTTACACTCAATTCCATTCCTTTAACTTCATTTGGGCTAATCAACTCTCTAGAGAGAGGCAAGGCTGGCTGTTAGAGTGAGAGAGGAGAGAACTGTGCCAATTTGGCCTAAAGCTTGGGAATCTTGGAGATTTAGCTCAAGAATTGACTAGAGCTTAGGAGATCAAAGCTTCTAGGTGAGTAATTCTTGGAGTATAGTTTGTTATTTTGTGTGTTCAAGATAATTTGGTGATCAAGAGTAAGGTTAAAATGAAATTGGGTTGTATTTGTTGAATTGAAGCTTATTATGTGCATGCATGTAGGAAATCACCTTGATATTATATGTTTGAGCACAAATGTGTATAATCCATGTGAAATGTTAAAGGAAACTCATGTCTTGATCACCATTTGTGTTACCTAAGTTGAGAGTGTGGCTAATTCATCACATGCATGTACAATTTGAGAAGATATGAGCTTGGATGCATGAGTTGTTATGTTGGTGTTGAGTTTGACATATTTTGGGACATGCATGTAGATCAATCAAGAAATTGAGCTCTATAATGTTATAATCTTGCATTAGTACCATGTTGATATGATTATATTGAGATTTGGGCCATTCCGAGCAAGTATTGTGGCTTGAAAACCGAATTGGAGCTCAAGAACACATTCTGGGTTTTTCTAGAATTTTGAAGTCCGCTCGAGCGGGGTAATGGCCGCTCGAGCGGGAAATACGTGCTCCCAGTATTTTTTTCCTGCAGACCTTGATGTCCGCTCGAGCGGGTAAGTCCACGCTTGAGCGGGGAGCTACGTAGGATGGACTTCCGCTCGAGCGTCTGAGGCCACACTCGAGTGTAAAAATGATACATCCAGAACTTTTTGTAGACATGGCTTACGCTCGAGCGGGGAGCCATGTAAAGAGACCTTATGCTCGAGCGCTGGATTGAACGCTCGAGCGTAAATTTCCCATATCCGGTACTTTTGCAGGCCTCAGGGGTCCGCTCGAGCGGGTAAGTCCACGCTCAAGCAGGGACCCTGTTTTCTGAAATTTTGTTCATGCATTCTGTGATTCGTTTTCCGTTCTCTTTCACTTGTAAGCACTCTTAGATATATGTTAAGCATTGTAAATGAGTTAATGAGATAAGAACAAAGCCTAAAGAGGAATATGTGAATTAAGGAACGGATCGAAGGTCGTTTTGATGTAAATGAATGGACCGAAGGTCATTTTGGTGTAAATGAATGGATCGAAAGTCGTTTTGATATAAATGAACGGACCGAAGGTCGTTTTGACCAATATGAATGGACCGAAGGTCGTTCTGACATGAATGAGTGGGCCAAAGGCTGTTTTGACACAAATGTACGGGCCAAAGGCCGTTTTGACGTAAATGAATGGGCCAAAGGCCATTTTGACAAAAATGAATGGGCCAAAGGCCATTTTGACGGAAATGAATGGGCCGAAGGCCGTTTTGACATAAATGAGTGGGTCGAAGGCCGTTTTGACAGGAATAGAAACCTAAATGGGCCAAAGGCCAGTATGTTGGAACTACAGTCACTTAATCTAAATTTCGTATAGGTATATATATATATATATATATATATGTTAAGTAGAAATGTGAATTGGGCCCAAGGCCGTTTGGAACATGTTGTTCTACATTGTTATGTAATTTCTGTATTTGATATTATTCACTGGGCTGTTGCTCACGCTCATTCATGTGTTTGTAGGTGAGCCAAGAGAAGTCCAAACCCAGCCCCAGTGAAGTCTGCCAGGAACAACATGAGTTTTGGAGAGTCAGCCTTGTGTCTCACGCACGAGACCTATCCTTGCCACTTTGTTATGTAACTATATTTTGTCTTGCTAGCAAGGACTTTATGTATATTTGTAAATAGCCTACCATGGGTTGACTTAGTTGGATGATCCTGTTTGAAAAGAATTTTATGGTGCTGTACTTTTGACGTGGGTTATTAACGTATATGAGTATGGTTTGTCGTGAAATGCATATAAGCACGGCTCTATGGACAAAGTTTTTGATTATTGCTTCCGTTCGGCCCCCTTTACTCTGTTGGGTTATGTCTATTTTAATTCGAGGCCGTAGGTAATCTCAGGATTACTGGCCGGTTACGCCCTTAACCCATAGGGGGCGGGTTCGGGTCGTGACAACTACCCTTGGGTTGTTTAGAGAATCAAACTCTGCATTTCTGCTTTTTCTTTTTCTTTTTTATTTTTTTGTGACTCAATTAAAATGGAAACTCCTTTGTTATATGCCCTATACCATAGTGCCTATCTTAGGAATCATGCAATTTTCTTTTTCTGATTTATGATTGATTGAAATCGAACACTTTTGGTATATGCCCTATATCATAATGCCAATGTTTGGGATCCTGCAATTCTTGGGTTGGACCAACATGATTGATTTTATTTAATTTACATAACTAAAAATTTAAATGAACCAAACACTACCTTAATTGTTTCTCCTATGTAATAACTGCTCAGGTAATTGTATTATATTAGTCACTCCTAGAATTATATATTAGTTAATGTAACTTACAAATGCTCACCCAAACATCCCATTCTCACAAAGGTAACAAGTGTTCACATAAATAATCATTTGAAATTGGGTTGGTCATGGAAATTGAGATATGAACCTAGCATGGAACTCTTCATCACAAATTGAAGACACATTTTGAGTCCCACTAGATGGCCTCTTTCTGAGGAGAAAAAGAAAAAAGAAAGGTATTTTTCATAAAACAAAATAATATAACAGAAAACAGTTTGTAATTAGCTTATTAGTTACCTATGCAATTGATAAGGATGCAATTAACTTTGTGTGCATTCAAATGGATGCAAGGTTCCTTCAGAAAATTCATGCATCCGAAACCGCTCCAAAAGTTCAAAGGGCCTGCAAACAACATCAATAAAATATATCACTAATGTTGGAATCACATAGAAAGCAGGTACATGTAACTTCAAGAAGATGAAATGAACAGAGAACATTGTCTGAAATAGAAATTCGGCTTGAGCAATGCACTTGGTCGTCGTAACCTAATGTTGGCAAGTGTTATCCACCCCCAGCCCAGTGGCGAAGGTTTGAGTGATGACAATCAGCCTCTCCACGAAAAAGAGGGGTTAAAATTACAATTACTTGAGCAGTTATTAAAAATAAAAGTCTATTTATTGATTGAGAGAGCAAATAATGCCTTCACCTACCCAGAAATTAAAAGTAAAAACAAATAACGCCTAATTAATCTTTGTGCATTTGGTTTCTGCTTTCCTTTAATCATTTCAATGGATTCAAGTGCTTATCGGTGGATAGATATCATAGATTTATAAACTCCATTGCTAATTGTATATATCTTATCCTGTTCAGTGCCCTGTAAGCTTAATAGATCAAAAATAATGATGTGATGGTATCACTGCCATACATTTTTCCTTAGTAGGAAAACCATTGTTTTGACCACTCCTTCCCATCCACGTCTTTTCTTTTTCTTCTTCAGAAAATATGAAAAGAAAAGAAATTTCAAATTACCCCACGAATGTGGTTGTGTGATCAATCTTAATATGATTGTGACGCACATCAGACATACCCTACAGATCAAACTCTTTCTAACAAACTGGCTTGTAAAAGTAAAGCTCAATGCCTTGGGCAGGTCTTTGATTAGCTGCAAAAAATTGTTAGTTTTGTTCTTCACAATAATTACATGCGTTAATTTTTCTCTGTCAACACGAAATAGTTTTGAAGTAACAAATCCATCTTCCTGATGTACTTTTCTAATGTGAGATTCTTTCAATTCTCTATGCCTGACCAAAATCAAACTATCAAAATAATATTGACACCACAAAATATCATATCTTGAATGTAATACCTCAAAATGGGGTATGTATTCAAGAATTTCCCAAGAATATATATGTACAAACAAAAAATTAACACAATTCATCTACATATATACACAACCAAAGTCAACAAAACCCATAAACTATGCCTGATAGCCAACAAGATCTACAAAACTAGGGGTGTCCGCAGTTCGGTTTAGGACGGTTTGCGGTTCGGTTTGGACCCGCCCGCATCTATGTGGTTTGGGGAAAAATCAACCCGCAACCGCCCGCAATGCGGTTTGCGGTTTGTGCGGATAGGGTTCGCGGGTGTGCGGGCGGTTTGCGGATTGAACTTTTTTTTCAAAAAATTATTTTTAAACCTTTTTTTTCTCCCATTTTGTCAATCTTTATTTTGGACCTTTTTTCTGAGATTTTCTAAAATACTCCAACATTAATAATTAATGAACTAAAACTTATAAAAAAAACTTACAAAATAAAAAACACAACAAATTCAATTCGTAACCTAAACAAATCATTCAAAATCTACATTCTATCATTAACTTGCATTCATCATATCCTACATTCATCATTCATAATCCAAATAAGAAAATCCTACATTAAAAATTCAACATTCATCATTCCTAACCCAAAAAAAAAGAAAAAAAAAAAGAAGAGTAATTCTTCATTAACTTAAATTCATCCAAAATGCAAAAAAAAATAAACAATCATTAAGTTACATTCATCCAAAACCAAAACGCAATTAAAAAAAAAAATTATTATCAAACTTAAACTTCATTCAATACAAACCCATGAAATAAAATTAAAACACTTCTAAGATATCAAACTTCATCTTCATGAATCACATCCAATTCAACTTTCACAAATTCCAATTCTAATTCCATGCATTTGGTTGATGAACCCTACACAAACAAATTGAAAAAAATATAAACTTTAATCTTCAATTATAGTTAGTAAGAAATGAAGAAATAAACAAATGTCTATATATTGCATCTCAATATAGTAGAAATGCATATCACCATGGGGAAATATAACACCAAAATTAAATTGAAGTGGAAATAGAAACTATCAAATACAATGTTCAAGTATAAAAAATTAAAAAATCATTTTAGAAATGCAATTGAACATCAAAACATCATGTTTATTATTGCCTTTCTCACTTAAAAAAACAAATTATTAAGAAAAAAGAGTAAAATCAAATAAACCTTATCTGGAAACTTATAAGGTGGAATAATTGGAAATAAAGCTAAAAAACATACAAACAAAACATAGGCAACCACTTTGCTGCTGAAATAGGAATTCAAAGTTGTTCAAACAAAAAACAAAGCTTTGCAGAAAACAAACCCACAACACACAAAAAGAATCAGATCTGTTTTGGTCCACAAAAAATCAGATCTGTTCGTCCACAAAAAATCAGAGATGAGAGATCACCTGTGAAGTAGATCGGCTGTTTGATAAAAAAAATCGGTTGTGTGATGATGAAAAAAATCAGAGATCACCTGCGAAGTAGCCTGTGAAGTAGGTCGGAGATGAAAAAAATCATTTCTGTTGTTCATCCACAAAAAATCAACGATTGGGAGAGAGAGAGACAGAGATTGAGAGAGAGAGTTCACCTATGAAGCAGATTGGTTGTGCGATGATGATCGGTGCGATGAGATGAGAAAGAGAGTGATCGGCTGGGCGATGAAAAAAATCAACTGTGCGATGATGAAAAAAATCAGAGATCACCTGCGAGATCACCTGTGAAGTAGATCGGAGATGAAAAAAATCAGTTCTGTTGTTCATCCACAAAAAATCAACGATCGGGGGAGAGAAAGAGAGAGAGAGTTCACCTGCGAATGAAGTAGATCGGCTGTACGATGATGATCGGTGCGATGAGATGAGATGAGAAAGAGAGTGATCGGTGTGTGCAGAAACGAGAAGAGAGTGAGAAAGAGAGACAGTGAGATGAGACTGAGAGAGAGTGAGGGAGGAGCCGATTAGATTATTAGGGTTTTTTTTTTCTTCTGTTTTGTTTGTTATAGTATAGGTGAGTGAGATGGTGAGTGAGAGAAGAGATGGACGGTTAGATTTGAAAGAGGAAAAAAAAATTAATTTAATGCGGACGGGTTGGGCGGGTGCGGTTCAAACCCGCAAACCGCCCGCAACCCGAAATTTATATAAAATCCAAACCGCACCCTACTTTAATGTGTTTGCGAAACCACCCACATGCGTGCATTTCGGATCGGGTAGGGCGGTTTGGGCGGGTCGGATGACCCTATGCCCAGCCCTACACAAAACCATCCAAAGCACATTAGAGAAAAGGGTCAAACAATTAATCAATCAGAATCCTTATGAGTCTGTTGCATTAATCAATCACTCAAATTTATCAAATACCACGATATATGTTATATAACAACTCTAGAAAAATCTTGAGAGAAAAATAAATACCTGTTGTTTTAATGTGGAGCTGAATAACATTCATCTCTCGAATCTCAGAGCAGAGACCACTCATAGCGTCAACAAAAGAACTTGGACTATGGATCTCAGACTCAACCCCAATCGAAGCCTTAGGGCTCCTACCCATCTCGATATCAGATGCAGAACAATGCTTCTTACCCCCATTTCTCTTCGCGATGTCCATCAAAATTAACAAATCACTATCCGAAAGACTATCGTTCAAGATGTGCGAACTCCACTTAGGTGTAGTAGTTTCTTTAATCACTAGTTCATCACCCATCGTATCTAAGTCGTGTAGATTAGATGAGTAATTAGCCATCATCAATGAAATATTGAATGAACAAACCTTAGAAACTGAGGTAGTTTCTAGAGAGAAGGCAGACTCTCTCTCTCTAACCCATCGTGTTTTCTTTCTCTTTCTTATTAAATTGTTAATGATCAAAGAATGAAAGAATAATTAGAAGAGGTTTCCTTTGAAAGTTTGGGAATCGACGAAATTTTTTCAGATAACAACGGGGAACTCTTATTTTCAAATAAGTTAAGGATTAGAAATTGAGAGAGAGAACGATGGTGGTGAGGGAGAGTAACTTACAAAAGTGAGTAAATCGACAACAATGGCAGCGCCGGTCAGAGAACTAGTGGCAGTGATTGTGAGAGAGACCATCCGGTGTGACTGTGACAGAGAACATGGAGGAAAGATGGAGGCGTTTACAGAAAAAACATAAGGGATTTTTTTATGGAAAATGTTTGTTGGCCCGAATTTTTGTGGCTCGAATGGCTCGAATGTGTCAAAACGATGTCGTTTTACATCTAAAGTGACGTCGTTTTAAGTGTTTCGAGCCATTTGAACCATGATTTTTCGGACCACCTACCATTGTTGTTTTTTTTTATACAGTTTTAAGGTTGGTACCAAAACGACACAGTTTTACTATTTCAGTAAATATAAATACATCAGCTATTTAGTTATAAAACCTGCAGCATCCCAAAGCACGTTAGTCGCTAAAGAATTAAACCTATGTTGACGTGCCATTTACGTCGCCGTAACCCTTATACTAATAGCAACGGACTGTTTTGTCGTTGAAACTCATTGATCATCGCTAAAACTTTCCTCATGTTGCTCATTTTTTTTAGGCACCTAATTCATATTTGACTTTTTAGCAACGACTTGTTGATCACGTCGCTAATGTTAACCTTTTTAACGATAAAAATGATTTTTGCGTAGCAAAAAGGATGTTTTAGCTATGCAAATTTGATAGTGTCGCCAAAAGTAATTGCTAAAACTGTAATTTCTTGTAGTGAAAGATCCATGTCTAATCTCTAGTTAAGGCTTGTGTCTATGTGTATTAGGCATGTGTCTTACTATACTTGGACGCATGAACATGGACTCGTCTGTCATAAGAGTTATATGTTTACAGGGTCTAGAGAAATAAAAATAAAATATACAAATTACAAAACACCATTAATCTAACACACAACTTGATGATTTTTTTTGCTGCGATGGCTCACCCAGGTGCCCTTCCACAACTAGGATTGGCAAATACTTAAAGATGATTTTTTTTACTCGTTGGTTTGTCGAGTGAAATAATTGTTTGATAATTATACTTTTATTCTAAATTTTAAAATTTTATAATTTTAGTTGTACACCTCTGTTTTTTACAAATGTTTAATTTTGAAAATTATTTAAGGAGATTTATCAAATTGATCCATATTCAATATAAAATTTTGAAAAAAAATTAAGAAATTTCACTGTTGACAAATGAAAAAATTCTCAGTTACATAATTTTCCACACTTTCACTATGAAATTTTGCCATTTCTCAAGCACAAAAATTAAGAAATGGAAAAGGCTTGTGATCATTAAAAAACCTCCCCCAATTTGATCAAGCAATGACAAGGCATGCTAGGTGTTAATTTTTGATTTGTCATAAATTCAATCCTATATGACTTAACTCCATTACCACATTATTATGAGTGAATTTAGATATCTAAGGTGTTGGTCTCTTTATCAAAAAAAAAAAAAAAGTTGTTGGTCTCTTGCATTTCTCTTTAAAAAAAATTGCAGTTAATAAAAAATTGAGAAATTTATCAATTTTCATAATTGAGGAATTTGGAGATTTTAAAGTAAGAAATTTTGCAGTTAACAAAAAAAAAATGAGATTTTTTTTTTCAATTTTCATTAAAAAAAATTATAGATAAAATTGTGAAATTTCTGAATTTTCATTCAAACATTGATGTTGTTTTATGGTTTCGATATGTAAATTTTATTAAAAATTAACATGTATAATGAAAAATTATGACATTTTAAAACTCAAAATAAAAACAATAACTAACTTCACAGTTAAGCAGTTAAGCATGCACCATCAATGTGAGCTACTGAATGTGAGCTCCACTAATGCTGTGTTTAGTTGAGGGATTTGAGGAGATATTTGAAAAGAGAAATGAAAAAGGTAGGTAAAATGTGAAAAAAATATGCCTACATTTCACATAGTTTTACACACCTTTTCCCTTTCCTTTTCCAAATCTTTCTCCAAATCCCCCAACCAAACACAACGTAAGAGACGAAACAATTTGAAAAAAGTTTAAATGAGACAAATGTTAACAAGTGACTCCATAACATTTGTTAATATTAAGAAATTGAGAAAAAGTATATTACAAAAGTTTAAAAGAATTATCAAGTGTTTTAAAATTCATAAAAAAATATATTGAATTTAGTAATAGATGTCTCAAGATTAACATATCTTTTATCTTTTTTATTTTATTTTATTTTATTTATCTTTTTTTTTTTTTTTATTTTGTGTCCCAAGGAATATTTGTTGGCAAGACCCTTTAAATAAACAACTTAACAAAATACTAGAGGTGGAATTTTTAATCTAACATAACAGTTCACTTATAAAACTGTTCTACAAAAAAAAACTCTTTACATTTATTTAAAACAGGTTCAAGGATAATTGAGAAAAAAAATTAAAGTCCACCAAAAAAAAAAAAATTTGGAAAAATTGTTCGGCGTACGATTTAAATCAATTAGATTTCAACCAATAAATTCTAGACAAGTTAGTTAACCTGCTGGCCACCATGACACCCTCCTTGTGAGAGGTCATTGGTTTCTCTTGGGGATAACTGACAGAAGAAGAGCTAAACCTTGTTTGTGTTGGAATGGGGATTATTGAAATTGACGAGAGAGATTGATTAAATAATTAATAGTGAGTGATATATAGATGTATGAGATATAGGAAATGATTCATTAAAAAGTGTTGTTGATATGTTCAACAACACAACACCCCACAAAAAGACAACCCCAATGGCCGTCCAGGGTACACCCATTGCAGATTGCTACCTACACGTTGTTGCTACCACGTCCTGAATGACTTGGTATTACAAAGAAATGTTAATTAATTTAATTTAATTATCACCAAGATTTTGCTGGTAGGAAGAATATATATTTATATTAGTCATTTAATATTTAAATTATGTCTATTATCAAAGTTAGAATATATGATTACATTGAAATATTTTTTTATATATTCGAAATCAGATTGACACAATTTAAACATTGATGACCAATTTGCAACACTTTCATACACAGAGAATCAAATTGGCACAATTTTTATATTAAAAATTAAAATGGCATAAGACTTATAATTTAAGTACCAAAAATATAATTAACCTAGTTTTTTTTATTTACCCATACACTCACAAACATGCATGTCACATAAATTATGAGACCGTGTACGACTTTGCAAGTGATGTATCAAAAAACACACCATGGAAAGTCTGTTTAAATTTCTGTGAGATTTTATTTATTTATTTTGTGCAAAACGGGCAGCACAAAAATGATGCACATAACATAAATAACCGATGAGACTCACACCATTGTCTTTTTCGATTCTAAAAACTGAGTTTAGTTTGTGTAATTTATTGGGATTGCTTGCTATTTTTTAATTTGAGAATCGTATTTGGCCTATCATCTCCTTATAATTGATTAGACTGATTTAAATAAGTGAAATAAATTGATTATCAAAAAGTGAAATAAATCTTTGTAACTTTTGTTTTTTGATTATGTGTTTGTACGTTGTAAAATTTTTCATCAAATTAGCCCCATTATTAGGTCTTTTATTTTTTTTGGGCTCTCCTTCAGTTCTCTCATTGACTCAACTCATTGACTCCTTACTTGCTAGGTCATTGGACCTACTTTTGGACTTAATTTTGATGATTCAAAACGTTCACATTTTAAGATTTGTTGAGTATATCATACCTGTAAAAAAATACTTTGATCGGATATCAGAAAGCATGTGTTTAGAAAACTGTTTATTAAATTAAAAAAAAAAAAAGTTTTTAGTTTGATGATCCGAACACGTAGTTTCTAATATTCGATCAACTTGATTTTTTACAGGTATGATATACTCAATAAATCTTAAAATTTGAACGGTTCGAATCATCGAAATTGGACCCAAAAGTAGACCCAATAACATAACAAGTAAGGAGTCAATGAGAAAACTTAAGGAGAGGATCTTGATTCCATTGGACACCCTTAAAAGCAAAAAGCATAAAGAAAGGCCAAGCAGTTTTAACAGAATTTCAACTTTCCATTCACCTGTTCCATGCCATTTGCCAACTAATTTCCATTTGAAATCTTGTTGTTGCATTTCAAATTAAAGAAATCTTGTTGTTCAATTTCCTCTTTTCTGCCCTACTTTCTGGTACTGAGCTCATAAAGTAAAGGGTTATTTCTTTTCAAATATAAAATAAAATATTATATTAACAAGTTATTTTTAACAGCTAAGACAAATGTTAAGATTTAGTTGAATGTTAAACCAACATTACCGCTTAATTATTTTATGGGTCTCGTTAATGCGCAAACTTTAGACAAATCATAGACATATAACAACTTGGGAGAAACTATAGACAAGCCATAATAACTTCTTATTTAAATCAAGACATTGTTAGCAAAAATCTGGTTGACAGAAGTGATTCGATAGAACAACCAAAATTTCACAAACAAATAACAAATCAAGCAATTATGGTTAGTGTCCTATGCCTTGACAAATTCAAGGACTTCTTTGGAAATTATAATGCGAAGAAACAAATGTGAATAAACTAAAAATTGATTGAAGAACAAGTAAATTTGTCACTTAACTACAAAAATTAAATTACAAGTTCAATGTGCATGACAATCGACAGAGGAAAATTTGGCCAAAAAAGTTGAAATATAAACAGACTACTCCTAAATACAGAAGCTATTGCTAACTACGTTAAATTACTCCTAATTCCACATGGGTTGTAAGTTTGATTGATGCATTTTTCCTTCGAATTCCCAGCCTTTATGCTACTGGCCCTGCTACTTCTCTGCTGACACGTGTCTCACTATGGAGCAAGTTGCCCCAACTTCTTGCACAACTGCCCACGATCTCCATAATCTCTTGCAACTGCCTCTCTGCTACAACCACCTCTTTCTCTTGCAAATGAACCACGTGCCCTACATCACTGACATGCCTAACTTCATGGCCTGACTCATGGGTCACATTTGGTCACATCCTACAATACTGCCAGATGAATCGACAGAAGAAACTGCATCTGCCACATCTGCTCTTTAAATGGCTTCAACTGCCACTTGCTCTGCATTTTAGGGTCCACCTCCCATTGTAAACTTATGGTTTTCACTCCTAGCATCCGTTGGATCAGCCCTCTGTATTTGTTATGTTTATTCGACAGAGAAAATAAATTTTAGTGCCAACAATACCCCCCTCATTCAAGACAAAACGATGTTTTTTTGTTTTGAATGAATATAAAAAAAGGACAAAATAAAGCTTTGGACACTTATATGTTTGGGTAATTAATTTGGGCTTATAAAAACAAACCCACGTATTAAAGCCCAAATACTTATAATAACACTCAATCGATAAAACTTACCTAAAACACGAATTCAAAAGGGCCAATCGTTAAGCCCAATTGACAAGCCCAAACTCAATCAGGAAGGTCTACCATAAATTATTTGACTGTCAAAATTTAAATCATCACTTCATTACTCTCATTCCCTTTGCTTTACCCTGTTCTTCGCCTTTTCAAACTTTTCTGCTTTGAAACCTTGTTTGCTCATCTTAATGGCATTTAAACGAGCTCAAACCAAGGGAAAGAAACAAACAGAAGCGCCACCTGTGCAACGTTTTTCACCTAAGTTCTAGCAGCTACTTAGCCAACATGTTTTTGATAGCTGCATTATCCTTCGTAACAACACTTCTGGCTAAGGGGAATTAGGTCCAACCTTTTTTACTAAAATCCCTGATGAGCTTACCCTTCATTATCCCATTGCAGATACTGAAGTGATGCTTTTCAAAAAAGCGAAGCTAGCCTGGAATCAGTGGCATTCGAGCCCTAACCCCTTACGCTCGTGGTAGAAACCAAACTCTAATTAGAGACTATGGGTTCATCGCATGATGATATACGATATTGACCTTTGGAGAGCTCTTGGCATCTGTGATGCCATTCGATTGTCAACTTTAGCCCTAGACACGGACAAATGGGCTATTGGCGTCGCAACTTGCTTTTGGTCTCTATCCTGCAATTCCCTCATTTTAAAGTTTGGTATGATTTCTCCTACTATCCTTGATGTTGTACATTTGACCGGCCTTCCTGTTGCTGGCCAACATATAAATGCCCTCTTAACTCCCTAATCAGTAGTCCCACTTGATACTGAACTCAGTTATGGGAAATTCTAAACCAAATACCAAAAATTTTCTAATGAACCCACTAAAGAAGAAAGAACTGTCTTTCACTTATTATGACTTTCTCAACACTTTCTATGTGTCCCAGGCCTAAAAATCATCAAAGAGTATTTGGCCCTTGCCACTTGTATCCAAGAAGGCACACAACTGACCTTTGCCCATTTCCTTTTGGGCACACTATACAAGGGCCTTTTCTCTTTAGTTGATAAAGAGATAGATCATAACTGTGGAGATCCTTTTTGGTTTTTTCAGGCCTGCCTTTATGCTTACTTCCTCGAAATTAGGCCTACCACTCAAATCCCTTACTTCTCTCCTTGTGAAAGTTATGCTGAATTTTTCTTATCTTTTCGGCTAGTTTCATCTAACTCATTTACTAAGGTGTTCACTATTCTCTTTGAACTGCCTGTCGATAGAGACTCTCAACTTTTCATCCATTTCCATTCCTTTCATTTCAACTCCACTGAATTAACATATATCAATGTTGTCCCTCAAACATTAAGTGACACTTGGAGGCAAGCACAAAATGATTTTTGGGCTCAAGCCCTCACTCCCAGATACATTCTAGTGGGTAGATTCATCTCTATCAGTAAACTTTCTAATTGTAGTTTCGAAAGCTATAATCCTTGCCAATGGGCCAGGCAAATGGGACTATATCAAACTGTCCCCTATCCTTACTTGCATCCTACCATCCATAAGCAAGTTGAATCCAGAATTCAATTCAAAATCTCTCAAGAAGTGAAAAATTTGCTTGTTGAAAATCAAAATCTATTTGATCAATTTAGTTTTTGTTATTGTCAAACTACTCCCTACACCACCATAAGGTTCACTAAATGGTGGTCTTTGATGGGTGCTTTGATCTTTGAAGAAGATCTTCAAGCTTGTCTTTGGAATGTGTATCCAGACAATAGGACATGAGTAGAGATGAACATTGGTAATTCTACTTCCCCTTTTCTTTATTTATGCGCACTGTTTACTTCTGAGTTTGTGTTGATACTCACTTAGCCATTTTGTTCCTTTGGCTATAGAAATGCTTGCCCAGGCTGATCCAGCTTTTAAGGACAAAGGCAAGACTCCAATGAACCCATCGAAGAAACCCAAAGGCAATCCTTTAAACACCATTAGTTGTGAAGGATTCATATCTTACAACCAAGGTATATAGATTGAGAAGAGGACCAAGAGTAGGCAAGAAGAAATCCAAGAAATTCTATCTTCTCAGCCCCAATTAGAGAATGGTGCTGAGGATGGTGCTGCCTTTGAGAGGAGGTCAAAAAGAAGGCAAGAACAACCGACTCCTCCTCAAATCACAGCTCCTGTTACACCAGTATCCTCTTCTTCTAGCAGTTATTCTTCTCTTCCAATAATGGTATAGCTTTCATTCAAACTTTCACTAAATCAATATACATTATGTTTAATCATACTGATACCTTATTCCAACTTCATTCTTGTCTTTCAGACATACTTTCAATCATATAAGAGGAGAAGACTTCTTTCTCCAATTGCATCTTCTTCTGCTCCTGAGAGATTTCCTGAGACTCAGACCATTCTATCCTCTTCTACGCTTGAGAATGAAAAGTTGTCTAAAACTCAAATCAATTCCCCTTCTATGCCTGAAGATCAGACCAAAATGCCTTCTCTTCTAACAAACTCAGGGCATCTGAATCCCCAGCTCACTTAGGAAGAATAGACTGGCATACTAGAAGAACAAACTAGCCTAGAGAGATTTAGCTCAGAGAGGGTAGGCCTAAGAGAACTGGCCCCTGAATTGGCACAACTTTTAGCTGATATTCCTCAGGGGATAGCTCTAGAAGACTTGATAGCCTTTTCTCTTAGAGGAGTGCACCATGGAACAAATGAGATCATCAATTTTCCTGGTGTGGCCTCTTCCTCAGAAGAATTAGAAGCCCCTGGCCATGCCAGAGAAAATCCAATTAACTCAGGTTATGTCAGAGAAAACCCAATTGACTTAACTGACAATCCTGACAACCATACAGCTGCTGTCGATAGAAGTCCTCCTATCTATGACCTTGTCTCTAAGCAAAATGATATTCCTTAGGATAGTCATATTTCATTCTGCAACCAAAGGAATGAAACTGACAGAGCTGATACTAAGGTATTTGATAATGAATCAACTTCAAGTGACACGAGAACTCTTCATGAGATGCTTACACAATCTGTTCATTTCCCTACTACCTCTATCCTAGTATCTTCATTCCGTCCATCTTTACTAGTAGATGCACCCTTATTAGACCAAGTTGAAACAAGGGCAGCTATGGCCACTTTTAACTTGCCTAACACTGAGACTTCTATTACTCCTTCAATAAAGGTAACATATGTTCAAGTAGTCTATTTTCCACAGTTTGAATTAATCACTAACTTAAACTCTTTATTGCAGCAACCCAGAGTTACTCTTCTGCAAGATTTACTCTTGGGCATTTATGTTGTTCAACAAACTACTGCCAATCTAATTGTTGAAGAAATATTAAAGCAACTATTTGATAAGGAGCATAAATTGATAGACCAATTCTTTGAAATACTTAGCCAGTCCTTGATAGTTTGGCTCTTTCTCAAGCCACAATTTTGACTGACTGTCTGGAAACCATTGCACCTTTGATGCCTCAAATCTTTAACCCAGATCAAGTGCAAGCTTTCCAAACCTTCCTCTCAGAACTTTCACAGCATTTAGTGGCAATCACTCGATTTCATGCTGACCCAAAAACTGTTGAAACCTAAGTGGATCAAATGAAAAAATCAATTGATGCCTTAACTGAGGCTTCTACCAGATCTCAAACCCTCAATGCTCAGATTTCTTTTTTCTTAGCAAAAGAAGTTCAACTAGAAGCTCAACTGGCCCATGTGAGAGCTCAAAGAGCTACTGCTGAACAAGAATAAGCTAGCCTTTCTCAACAACTTCCAACATTTCTCATTCAAGCAGAAGATGGCCCACCTGCCATAAAGCAAGCTTAAGCCAGACTTAGGCAAAATAAAATTGGACATTAAACTGCCCTTCAAGCTTGGAGTAGGCTTTCAATGTATTTTCAAAAAGACTAAACCAAATGTAATTACTTTGATATGTACTTTTTAGGATTGTACTCTTTGGCACAATTTCTTAATGGAAAATCTATCACGTTTTCCTATGGCTTATTATGTGTGCCCATGCTTTCATGGCTTATTCAGGCATTCCCACAGAGCTGGATAATATTTTTTAAGGTACTTGCTATGAATGACCCTTTTGTGTGGCTCACCTTCCAAAGAAGCAAGATGATAAGCTCATCCTCTAAGGATTTTATGTATCTTAAATGGACCTTCCCAGTTTGGAGACCACTTGCCATATTCTGGACTTTTTAGGCCAATTGGTAATATGGTTTTCCAAACCAACTCTCCTTTAGAAAACACTTTACTTTTCACTTTCTTGTTGTAACTTCTCTCAACTTTCTTTTTCTGAGCTTATTAAGTTATTAAAGGCCATAATCCTTTTTTTCCTCTAAGTCTTGGAACTCAATCGACAAGGCTTCTGCATATTCATCCATAGGAATATCCAAATGTCTGGCCAGTCGATTGGACCTCACTGTCACTTCCAAGGGTAATACAACATCATGCCAATAAACCAATTCATATGGGGTTATGTCTATACTATTTCTTTTAGAAGTTCTGTAAGCCCAAAGCACTTTTGACAAGAGATTATGCCAATCCCTAGGATTATCTTCAATCATCCTTTCTAAAGTGTTTTTAACAATCTTGTTTGTTGCCTCTGCTTGTCCATTTGCCTGAGCATAGTAGGGTGAAGAGTTTAATATCTGAATGCCATATTCTATGGCAAACTTCTTAATCTCATCCCCATTGAACATTGTTCCTTGATCGACAGTAATGGATTGAGGTAAACCAAATCTATGAATCATATTCTTTTTTAAAAACTCGATAACTTGGGTCTGTGTCACCATTTTTAAGGGCACTGCTTCTACCAATTTGGTAAAATAATTAGTGGCTACCAATAAATAAGAATGTGCTTTTGAAGATGTTGGGAAAATTTGCCTAATTAAATCCATTGCCCATTCTCTAAAAGGTCAAGGCTTTACAACTGAATAAAGGTTTGTGGCTGGTACCCTTTGAATATTGCCATACTTCTGGCAATTCTAACATCCTTTCGCATACATTATGCAAATCTTTTCTGATGGATAGCCAAAAATAACCATACCTGTTAATCAACCATCTCATTTTATCACCAGCCTGATGGGCCCCACAGATTCCTTCATGTGTTTCAACCATAGCTTTCATTTGGTCTAACTTACTAATACCAAACAAAGTCAAACCATCATGAGCCTTCCTAAATAAGTCATCTCCCATGAAAACATAATTTAGGGCTTGATATCTTACCTGCCTATTACTCTATTCACTAGGATTCGACAGGCATTTTATTAAAGGGAATCTCCAATCTTCCTCTGTCACATCCAAAGTAAAAATAGGCAAGAAATTTCTACGCCTACTCTTAAGTGCAGAAAAGTTTCTTTTCTTAATTCGAATCACCCTTTCTTGAGCTCCCTTAGATATTTTTAAACCAGAAGCTGCCTGAGTGTAGACACCGCATTTTTGACCGACCTTAAGACTTGAGCGTTACTGATTGTTTACTTGGTGGTGAAAGATGTGCAGAGCAAAAGTTTGATTTATTCGGCAAGAGGAGAGTCAAAACCCAACCTCACACCTCATTTTGGACCAAAGCTAAGTTGAATGGTTTTTAGACCTTAAAACCCTCTCTTTCAAAATATTTTTGAAATAAAGTTCCTACGATGTTCCGACGCTCGCATTTTGTTAAATGTCGCGTTTTTCGGTAAACCGAGCGAGGACAAAGTGGAAATGAATGAAAGAGAGATGAAATCTTTGAAAAATCTTTCAAAACACCTTGTTTAGGGTTTTTGAGTTGAAGAGAAAAATAGAAGAGGGAAGAAACCTAGCTGAGGAAGAAGTTGGGCAGGAATCACTAAGAGAGAGTCGAGCAGCCCTCGCTAAATCAGGCCTATTTGTATATTTGGATTTCAACTATGAGGCCACCACCGTTGGAAATCTTACTTCTGGGGCTTCATTTTTCACTTAAGAATCTCTTAAAGCCGAGTCCGGGTGGGGGAGATATGATTGGTTGAAGTTGGGCATCATTCCGGTTGGACCGAAATTGAGCAGTCTTCACTAAAAGAGGGATATCTCTTAGCACACTTGGAATTTTGAGGTGAGGCTGCCCAATTTGGAAAGAAGACTTCTGGGGCTACAGTTTATGCTCAATAATGATCTGAAAAGGAGTCTAGATAAAGGAATTAGGCTTGCTTCAAGTTAGGGACCAAGACTGATTTTTTCCATCGGCCACAATTGGACCTCATCGGCTATAGGTCGGCCAAAAGTGAACCTTATCAACCAAAAATGTTGGCTGATCGGCCAAAAATGTCCAAAACTTAGATTTTTTGCAGATATTTCTCCTTCAGCTATTTCCAGCTTGTGTCACCTGTCCCAAATCAGATATTTTCGACCAAAAGCTTTTATTTTGCTATATATGAAGCCAAATATCTCATATTCTATAGATATAACTTCTTGAACAAGCTTGAGAGATTCTCTCACTAAACTCCCTCTCTCTCTACAAAACTTCCAGAGCAAGATCTCTGCCTCTCTCTCTAGAGCCTCTCTCTCTTGCTCCTTTTTTGCATATAAGTGCATAGAAATAGAGAAATACTTCTAGTTTGCGTACACTTCCTTCATCAAAGTTGATCACCATTGGCTTGAGGTCTCTTGGAACTGGTTTTTGGGCTGATAGAAGGTTATTTGAGCCAAGAAGAGGCCCTTTTGCTGCTGTGCTACAAGGATAAGCACATCTCCTCTTTTGTATTTGTTTTGCATGCTTACTTCACCATCTTTGCACACTACTTTGGGGCTATTTTTTGGGGTGGTGTTGAACTACAAAAACCTCTATTTTTCCTCTGGTTTTTCAGTCCTAAAAGTCTTGGTTTGTGCCTTGGTTGGCTAGAGGGTTGTCCTCTCTTTTGTCCCTTAGCTTGTATAGCTTTTGAGCCATCTTCCAAGGCCTTTTAAAACAAATTTTTGTGGCCTTTTAACCACTAAAATCTAGAGGATTTTCAGTGGTAAAAAACCTGTTTTGAGGTTCCAAATAAGAGAGGGTGGTCCCCTTTCCTCTTGTCTTGCTTGCTAGTGTTGATGGCTAACCAAATGAGCATGTGTTTTTACTTCTTTATGGCTTTATTTAGGCTCATTTTTGTGACTTCTTAGACCTACCATAACTTTGTTTTGGGCTGGTTTGATCACCCCTTGCATGCTCCATACACTTGTAGTGTAAACTTATACACTAGCCTAACATGCATCATGCCTTAGACCATCATTATAGCATGATTTTGGCTTGACTCTGAGAAGCTTTTGGTCATATTTTAGCATGCTCTAGGTCTAATTTATGTTGTTTTGGTCATGCATGCCATGCTTTGTATAGCCATAGTGCATTTTAGCTCACTAGCCTTGAGTTTCTAAGCTACTAGCAAGCATTGCTTGGGCTATTTGCATGATTTAGCATCATTTGGAATGATATTTCAGAGCATGTTTCATTGCCATGCACTCACATGTTTCACTCCTTCAATGCTTTGAAGGGTTCATGCTTTATGTCTTAAAAAAGAGCCCATGTGTATGCTATCTTGCCTAGGCTTTTGGACCACAATTTCAGTGTGTATTTGGTCTTATTTTGCCATGATATAGCTCTATTTTTGGTTGGTTAGAGCATCCCCCATTTGCTTCTTACACTTGTAGTGTAAGTCCTCTTTGATAGCCTTGCATGCCTAATGAGTGAGCTTATTGTTCTAGCATATTTTGACTTGGTTTTAGCCCATTTTTGGTGTTGTTTTGACATGCCATAACTCTGATTTTTATTGGTTAAGTCATGCCATGCTTGGTCTTGGTAGGTGTAATGTAACCCTCTTTATTGGCCTTGCATGCATCATGCCCTATGCCCTTCATGTTGGCTTGTTTTACCTTTGGTCCATGCATGTTCTAGTCTCATTTTGGCATGATCTAAGACTGTTTTGGGTTGTACTTGCCATATGCTTCATGTTTTGCATAACTATGGTGTAAGTCCCTTTTGCTAGCTTCAAGCTTTAAGCCTCTTGCATGCCATACTTGTATCGTTTGGTTGATTTGGCATTATTCCATGCATGATTTCAGAGCTTATAGTGTGGTCATACACTTGCATTTGCCCCCCCCTTTTGAGCACCTTTGAGAGTTGTGTTCATATGCCTATGTGATGGGCCATTGCATGTGCATGCATTTTTCTCACTTTTCATGCCATCATTTCATCATTTTGGCCACTGATTTGGGCATGATTGAGGTCTGTCCATTTTAGTTTAAGTCCATCTTGCATGTTGTTGCATGCTTGTCGTATTGCATGTTGTCGCATACTTGTTACATTGCATGTTGTTACATGTTTATTACATTGCTTGGTACCTTGCATGTTTTTGCATGCTAGTCACATTGCATGACATTGTTGCATACTTGTTATATGCCATGTTGTTTGCATGCTTGTTATTTGCATTATGTTTAGCATACTTTGCATTGTATTGTGTTTGGTTTGGGTGTCAAGCCAAACACGAGGAACGAGGGACGTTTCATACTTGAAGTGATGAAATGTGCCTCAATTCTCGGTCGCCGATACTCTTGATCAAACATGATAGAGTTTAAGGCATTTGTATGTTTTTGTGCATTCATGTGATATTGATTTGTGCAACTCGGTCTCTTTGGCCATCATGCATCGAAATGCATGATTAATGGCTTAAGAGCCGAGCACTACACACCTTTGAGCCTTAGACATGATAAGGGGTGTAGTAGCACACACATTTTCTTGCAAATACATTGCCATGCCTCTGTTTGTGCTCTGTTGTAGCAAAAAGGAGAGTTTGCAGGAAGAGATGGCCGATCGGCTATCTAGTGTGTCGATCGGCTATAAATATTTGGCCGATAAACTCAAAATTGGTCAATAAGCATTATCCTCTGGTCGATGGCCTTACTTGTTGGCCAATGACCTTTCAACATATCCTTGAGGTGGATCAGAAGTGTTTCAGAAGTTGGCATATTTTTTAGAGGTGAAAAACAGTGCAAACAGAGGCAACATGTAGGGATGGCAATTTGAAACCGGCCCGATGGGGACCCGACCCCCCGATCCCGAATTGTGCGGGTTTTTCCCGAAAAATACCCCTGACGGGACGGGGATGGTATTTAAAAATCAATCCCTGAACAGATTCGGGCCGGGGACGGGGATAAGTGTCTCAGTCCCGTACCCGGCCGGCCCCATCCCCGTTTCCCGGCCCGATTTTTCCCCGAAATGAATTTACTAATTTACCCCTCGATATATATACATACACACACACATAGTGATAGTAACCAAACCAAATCTGTCTTCCGTGTCTCTCTCTCTCTCTTCACTCTACTCTCTCTCTCACTTTCACCACTGTCGCGACCCAATCACAGCAACCATTGCGACGCCATCACGCCGATCGTCCTTCTTCAGCCACAGCCTCCCTCTTCTCCCTCCGATCTCCATCGCTGCACTGCCTCACGGCGCTACCTCACACCGATCTCCGTCGCTGCGCTGCCTCACGCCGGTCTCCATCGCTGCCGATCTCCCTCCCTCCGATCTCACTGTCTCACACCGATCTCCATCACTGCCTCCTCTCTTCCGTCGCTTCTGTCTCACACCGATCTCCATCATTCCGTCGTTTCTGTCGCCTCCTCTCTTGGATCTGCCTCATACAAGTTGTGTTAGATTCAACATGCTTAGATCTGATGAAAGATGTGTTAGATTGTTTGTTTTTTATTTTTATTTTTTATATTTGATGAATTACATTTGATGAATTATATATTTTTTACATTTGATGAATTTTTTACATCTGATGTGTTAGATTTGTTGTTGGATGATGTTTATGTTGTTGTTGTTGTTATTTAATTTTAGCCGGGGAATTATCGGGGTCGTGGAAACCCGATCCCCGTTGGGGGGCGGGGGCGGGGGCAGTGACAGGTTCCCCGTCGGGGATCGGGGCCGGGGACGGGGGTATTTCCACCATCGGGGATCGGGGACGGGGAGTGCGATCCCCGGCCCCGCCGCACCCCGTTGCCATTCCTAGCAACATGAGGCATGGCAACAGATTTCCGAGTGAAGTCGACCGAGCATGCATCTCTTCATCGCCCGCGAGGCCATTTCAGTATTCATGATTAGTTCGTGTAATTTAATCATTTAATTGGATTTGTAATATTCATTTAGCTTAGTGTAGCTATTTATTTCAATTTGGATTGTAATAATTAATTAGCTTGTTAGTTAATTAGTTTTGATGTTGTAATAATTAGTCTAATTAGATTATTAGATTAGTTAGAATAACTTAGCGTAGCTAGCTTGTGTTATTTATTCGGACCCTCCATCGAGCGGGCGAATTTTGTAATAAGTGTGCGTGAGTGTGTGAATGTCTTCCAACCCCACGTCTTTCTCCCTTTTACTTATCAGCTTTTGATGGTTAGTTTTAGGTCATGTTTAGATTAGCATCCTTATGCTCGCATGTTTGCATCCATTCATCTGTATTGCATGCACCGGGCTCGGCGCATCATACTATCTGCATTGTATTTCAATACCGATTTGAATACATGATTATCAAGTGTTGCATTTCACATGACATCTTAGAATAGCCGAGCCTATTTCTAGTTGCATTTTGCATGTGTTGCATTAGCCATCTTAACATAAACTAGGATCATGTATTTGATTACTAACTAGCTATTGTTTTGGCTCGGAGTACACTGTAAGTGTTTACGCTTTAGCATCCTGCATGTGTGTTAGTGTTGCCATGACAGCATGCTTGCCATGAGGCTAACTGCTTAAGTGATATAATTGCCTGAATGCCTGTGGGTGAAGGTTAGATTACTTGAATTGGAACAATTCATTGAAATGCGAGTTTTAAGCCCACTTGAGGGTGGCAAAATCATGTTTTCTAAGCCCACTCGAGGGTGGCAAATCCACGTCTTAGCCTACTTCCGAGTAGCACTTTCAAACCATTTTCAAACAAACATGAGATGATTTGTTCCAACTTAGGCGATCTAGTCTATACTTGTGTGTTTTGCACATCATATAGTAATTATAGGTTAATAACCAGAATAAGAACGCATGTGTTTTCAAAAATAAGATATCATGTTAGTAAAGGCCGATCTTCGATCGGGCGAGCGGGAGTGCTCATTACATGACCTTCCCCTCTCATACCCAAGTTCCCGAGCCAAGGCAACTTTGGTGATGACGAACACGTGGCCTTAGGCACGAGTCAGGGTGTCCTAAATTTTCCAAAATAAAATATTTAAGTGGCGACTCTGTATCTGGCAAAACAGTCCATGTTTGGCACTTCTTTATTAAAATCAGTTTTTCAAAACGATTTGCCGGATTTGGACTCTTTGGTGATTTAACAGTCTTGCATTGCACTTTGCGAGATTAGATTCAGAACCGTGACATTGAGTCCGAACTGTAGTATGCTAATAAACAAAACGGGATTTTCCTGGGATGTTCGGGCACGTCTACACTGAGCCATCTCATTGGCCGCTTTATTCTTTAATCTATATCTGTGTGTAAATGTGACATGATCAAAGAAACTGATTAACCAATTGACCTCAATCAGATACTACTCCAGGGCACCACTTACACACTTGAATTCTCCTAAGACATGCTTAATAACCAACTGCGAATCCCCAAAAACTTGAAGATTTCTTATTTTAAACTCTATGGCTAACTCTAGGTCAATTATTAGAGCTTCATACTTAGCTTGATTACAGGACTGAATATGTTGCGCTTCCAACTGATACGCAAACTGGTACATTTGCTTATTTGGTGCAATCAACACAATACCTGCTCCAACTCCTTCATCTGCCTTTGAACCATCAAACATTAACTTCCAAGGTTCATTCTCCACTATATTGATTTCATATAAATCCAAATCGATAGAGGAACAGGGGTGTTCTGTCATAAAATTAGCCAAAGCTTGCCTTTTGACTACTTTTTGTGGCACATACTTGAGACAATATTCAATCAATGCTAAAATCCACTTACCCTATCTTCCCCTCAAGATTGGTTTAGATAGCATGTATTTAATAACATTTGTTTGTGCTATCATAAACATCTCTGTGGGCAGCATATATAATGCCTCAATTTAATGGCTGCAAAATAAAGTGCTAAACATAGCTTTTCGACAGAGTTATACCTAGTTTCAGTATCATTTAATCTCTACTTAAGTAGAAAATGGATTGTTCATGCCCCATACTATTTTCTTGAGCCAAAAAACAACCAATCGATAGGTCAGAAGCTGAGATATACAATTTCAAAGGCTTGTCTGCCACTAGGGGCATAAACATTGGAGGGTTTGCCGAGTACTTTTTCAGTAAATTAAAAGCTTCTTGATGGCATGCTTCCCACTTAAATTCATGATCTGACTTGATTTTTATCAAAGAGGAAAATGCTAAAGTCTTTTTAGCTAAATTGGCTATGAATCTTCTCAAAAAATTTACCTTTCCAAGAAAACTTTGTAACTATTTCTTGTTGATTGAGGGTTTTGCCTCCATAATTGCTTTGGCTTTGTTGGCATCCATTTCTATCCCATTGTGGTGCACTAAGAAGCCCAAAAACTTTCCAGCAGATACCCCAAATGCACACTTTAAAGGATTCATTTTGAGTTTGTAAGTTCTCATCCTTTGAAATGTCTGTTGCAGATGTTCCAAATGTACATCAAAACTGTCAGACTTGATGGTTACATCATCTATGTAGACTTCTAAATATTTTCCAATCAAATCATGGAAAATAAAATTCATTGCCCTTTGGTATGTTGCTCCTGCATTCTTTAATCCAAAAGGCATGACTACCCATTCAAATGTCCCCAAAACATTAGGACATCTGAAGCCTGTTTTATGTGTATTTTCTAGATTAATAAAAATTTGGTTATACCCAGCATGACCATCCATAAAGGACAAAATCCTACTTTGGCCTACTCAATCCACTAACAAGTCAGCCACTGGCATAGGATATTCATCCGTAGGAGTTGCTATTTAGATTTCTAAAGTCTATGCACACTCTCAATTTGCCATTTTTCTTCATCACAGGGACAATATTAGACAGCCACTCTACATACCTGGCTGTTTTAATAAAACTTGTTTTGAATAATCTCTCAATTTCCTCCTTAATATTCATGTTATCAGTGACCATTTCCTGATCCTGAATTACCACATCTTTCGCAATACTATCATCTTCATCAGACATTAGATCTTTTTCCAATTCTTTCAGCTTCTGCCTCAGCAAAGCTTTCTCAGAGAGCCTTTCAATAGGTCTGTCACCTACCTTTTCTGGCTCCATCTTCCTTTTCAGAAGCTGAACTGGTTGAACTGGATAGGCTCTAGAAATTGAACCCTTCTCTTTCTTTCCTTCAGCAATAGGAACCAATTCATCTCTTGTCCACACTAGATCCTGTCTTCCAACTGGCTGATTACCTGCAGCTGTAGACATCATAGTATGAAATCTCCTTTGTTCTCTCATTTTCTAAGTTCTTGTTTCTCCCATTTGTCTCCAACCACTTATTGGGAACTTTGGGTGAGACACCCCTTGCCACCCTAGATGAGATGGTATTGGAGGCTTCACCATCCTTGGTTGAACTAATTATATTTTTGGTCTCATTCTTTGGCCATGATGTTGCTGTTGAAATCCTTCAAATGGTCTCACAAACTGTTACCGTCCTCTATATAGCCTTCCAGCCTATTGATGACCACTATATGATGAACCAGATTGCTGTTGCTGGCCAGTGTATGGCCTAGTCACAACCCTTGGACTTCCATAGGGCTTAGCACCCTTGTGTTGTCTGAGCATAACCCTGACATTGCTTGATCCACTAAAACATAGATGAACATGAGCTCCTTGGAATAAAAATGGAGCATCATCCTTGCCATAGTTCTCTACAAGACTAAATATTATTGGATCTGTCCCATCATAGAATAGACAATCATTATCAAAAATCTGCAAATCACCATTACCCATAGTGTTAAATCTCAGGCCAACATCCTTTCCAATTTATTGAATTCCATTAATCACAATGGCCTTAGCCTTTTCTTTATCAGTACCACACCTGAAACAAATGAACCTCTCACTAGGTTCTTCTTGAACTTTTTTCCCTTTTGTTTCTTTTACCATTTTCTCCACTCTCTCCTTGTGAAGTTTCTTTTTTAACTTTACCAAGAGAACTCTGGGATTTTTTTCCTTTTTCTTTTGATCATTTGACTGAAAATCAGTTGCTACCATATTGATTTCCACAATATTGGGAAATGGATCACTATCAACTGCCATGACCCCTTTATCTTTTTTAGCATACTTCAACATTCTCTTATGAATCAAATCTTGCACACAACTGCAAAATGTAACACAGTTATTAGTGAAATGCCTAAAAGAATTATGCCACTTACAATACTCCTTGCCAACCTTGTCCCTTTCTTTGGGAATGTTATGGCCTAGAGTCAAAGTTAAAAATTTATTTGCTAATAATTCATCAAATAGTGCATATGTTTTGATAAATCAAAAGAATACTGCCTATGTGATACAACCATATTCTTTTTGGCTAGTTATGTTGTTGGCATACTTACAGGTTTGTCGGCTTTCCTTAAAGTTTCACAAACCAAAGGCTTTTTACCTACGACTTGAGCAACATCTATGTCGATGTCAATATCAAATTCAACCTCTTGATAATAAGTTCCTAATGAGGCTACATTTCTCTGCTGCTCTTCTCTGAGAATGGCCTCATAACTAGTCGCCCTTGAAGATAACTCAAATAGATCTATAAACATCATGCCTTCAAACTTTTTCCTAAGTTCAAAGTCTAAACTATTCTGAGCTAACCTTATAACTTCTATTTCAGGCATGTACACATGACATCTATTTTTTGCTTTTTTAAACCTGTCGATGTACTGTTTTGCACTTTCTTCTTGCCTTTGTTTAAATTTTGATATGTCCACCATTGTCACTTCAGGCTCAGTTCTAAAGAATTAGGTATGAAATTGACTCTCCATTTCTTGCCAAGTATGGACAGAATTTTCTGGCAAGTTAATAAACCATGTAAATGCCACTTTCGACAGAGAATGAGGAAAGAGTTTTAATTTCAAATTATCATCATAACCAAGTTCTCCACATTGGAGAATGAACCTGCTTACATATTCTATAGTTGACTGTCTCTCTTCTCCTATAAACAAAGTAAACTTAGGATTTCTATAGTTTCTTGGAATGGGAGTTGTTTCCACCCATGAAGGGTAAGGACTCCTAAATATTGGTCTATCTAGCCTTTTCAGGCCTAGACCATACATTTCTTGTATGATGTTCATTATTTGCTACCTATTATTAAACTGAGGGTCTAAATATTGCTGCTGCTGTCTCCCTCCTTGAACTTCTGGTTGGAAGTAAGGAAAATGAGGACTAGGCCCTCTAGGTCTTGGATGCATTATGTTAGGTTCATAATATAGTTGTTGTATGACATGTTCCTGTGCATTCTGTGGCCTTACTTGATTCATTGACCTATTTCTTTGTTCCTGATAACCAGGCCTATCAAATGCAGGAATACCACATGCAGGAGTACCACACACTCGTGGCCTTAGTTGCCCCCCAGGTCTCATTTCCATATTATTTAAGTTCTGATTAAACATTGAGTTTGTGGGGTATTCTCTCTCAAACACAGGATTTATGGTCATTCTCTCCTCATAACTTTCTTAGAGTGTGGGAGGTCTATAAAATGACACGGGTTCATTTACATTTTCATGCTGTTGAGAAGTTGCAGGTGGTATAAATTGTGCATTATTTACCTGAGTCTCATGTGCAATCTTTGTTGATTGGCTAGGCTTGATGTTGGCTTTCTCAAACAAAGCCAGCAAGTCATCTATCATCGCCTGGTTCTCATATGCTGACATGGAACCAATTGTTTGCTGAGTGTGCAACAGAAGAGCCCTTCTTGGATCAACAAGAGGGCAACTAGATTGGCCATTTTTGGCCATTTTCTTGGCCTATTTCCTGTCTGGCCACTGAATGGCCATCAGCTAGGTTGTCTTGCACTCCTTTAAACCCACCTTCCAGCTCTTCTCCATCTTCAACCCTTTTCTCAAGGTCTTTAAAGACTTCATGTTGTTTCTTTCTAGTCATCACTCCAAATTAGACAGGTCCCACTGGGCGTGCCAAAATATGTTAGCAAAAATCTGGTTTGGGTCAAATCGACAGAAGTGATTCGACAGAACAACCAAAATTTCACAAACAAACAACAAATCAAGCAATTATGGTTGGTGTCCTATGCCTTGACAGATTCAAGAACTTCTTTGGAGGTTGTAATGAGAAGAAACATATGTGAATAAACTGAAAATCGATTGAAGAACAAGTAAAGTTGTTACTTAACTACAAAAATTAAATTACAAGTTCAATGTGCATGATAATTGACAGAGGAAAATTTAGCCACAGGGGCTGAAATATAAACAGACTACTCCTAAACACAGAAACTATTGCTAACTACGTTAAATTACTCCTAATTCCACATGGGTTGTGAGTTTGATTGATGCCTTTCTCCTTCGAATTCCCAACCTTTATGCTACTGGCCCTGCTATTTCTCTATTGACATGTGTCCCATCATGGAGCAAGTTGCCCTCACTTCTTGCACAACTGCCCATGATCTCCATTACCACTTGCAACTGTTTCTCTGCTACAGCCTCCTCTTTCTCTTGCAAATGAACCACGTGCCCTACAGCACTGACATGCCTAACTTCATGGCTTGACTCATGGGTCGCGTTTGGCCACATCCTACAACACTACTAGATGAATCGACAAAAGAAACTACATCTGCCACATTTGCTCTTTAAATGGCTTCAACTGCCACTTCCTCTGCATTCTGGGGTCCACCTCTCACTGTAAACTTATGGTTTTTACTCCTAGCATCCCTTGGATCAGCCCTCTGTATTTGTTATGTTTATTCGACAGAAAAAATAAATTTTAGTGCCAACAGACATATAATCAAACAATAAGGAATTCGGCTCCTCTGTAGTGTATTGTTTGTAATGTATTCTGTAGTATTTTAAAAAGACTTCATTTTAGAATAAAACTTTAAATATATATAAACAGAAACTGTGCATTACAAACAATGCACTATAGAGGATTTGAAATTCAACAAGAAGTACATCAACACAAAAATTAAACATAAAATCAAACACAGTAAACACATAGATTGACATAATTTTTCAACACCCGACAATATTAAAACTTTTTATAAAATTTTATCAATCTATGTGTTTTGTTTTTATATTTAGTTTACATGTTCTTAAAATACATTGATGAACAAGATTTTTCAGCAGAGAATCCAGCCAACAAATTTGATAAATTTTTATTCATTCATAATAAATTTTATATGTTTAAATTAATTATTTACGACTTGTACAATGTACATGGCCCTTAACATGCCCGCTATGTGTGGCTTGACTTGGGGGGTATCCGTATACCTCAGATCCTAATTCACCAATATGTGGTGTGGATTTGACATATGAGCTGGATATGATAAATAGAATAGAATGCCATGTGCACCAACTGCTATGCAATTTCCATAACAGAAAAAATCAACCACTTCTCTTCTCATATAAACAAAACACAATATACTTATTATTTTTACAGAATTGTCAATGATTGCAAATTTCAAATTCTCTTTACAGCTCACAAACTTGAACTAGCTCATAAAGTGCTCTAAGTTTTCTTTTGTAATCCCATTCACAATATTCTCCTTCCAACTGTATTCCTTTGTTTTCTTCGCCCTTTTCACTCTCTCTTTTAATATATTATTTTAACTTCAATCCCCTCCTTAATTTCTTCTCCCAATAATATTCTCTGCATTTAAAATATATAAATATACATAAAAAGTAGAGGAAAAATTATAAATAAATAAGTCAATCTTAAAATAATTATATTATAGATAATAAAAAAAATATTAGTGTAAATCTGACACACAAGAAAACTTACACCAATTCTTGTGATATTAATAAATATAGTAACATATATACCTTGCTTGTGACCTCATAATTTGGCATGAAACTGACTTAGGTCTCTTTTGGCAATCAGGTTAAAAGCTAGTTTATTTTTTAAATCTCATCACTTTTATACTTTTTTCCATTTTTTTTTTAAAAAAAAGCCAAAAAAAGATTGGTAAAAGCCACAATAATATTTTGTGTACTTTAATATTATTATGGATAAATCACTCCTACTTCTTCCAAAATTTAGAGAAAATATAATATGTCCCACAAAATTGGTACAATTATATTAGACTTTTAAAAAATTTAATTCACATAACACTTCACATTTGTCATTATAAATTTATTACTCATATATATATATATATATGAAAGAATGATATTGTCAATTCTTTTATATTGAATTGTATAATTCATGTTATATATTTTTGTGTATTCTCTCATCTAAATTATTGCGATCTATTTTTATTCTTATTAAAAATCTGTTAATATAATTATATCAAAATTATATAGTTTATTGTATTTTATTTGTTTATTTTTTTTCAAAATTCTAATTATTATTGCAAACTCTGCCAACTTTCTTCCTCAAATTCATCGTACTATTATAACATTTTTTTTTTAATAAAAAGAAGAATACTTTGTTTCACACAGAAGCCCCAACATCATAAACCCATTTAGCTCCATCCATGCTACTCCATTGCAGATAAACAGAGTCCACCACCACCACCCACCACCACCACGGAATGGCCGGCGGAGACGCCGCAGTCGCAGGCGACGCCACCCAGGCTCCCCTCCGCTTGGTTCGCGACGTTGCACGGCTATCCTTGGCCGGGTTCGGAGGCGCCTTCAAGAGGGACTGTACAGATCTAGCACGAAGGGTCGCTCTTTTGGGTCATTTGCTTGAAGAAATTAGGGACTTTAAGGATTCAGATGTTGTTGCTTCTTCGTCCTCCAAATCTTCTAGTTTCTTGTCTGATTTCACTGTGGCACTTCAGGCTGCCAAGCGTCTCCTCTCTGCTGCCTCCAACTTTGATTCCAAGATCTCCTCTGTAAGAACTAATTTAACTAAATTATGTTTATATGTTCTTCTATACATGAATTTGGATGTGGGTAATATGCATTTTGTGATTGAATTTGAAGGACAATCATGGGTTACTCTCTGTTTTTGAGTTTGCTGAATTTTGGTTTTACCATTGATTTGGATTGTGAGTTTTGGTTTGCAATGACCAAGCTGATTAGATAGTTCTCAATCTAATCCACCAATATAAGTTTTTATTTTGAACATATTGACATCTCAATTCCATTTCTTATTTTGCAAATTTTTTAGAAAGAGTTATTGCATGGCATTGTGGTGGTGTATGGAGAATAACCCATGTTTAGCTAGCTAAATTAGCTAATTTGTCTTAATTTTGGCCAACATTACTTGGTGGCTTTTGCAAATTCATATATTGATTTAGGCAAATGCATTGTGTTGTTGACAATGATCAATTATAATTGGGTCTTCTTGCACAAAGTGAAGTTGTTTGATCTTCCTATCCTTTATTTGTCCTAAATTTATGCTTGATCTAGTTATCATCAAACCACTTTTGCATTCAATTGCTGGATTCAATTCATTCAGTTATTATTATATTTGCATGCTTTTTGCAATTCAGCCACTGCTTACCCCAACTGTAAGAGGTACATGGATCTGTGTTCTCCAACTGCATCTGTGTAAGACCATATCCTTGGTGGAATCTAAGGAATTCATGCCCTTTTTTGTTATTTTTCGCCTTCATCTTGTCCTTTTGATTCCTCAAACTTTGTTCTAAATTTCTCCTCCAAACTGAGATATTGATCTATTTTTGTTGCAACTTCTTGCAAGTGGCAAACCATCATAGCTGAGTTTTTCTCATCTCATAAAATTCTTGATTCAATTCATGTGTGATGTTTTTGGTTGCCTAGTGTAGGTGACAAATATTTTATGAAAACATCATTAGTTATTAGACCACAATAATCCATAATCCAGGAGGATCTATGACTTGTGCTATTAGAGCACACGCTGATCGAATGTCATTACCTGAAAGATATTTACGTCCCTTGTATTTCATTAACTTATTTATTTATTTGATGTGCATATATGAGTGTATTAGTTTTTAAAATGGTTACAATCAGATTTTCCGTAGTAAATTTGAAATTAATGCCTACCATTTTGGAGATTGTGAAGCATACCATTCATTTTGTTTAGTAATTAACCACAAATGTAAAACAGCTGCAGTTTCAATTGGTTTGTTAGTTGTAAAACATAAAACTTAATGTTGATGAAATTCTTTTGGGTCGTGCTATTCTCAAATTATTGTTGCATGGCCGTCTAAATTCTACTTTTTTTTTTCTTCTTCTTCTTTTAAGGATGGTTCTGCCAAGAAGATTGCCTTTCAATTTCAATGTGTGACATGGAAGTTAGAGAACACATTGGGAAACCTAGCATATGATCAGTTTGACATCTCAGAGGAAGTTCAGGAGCAGGTAAGATTTTAGTTCTGCATGATATTTTCTGACTTGGCTGAATTCAACACTAGGTAATGTTTTTTCTGATTTTCTCTTTCTAGGTTGAATTAGTGAAAACACAGTTGAGAAGAGCCACTGAAAGATATGGAGGGCCTCTAAGTTCAACAATATTATCACGTGCCTTATCCCAGCCACTAGACAAAGAAATCGATCTGCAACCACTTAGCCGTAAGGTAATGGGAAGTTTGCATGTAGAGAATATAGGTAATATTGATCATGAAGTTCAAATGAAGGTTGGTTCTGCTCCAAACGGCAATGGTTCACAAGGTCATAATACACATCAAACAAATCTTGAATCAGAAAGACCAAGGGACTCATCTGCATCATCTGAGGAGTGTCAACAAAATAATTTTGATGCGACCAGAAATCATCAAGAGTATAAAAAGCCTGATTCTCCTGTAATTCCTGATGATTTCCTTTGCCCAATATCTCTAGAACTGATGAGGGATCCTGCTATTGTTGCCACAGGACAGGTATATGTTGACATGGTGTTGTTTAAGAATTTTTAAAAGCTCAGCCATCTTTGTTATGCTTTCCTTCTAATTTTATCTGCCCCTTGATTTTACAGACATATGAGAGATCTTACATACAGAGATGGATAGATTGTGGCAACACAACATGCCCAAAAACTCAGCAAAAACTCCAAAATCTCACGCTTACCCCAAATTATGTTTTGAGAAGTCTAATTACTCAGTGGTGTGTCGAGCACAATATTGAGGGTCAAATGGCATTGGCAAATGGGCGGATAAAGAAGAGTGATGGATCATTCCGTGATGTTAGTGGGGACATAGCAGCCATTCAAGCACTTGTCCGCAATCTCTCAAGCCAATCCACTGAAAAACGCAGAGTGGCAGTGGCCAAAATCCGATCACTGTCCAAAAGAAGCACAGATAATAGGATAATAATGGCAGAGGCAGGAGCTATTCCGGTGCTGGTTAACCTATTAACAGCAGACGATGGTTTAACACAAGAAAATGCCGTCACTTCGATTCTCAACCTCTCTATATATGAAAACAACAAAGGACTCATAATGCTTGCCAATGCCATTCCTTCCATTGTCCAAGTGCTTAGAGCTGGAAGCATGGAAGCAAGAGAGAATGCAGCAGCGACCCTTTTTAGTTTGTCACTTGCTGATGAAAACAAAATAATAATCGGTGCATCGGAAGCAATACCCGCTTTGGTAGAATTGCTCCAAAATGGAAGCGCAAGAGGGAAGAAAGATGCGGCAACAGCACTGTTTAATTTATGTATTTACCAAGGAAACAAGGGCAGAGCTGTGAGGGCGGGGATTGTCACAGAGTTACTGAACATGCTGACTGATTTGAGTAATTGCATGGTTGATGAAGCTCTGACTATACTATCGGTTCTTGCTAGTCACCCAGAGGCTAAGATATCCATTGTAAAAGCTAGCACCATACCCATCTTGATTGATCTTTTGAGGACAGGTTTGCCACGTAACAAAGAGAACGCAGCCTCCATTTTACTTTCCTTGTGCAAGAGAGATAATGAGAATCTTTCTTGTATAAGTAGGCTTGGTGCTGTAATACCTCTGACTGAGCTTGCCAATAGTGGGACTGATAGGGCCAAGCGAAAGGCTACGTCATTGTTGGAGCATCTTCGGAAGTTGCAGCAGGTCTAACAGGTGTAGTAGCACTGGAAAACTAATTATTACTTGTTTGGGTTTTTTTTTTTTTTTTGTTGGGTTATTTCTTCTTCTTCTTCTTCCCCCTTTTCTGACCATTAATGTTAGCCGATTCCTTTTGGGTGTGAAAACTAAGGATACAAGCATGAGAATACAAGCATATTCTCGTAGCTTATTGTGTATTCTTTACAAAGTGTGATGGACTTCATTCATTCTGTTGTTTTGAAATTTTTTACTGAAGATTCTTTCATCTCCACTCTGCTCTGTTGGAGGGATGAAAATAAACATGTTCCGAAAATTATTGAGATATTTTGAACATAAAAAAAGAAGAAGAATTATGTCTTTTTTCTTACCAATTCTATGATCTGTGCTGCTAATTTCAGTATGTGGTTAAAATCCAAACCATTGGCTAATAATTTATGACATTTTGTTTCTTGAATGCATATTGAAACATCACATAAACTGCAGACATTGTGGCTGTCCTGTTGTTAGATTGTGTAAGACTTGAAAGTGAGTTTGGGAAACTTATAGTATTCTTAGCGGATTACTTATATTTTACCTTAAAATATTATTAAAAAATTCATTCCATATTTGAAGAATTATTTTTTCATCTACTTCTCTCAACAGATTCTCTATTATTTCTCTATTCTATTAACAAACTCTTTATTTTTTCTCTATTCTATTAAAATATAATTTTTAATTATAAATTAAAAAAAATAAAAATCATAAATGTGTACTATAGTGCCTAAAAAAAATTATAAAAAAAAAAAGAAAAAAAAATTATAAGGGTGCAACAGTGACTCTCTACAAAAAAAATGTTTAAGGGTTCTGTTGGTAGTGTATAGGAAGCCATCAATCCCTTAAAATAGGTAAGGAGAGGGTTTAGGGGTTCTCCTACTGATGCTCTTTACTTATATTTTATTCTAAAATATTATTAAAAAATTCATTCCTTATTTTAGGAATCACTTTTTCATATACTTTTTTCAAGACTCTATTTTTTCTGTATTCGATTAACAAACTCTATATTCTTTCTCTATTCTATTAAAATATAATTTTTCATTATAAATTTAAAAAAAATAAAAATCATAAATGTGTACTACAGTCCCTAAATAAAGCAAAGCAAATCAAAATATATGTATATATATGTAAAGGTACTACAGTGACTCCCTACACTTTAGCAATTCTTATTTTAGGGGAGTATTTAAAGAGCTGCTAGAAGTTTATAGAGGTCATCAAACCTCTTAAAATAGGTAAGAAGGTGATATAAGAGTTCTATTAGGAAAGCTCTTAGCGGATGATTTGTCTTTTTGATTTAATCAAAAAATTACATAAATTTCATTTGAAATTCTATATGCTTACAAATCGGAGACTCAAAGGCTTCATCGGTCATACATATGTTTCATGGGAAGGTTGTGAATTTCATTGGTCATACATACATTTTATAATTGTTGAATTCAATCTTCCTTCAAATTTATTAGGGAAAAATAAATATAATGAAATAGTAGAAGATTTTTGCTCTTTTTCTTTTTTGAATAAATAAATGAATGAACAAACACGCACTTTGTTGGTGTTTGTAATCCTTGTGTTCGAAGCTTTACCCTGATCAAATGTAATACATAGATTCAGCCATTCCAATTTTATCATAGGATGTAGGATTTGCAGTCTAAGACTCTGTTTCATTGAAAGATTTGATAAGAAAAATGAAAATACAAATAAAAATAAAACAAAAAAACAAAAAAATTGATAAGATTCGAATTTTAAGTTGTGTTTGGTTGAATTGAGAAATTGAGAGAAAAAAAAAGTCATGAATCCAACAAACAAAAAGTGAAATTATATTTTTCTCCTATTTTATTTTTTCTTATATTTTTCATTATAATCAAACAAAAAGTAAGATGAATTTCTTTTCTATTTTTTTTTTGGTCATTTCTCTCATCCTAACTTTTCAACCAAATATAACAGTGGGATGTAGTATTTTCACAGCTTCACATTACAATGATGTGATTGAGATGGATGTGGATATAGTGACCATTGCTGTGGATTAGCATTTTCCTTTTTGACAATTTTTGGTTTGCATGATGACAAGGATTGACAAAATGTTATAATTTTGAAATTTTAGTTAAGTTGTGCGAACTTTTATGTAATTCCTATTTATTTGTACCCCATTCTCTTGGGATTCAATGATTCCCTATAGTCATGTCGTGGTGGATAGCCTGTATAGAATATAGACCATTTTAGTACGAGAAATCTATACTATATATATAATCTAATATAGTGGTTTTATCAAAAATTTGTAAATATTCATTCTTAAATTCTTATAATTTTAAAATTCTTTCTTTCCTACGTGACAATCCTCTTTGATTGTCTTTCGTGTTTTCTATTTTCCTCAATTTTCTATTTGTTTGATTAATTAAAATGAAAATTAATTTCATGGCTTATGGATAAAGATTTGAATTTCAAAATTCATACATATAGATAAACATATAAAAACTGATAAATAATTTATGAAAATTAATTTCATGGTATACAGATAAAAATAAAAATTAAATAATTAATTTCATAACTTATAGATAATTTAAAATTTCTTCCCATAAATAAGCATATAAAAATTGATAAATAATTTATAAAAATTAATTTCATGGCCTACTGATAAAAATAAAGGTTAAAAAATTGATTTAAAAAAAAATTACTCATGTTTTTTGCCCTTCATTTTGTACTTTAATTAATTTCATTATAAATAAACATATAAAAAAATCATAAATAATTTATGAAAATTTATTTCATGACATTTAGATAAAGATAAAAATTATTTGAAAAATAAAAATTTCATGACTTATAGATAAATAAACATATAAGAATTGATAAATAATTTATAAAAATTAATTTCGTGGTCTACAGATAAAGATAAAGATTAACTAATTGATTTACAAAAAAAAATTAAAATAATAAAATTTAGATAAATATATGATTTGTTAATCTATATCTATCAAAAACATATCTATCTAAATCTTTATTTTGGTTTACTTATATTTTTTTTCTCCTTTTATCACATATTATATTTTTTTATTTTGAATTTTTTATCTTGTGAAATACTCTTATCTATAACTTCTTATCTCCTCTTAACCTACTCTTCTTTGATTGTCTTTCGTGTTTTCTATTTTCCTCAATTTTTTATTTGTTTGATTAATTAAAATGAAAATTAATTTCATGGCTTATGGATAAAGATTTGAATTTCAAAATTCATACATATAGATAAACATATAAAAACTGATAAATAATTTATGAAAATTAATTTCATGGTATACAGATAAAGATAAAAATTAAATAATTAATTTCATAACTTATAGATAATTTAAAATTTCTTCCCATAAATAAGCATATAAAAATTGATAAATAATTTATAAAAATTAATTTCATGGCCTACTGATAAAAATAAAGGTTAAAAAATTGATTTAAAAAAAAATTACTCATGTTTTTTGCCCTTCATTTTGTACTTTAATTAATTTCATTATAAATAAACATATAAAAAAATCATAAATAATTTATGAAAATTTATTTCATGACATTTAGATAAAGATAAAAATTATTTGAAAAATAATAATTTCATGACTTATAGATAAATAAACATATAAGAATTGATAAATAATTTATAAAAATTAATATCGTGGTCTACAGATAAAGATAAAGATTAACTAATTGATTTACAAAAAAAAATTAAAATAATAAAATTTAGATAAATATATGATTTGTTAATCTATATCTGTCAAAAACATATCTATCTAAATCTTTATTTTGGTTTACTTATATTTTTTTTCTCCTTTTATCACATATTATATTTTTTTATTTTGAATTTTTTATCTTGTGAAATACTCTTATCTATAACTTCTTATCTCCTCTTAACCTACTCCTCATCATTTTTATTATTTGTTATTATCTACCAAGTGATAAAGATATATAAAAAAAAAAAGAATGGTTGGCTATGAATAAGAAGAGTATTAATAATTAAATAATAAAAGCTGTATGGGAGAAGGCAATACAAAAATCTCACAAAGTTATTTTCCGTCACTATATTTATTCAAGGTAATAATTTGATATTCTTTCTTTTAATTTTTAAAAATAGTTTACATTAGATCATTGCTATGTGTTTTTTCTTTTTCTTTCTTTTTATTTTTTTATAAGATTGTCATTTTTATAGTATTTTTTCAATCCCATCTCTAAATTTTCGCTATGAAATTTCTGTTTTTTTAATAATAAAGTTTAGAACTAATTTCTTATCAAATTTGTTTTCTTGGTGCTTATTTTATTGAAAGATTGAGATGAGTAAAACTTTCATATGATATATGAAATTAATGAATATAATACAAAGATGGTAGAGAAATACTACATATTTGTCGATATCTCTCTTTTATTATTAGTTGATTTATTAGATTATATTATCAATTTAAAGCCCATATGATTTAATTCAATGTCCATGACTTTAGTTACATTCGACCATTTTGTTGTTGAGTAACCTATATAATTTTTTTTTTTTGGATATATAATGATTAAAGCTATCATTTGTTATATTTCTTCAAATACAATTCAAATAATTTGTCATCATTTTTTTTTTATAAATAAAATGGATTAAACTATTTTCTTATATAATTTTTATAATCCTACAAAATTCTTATCTTGATTTTTTTTTTAAATGTTGTAGAAACTATGCAAGTATTATTCAAGTTATGGAGAATGATTACTTACAAATTATAATTAAAAGCTGAGATTTATTCATAATTTGCTCCTAAAATAATAATATAAATCATTGATTTAAAATAAGTAAATTTATGATAACTTATAAAATTTATTTCTTTTAATGCTTTGTTTTTGTTTTTTTTTTTTTTTTTGCATGACACTATAGTCTGATACAAATTATTTATGTTATCAAGTGATTATAATACTATTATCCCAACAATCTTTATAATTAACAATTTTTTATGTATATCAAATTTTTATTGTGAAATTTTGCAGATTAATTATTGTTAACATCAACCAAGATGGCCTAACATCATGAATTGCTGCTATTAAAATATAATTCAAGATTAGAATAATTTATATATCACACAAAATGTATATAGCTTATTTTTCGGTGCATCGCACGGGTTACCGCTAGTAAGAATATGAACAAAATGTTATCAATTTTTGTATTAGAACTATTAGGATCAAATTAGCATAAGAAGTAAATTACATGGATTGTGGGTATGTTATATTTGGATCTTGGATTTATGGGGTTGGTTTTGTTTGGTTCTCAGAATTTATTTTTTGAATTCTTTTTAGAGAAATAATAAATAAAAAGCACTCATCTTTTTTATATAATTTTATATTTGTCAAATTAATTTCTATTTTTTAAAAAAAGAACTCATAAAATTGATTCTGGTCTTAAATTTTGAAACATTTTAAATTATGTTTAAATTTTGAATTTGTGGATTAAAAACGATAGTGACTCTAGTTTTGTTGGTAAAATGTCTTTGTTTTTGGGGTCGGTAAGCAGTGTGTGAAATTAAACTTTACAGGTTGAAGACGCCTGTAACAAGAATAATGACAAGCTAGCAGTCCAATTGAACACCACCTCAAAATTTGCTCAGTAAGTACAAAAGCAAAAAGTGGAAAAAGTTGAAACATTATTATTATTATTAAAGATTGTCTGCATAAAACAACTTAGTCGGTAAGTGTAATATGAAACATATGACCTTAAGAGCCGTTTGTTTGCTGCTCTAGCCCTCCGGATTGGACTAAGAGTGATGAACAATGAATAAACATCATATTTATTTTGTTTGTAGAGATCCGGATTTATAATTTCTTCCGAGTATGAAAGGTTCTGGCTGAGTTGATTATGAGTTTGGTTGAGACTATGGTATTAAAAAATAATTCACTCGGCTTAAGAACATCTTGAATAGTAATAGGTATTTTATTTATTTAACTATTATAATAAAGTATACATTTTATTTTGTCTATCAACTGTTTCATAACTATTTATACAAATATTATTAATTTTATAGAATGTCACATCAGCAACAATGACAGAAGGAAATAATCCTAATGATTAAATACATTTTGCCTAGCCTTGAATGCTATGTATATATAACTAGTTAATGTGAGTTGAACCAAAATACCTAATTATATCTCTAGTGTATTGGAGTTGAAAAAAATGAATTATACTAAGCATTTTAACTAATAAACATTATATGCCTAGTGAGTTAGAGATGCTCGGTGTTATCGGTCATTCAGCTGGAAGGGTTACAAGTGCAATTTTTTATTTATTTATTTTTGTATACATATTAGGCAGTGCATTTTGAAATAATGTTATTTAGAGCTAGTTTAGGAAGGGAGGGTTTGAGCTTTTTTGACTAAAATAGTCATAAAAAAAAATTTAATTTTTTAGCTTAATAAGACAAAATATCACATCTAATTCACAATTATTACATTCTTTCTCTCACAAAAAATCAAAAAGTCCTTCCAAAACGAGACTTTTTAATCCCAGACTAAAAAAGTTAAAAAACCAACTCACTTTCTAAACGAACCCTTAATAAATTATATTTTTTTATTAAGTAAAAACTATAGTTTTTATTTGTTTTATTATTTTATATAAGAATTTTTTTTAAACAAAATTTTTTAATTTCAAATTAAAATAATTAAAAAAATTAAAAAATTAAAGAATCATCCCACTTCCTAAACGAAGGGGACATAAGTTTGTTGCCGGCTGACTTCTTGTTGTCCCTGTTGAACAGTAAGCAAGCCCATCAACCTTTACATATATTAAGAAGAAAAACAGAGAAAAAGCTGTTAAGTTGAAAAAGACTTTGATACTTTTGGTGCAGTTTATTTTGAATTAAAAATTAATAATTTAAAAAATAAAAGTTAAAAGCTTCTCTTAATTAGATTTTGAAAATTAATTTTATTTTTAAATTTATTTAAATTATTTTTATTTAATAAATTATAAGTAAAAGTTACGTTAAACAATTTAGTACAGAAATAAAAAAAAAAACTATAAGCATCTTACATAAACTGTACAAATATTTTTTTTTGTCTTTAGTGAATCTTTTTAAAAAAATTATTTTTATTTTTAAAACCATCTTTACAAGATCAATTTGAAAAGTAATAAATTTTGACATAATTTTTAAAACAAATCACTAAAAATAAATTTTAAAAAAAGTAACTTTTTAGAATGTCAAAAACACCTCAGCCGTTTGTTTGTTTGTTTTTTTTTTTTTTTTCATTTACGAGAAACAACATGATCATAAAAACAAGGCTCAAAAGTGTTCGTCACTGCAAAACTCTAGGCTTGTAATCAAATGAAGTTGCTTCTAAAATGGAAACTACCCAAGAAAGATTCCACCTCTTGGCTCCTTTTGGTTTAGGGTTTAAGAGAGGTTTTTACGGTTGGATATGTTATTTTGGACCTTTTTTTTTTTTTTTTGTGACGTAAAACAAAATGTTAATCAGAAATGTTTTATATGATAAACAAAATTTATATTTAAGCTTTTTTAAATGGGAAACACTTTTTCCTTCTGAAATATAAAAAATATTTTTTTAAATAATATTACTAACACTACTAATGCCGTTACCACTACCATTGTGGACATCACCATCCCTAACTACTACCACTACTGCAACCATGGGATTCCAACCAAACAAAAGAAGATTTTTTTTTTAAGACATTTTTTGAAAAATATTTTTTCTTATATATACATATATGCAGGGCCGGTCTTAAGATTTAGGGAGTCCAAGGCGAATTTTGAAAATGAGACCCTCTTACATTGAAAAAAAAGAATTTATAAATAAAACAATAAGTTACAACTTTTTTATTTGTTTATAGTCACAAAAAAATTTACTTGCACATATAATCATTAAAATTATAAATAAAAATTTACTTTCGTATATTAAGATAGGAATCAATCATTACAAATACTTAAGAAAAATAAAAATCTAATCTTGTTGCTTTTTTTTGAACTCCATGTTCTGTTGGGCCTATAGTATTTGGACCCTTTTTTTTTTTTTTTATATCTAAAACACAAAATTATATTTGGGGGCTCTTATTTTTAGCCCAAATTTGGGGGCCCAAGGTGCAAGCCTCTCTTGCTTGCCCTCAGGGCTGCCCTGCATATATGGATAAATTACACTTTGTCTTCTTCATGTTTGGCTATTTTCCTACTTTGACTCTTAATTTTTAAATTTTTTTTATTTTTTACTTTGGCACTTGATGTTTTAAGTTTTTCTCAATTTACTTTTAAAGCTAATTTACGTCTAAAATTAGGTAGAAAATGACAAATTGATAATCATGTGATGTAAAAATATTTTATTATATATAACTCATATTTCTTACACAAACTCAAACCTCAATACAATAATATATATTTTTTATATTATGTGGCAATGAACGTGATATTTTTTATTTAATTTTGAACAAAAAAGAACTTTAAAAAGTAAACTAGGAAAAATTTAAAATGAAGGGCTAAAGTGAAAAAAAAATTTTAAGGCCAAAGTGGAAAAATGGTCATGCATAAAGGATTGTTTCGACAACTTAGCTAAAAATTGACTTTTGGCTTTTTTAGGTCACATTACTTCTCTATTTTTTTTTTATACTTTTATTTTTTTTAAAAAAAGTAAAAAAAAAATCAAAATTCTCAAAACAAATCTAAAGTATAATTTACCCTATATATTGAAACAAATGGAGTGTTAGATTTCTATAATTTCTTTTTTCTTTTTTCCCTTTTTTTTTTTTTGGTACAAAGGTTTTGCCAATTATGCTAGGCCAAATGATTTTGGATTTCATGTTTTTTTATTTGCCAGTTATTTGTCTTGCATTGCTTCACTAACTCACTTAAATCTAATCTGCCGTTTGGCAAGTGAGTTGGGTTTGGGGTAGGACTAAAAAATATAAAAAGATAAAATAGATTAAATAAATTAATAAGATAAAATGTCACATTCAAAACATAATTATTTTATTTTTTTTCTCACAAAAAAAATAAAAAAAAAGTCAAACGAAACTAATTGGTGGTGTTTGGCAAGTGGTTTTGGGCTAAAATAGCCACAAAAAACAAAATAGGCTATTTTAGCCATAACAAACAAAACATCAAACTCATAATCATTACACTCTTCTCTCACAAAAAAAAGTCAAAAAGTCATTTCCAAACCAAACTTTTTAGCCTAAGTTAAAGCAAAAAAAATCAAAAAGACAACCGACTTTTCAAACGGAAAAGTCAAGCTCAAAAAATTCTTACAGACGAATCCTAAACGCCATATAGTTAAGAACTATCTATACTTATTATCAATTGAATTTTTGTTATATTTCACAAAATTTTAACATGATATTAAACTATCCGAGGTCTATTTCTATGGTTTCCACAAGAGGCAAAACCTTTTTTTTTTTTTTTTTATCAACAAAAAAAAAGTTTTATTGATGATAAAACATACTTTACATATGAAATTACATCAATAAAAGAGGAAGAGCACAAAGCATTATAATAAACTACCCAATCCTAACTAGATTAGCACCGAATAAAAAACTCAATCATCTGCAAGTCCAACCACAAAAATTGGTGAAAAACCAAACCCAGCAAGAAAACCCCCCAATGAATCCATTCCTAATCTACCGTCTTTTGGGATCAACGTATGACCAAACACCCCTTTGAACTTTGGAACGCCACCCAGCAACCATCAGCAACAGTGACCAAAACACAAAACATAAAAAACACAACAAAACAGAAACAACCAAAAACCACCCCACCTGCAGCAGCAAAATCAACCGAGCAGAGCAAAAACAACCGCCGCAAAAACAGAACACACAAGCAGCAAAAGCAGCAAGAAACTCAGCAATAGCAACAAACCACCAGCAAAACAACAACTCAGTAGGGCCTGACACAAGAGGCAAAACTTAAAAGCATCTTCAATGTCAAATATTAAATTTGACATATCATTACCAAATTTTAATTATGTTAGAATATAAAAATGTTAAAATTGGACAATTTTGCTCCACTACTTACGGCTTTTTTAGCATTATCATCATCCCATCTTTTCAATCATGGTTGGATGGCTATAAAATACATCTAATTATTGATAGCAATATTCAAATTTCATAATATGTCAAAACTTGCACCGAATTTTGTACAAAAGATAACAATATAAAAATTTAGCAACTTCAATTATAGTTCTATTAAAATACTCAATAGTTATAATATAATTATGACAGTTCAAATAACAAATAAATACCCATTAAAGCTCTTATATGGAGTTTTCAGAGCCATATAGTAAATATTTATTTTAAATGCACACAATCAAATACAATCCTCTTAGATTATAGGAGACACATTCAATGAATCTAATGTGAAACAGCAATGTTACATATCATGAAAAACCTTTCATAAAAATAATCATAAAAATTTTGTGACCCTTGGATTACACTTAGAATAAAGTACTACACACTAATCAAGCTAATCTAAGAATCATAAATTTTTCATGATCATTTTCATGATCTTTAACTTTTCCCAATGTGAAATAGTAATGTTAGAAACACAGAAACCAAACAAGAGGTTTTGTCTAATTAAACTTACATAATGTGAAAGGGTTGTGTGCATCAAAATTATTCTATAGTAAAAGATTAGGAAAGAGTCCACGACACATGGAAATACTTTTCATACCAAAAATATAAAATAAAAAATAAAAAAATACAAAGAAGAATTAGTCAGTGATGAAATTTGTTAATTTCAAAATTCGCAACAAGTCAAAACACTAATTAACAACATTATTGTAAATGGCATCCCAACAACCCAAGTCTTGAATCCACACCGCGATTAACGTAAGTCACTTTCTATTGAAAAAAACCAAAAAAATAAAATAATAATAATAATAATAAAAACACACATGATTAATGTAATAATGATGTAATCATAATTCTTGGATTCTCACTCTCTCTCCTCCTCACATCGCGGGCTTTCGTAGCATTTCATCAAATTTCAAACGTTGAACGCATGAAGCAAGGTTTCAACATATAATTATATGCATATATTGAAACCGAAAAAACCAAGAAGAGTATATGGTGTGGGTACTACACGTATATTGTATATCCCAAGAAGAAGATGATAGAGGTGCCTTTTTGGACTTGGACATAATTTTGAAAACTCATTTTTGACATTACATTGACGGAAATGCTATTTACTATATGCAGTTTTACAACAGAATTTATGTTACGGTTAAATTTTTTTTAGACTTATTTGTGTAGACTATTCATTAAAAAAATTAGATTCATCTGACAATCTTAGTCAAATGATTATATTATTATATTTTTGGTTCGTGAGGATAGACAATAAATATAACTTTAAAAATAGACTATTATTTTTTTTAATGATTTTTTTATTTGAAATGGATAATTTTTTTTTTTAATGATGAAATCATAAAGTTATGGTTATTAAATCAATCCAATTATTTTATGAATGTTCTACAGATAAGGATCTAAAAGATGAATGTCACGATACTACATTAGAACATAATAAGCTCTGACTTGTGAATAATACTCTTGGGCAAAGTTTCTTTGAAAACTAATTTTTAAGGATGAGTTGTACTCTTATCATTTGCAGGCAGAGCTAACCATCATGTTACGTATAAGATCATACACGTCTATGCGAGTATGGAATCATGTTAGCGTAGCTTGTGTGTATAATCCCACTTCAATACATAAAAGAGGCACACAATAGGCTTGGACTTGTAAATATGAATTGGTTTCCTTTAACAAACATGTTTGAAGCTAAAAATAATTTTGCAACTTATTATTCAAAATTTCGCAACTTATTATTCAAATATTTTTAAGCTAAAAATCTAAAATGATCAAACTTGAGTTTAACTCGAGTAGTTACCTTTCAATTTCTCTAGAAAGGGTTTGGGGTCCGACTTTACAATAAAAAATAAATTGAACATCCAATTATACTAACCTAAACTACTATCTCTTTATCAATCTACTAAAGGTTCGTCTAGAAATTGATTATTTTAATAACTTTTTAAATTCTTATAAAAAGACATGTAAAAAATTAAGAAAGTAATGTGACAAATTATAAAAAAAAATTTGACTAAAATAACCTGCAAATGACGCCTAAGTGCCCAAAAAAATCTAAACACTAAAAATCTCAAAAGTGTAGCTAAACTGTTGAAACAAAAGAAAAATGTCAATCTTGAATAGCAAGCAAAAGGGTAACATGCGCTTTTTGTTTTTGTCAAACAGCTTGCTCATTTTCAAAATTTGCAATCTTTCTTTGACCCCGTAATCCCTATCAACAACTACTACCCCTACTAACCATAAATCTATATGTCCTTTTCTCACACCAACCAACCAACAATCTCATATGTGTCTTTTTTTAACTCAGCATATAAAGAGGCACCAAAAGGATACTATATTTTTTTTTTTTTTTTGATGACCGAGTGTCCGGGCCAGCACCCCTTCGGAGTGACGCACCTCGACTAATCTCGGAGGTAACTATATAATACAATACGCACCAAAATAATAACAAGAGAGAGCTCATTGTGTTTGCCTCACTAGAAACTATACACAAAATGGGCAACACATTAGGAGGGAAAAAGACCACAAAAGTTATGAAAATAAATGGAGAGACATTCAAGTTTAAAACACCAGTGCAAGCTGAGGAGGTACTAAAGGACCATCCAGGGCATGTTTTGTTAGAATCCGAGGCGGTGAAGCATTTTGGCATTCGAGCAAAGCCATTAGAGCAATGGCAAGAGCTGAGGCCAAAGAGGCTTTATTTTCTTGTGGAGTTGCCTGAGTTTCCTGAAGAGAAGAAGCCGAGAAGAGTTCGATCATTGGGGATAAACATGAGTGCTAAGGACCGGTTGGAGAGTTTGATGCTGTCGAGGAGGTCGGTTTCTGATCTGACGATCATGAAACCGACCAGCATTGTGATGGATGAGAGGAAAGAGAGGTCGGAGAACGGGGCGGTGAGGTTGAAATTAAGGGTTCCCAAGGCTGAGGTGGCTAGGATGATGATGGAGAGTAAAGATGAGGCTGAGGCGGCGGAGAAGATTTTGGGTCTTTGCATGGCAAACAAGGTGACTGGCGATGTCGGTGGTGGTGGTGGTGGTCGTGGTGCACCACCCATGTGCAGCTCAATGTTGCACCACCAACAAGTGCATTGCATGGGTGGTCATGAAAGAGTAGTCAAGGATGGTTGCAAGGCACGCAAGGTATATGTTTTTTTTCTGCTTAAGATATTGATCCATATTTCATGGTTATGTTCATTGTCCTTTTGGCATTCTGCTGCCATTACCAATCTTGAGCTCATTATTTTCCATGAAGAAGTTGTGAGAGCATCTCCAACAGTAGTAGGCATTTTACTTATCTAAATATTACTATAAAGTATATATTTTATTTTGCCTATCAACTATTTTATGTTTTTACTCCAATCATGCTCTTTATTTTAGCTATTAATCCAAATACTATTAATTTTATAGAATGCCACGTCAACAACAAAGATGGAGGGAAATGATCCTAATGATTGAATACATTTTGCCTAGCGTTGAAGGCTAGCTACATGTAGCTAGTGAATTTTAGTTGAGCCAAAATGCCTAATTATATGCCTAGTGCGTTGGAATTGAAAAAAGTGAATCACACTAGGCATTTTAACTAACAAGTATTATATGCCTAGTGCATTGGAGATGCTCTGAAGCATGAAACAAACCATAAAAATGCCAAAAGATGACAAGAATGACTACTGGTAGAATTCGAATCTCGTTGATTATTAAAAAATAAGAAAGTTTTAGAACAAAAACTATCTTTGGATGTCCCACTAAATAGTCCCTTCCCCCCCTAAGGAGGTGAGAAGAATGACCACTGGTACTCTATCTGAAGTTATAATGCCTTTTAATTAACAAGAGCCATGCCACATATGTGGTGTTTGGAGTCCTTCATTTACCCATTTGGTAGGTCTGATTGATGCAGTTATCCTAATTAATTGTTCCCAATATAAATAAATAAAAAAATAAATAGAAAATCAGCAAAAAATCCTATCTCTAGACACCTTGAAATAAAATTGTAAAATAGTAATATTGGCAGAGCAAAGTCAGGATCTAAAAATGAAAGCATAATTAGTCTATGAAAATAAACGTTAACACACACATATATATATTAAATTTGAAAATGATGGAAAACAATTCACCAAAAAAGATATTATGAATTCATATCAAGTGTACATTCAATATATTTTTAGGCATTTTTCTCAACTTAAAATAATACTTAGGCCTCATTTGAAAAGTTAGCTATTTTAATAGATTATTTTAGCTTTTGATTATTTTAGTAGGCTAAAATATTTGTATTTAAAAAGAGAGTTAGATTTTTTTATAGTTGGATGTGATGTTTATAAGAGAAAAAGTGATATGATTATGAGTTTAATGTTACATTTTATTTTATTAACTATTTTAGCTTATTTTGTCTATTTTGTAGATTTTAGCCAAAAAAGGCAATTTTTGGTTTTCCAAACAAAACATTAATGTAGGCCTAACCACTATGATTCTTGTAAGGGTTTAGTCTCATAGGAAAATTGATGCTTTGAAAGGATAGGGAGGCCAAATCCTTTAAATACTAATCTAATAACTGGCTTTTGTGAATCAAAAAATAAAATAAATCGTTAGCGGCATTAAATATTTTTAAAAAAATCTATTTTTTTTTTTTTTTAGAAAAAATTGAGATCATGAAATGAGGATAAAAGTATACGATTGACTAAAAAATAAATAAATAAAGAGAAATATAAACTTTGTTTTTCCAATTTTTGTGACCTACCTTAGACTTTTTCCTCATTTCACATGCATAACCAACAAAGTTAGGCACTTATTTTGACCATGAAAATTTATTGTCACAAGTATAATATGTTTCATGACTATTATGTTCAAATTGTGTCTCTTTCATTCATTCAAGGCAATATGTTTACATGTATTTGTCTACATATATGTTCTTATTTGGCCGAACAGAACCGACCAATTTATGTCCGAAAAGTACAGAATCAATCTCCTACACTGCCCTCTACCGCGCTACCCTTTAGGCTTCCAACCGTACGGCTTATTCCATCACTTTATTCTCCTATATACTTATTTATACAATTTTTTAATACATATTTTTTCATAAAAAGTCAAAAAGTTAATCCAAACATTCATATTTTTTTTCTCAACTTTTTAGTGTAAAAAGACAAAAAGTGCACTTATTTAGGACACCCCAAACAACCCCTTAATGTACTCTAAATGACTTTTCCCTACACCTTGTTCTTGAAGGTGACATTTCTTCCCATGCATATGTGCTCACCAAACCATTCAACCCATACACAAATCACATAAAATTGCATTTTACTTTCGTTTTCTCATTTTCCTTTGTCGAACATTCCTACTAATACATTCCTATCAAAATTAAATAAATAAATCTTAAGAATACTATTCTTCCAAGACTATGGCCTAGTAAAACAACCGAAAAAACCTTGACTATATACACCAATCAAATTTTATCCCTACAGGCCATTTCATGATGTTCTTGAAACAGTAGATAATTTCAACTAGAGATGAATCAAGCTATGAAATTTAATTATTCCTTTATTGTCTCTCTTTTTCTCCTAAATGTGGTATGAGAGATTCGACTAAAAATATTCTTGTTCTGATCGTGTTTTTTTTGTTTTTTTGCTTTCAGAAGCGAGTTGGTTTTATGCCGATCAACGAAGGAGAAATCCAAGTAGCAGTGGCATCATAAAAGAAAACAGCACAAGTTTCCCAATAAATCGAAGTTATATATGCTCTATGATTTACTTCTTCTCCCTAAATTTACAAGTGGAGTTCTCTAGCAATATTTAGATTGTATTTGGATTTTGAAATTTTGAATAGGAGTTTGTGAAGCGAAAGGAAAAATGATAGAACAGTAATAAAAACTTAGCTTCTATTTTGATTATTTTTCTCTCTTTTTCTCTTTTCCCTCTACAAATTTCTTCTAAAATCCAAGATTCGAAACAAAGCCTTCATTGACCCATGTTCCTTTTTGAATATATTTGGATGTATCAAAGGTGTTTTTGAGATGTTGAGAGTTAGAGATATAAAATAGCACTAGGTAGATTGTCAACAAGATGGTTCTCAAATGTAACTACTGTAAGCTCAATTTCTATGCAATCAAATATTTTTATTTTAAAAGAGAAAATTTTGGTTTAAAGTATTTAGACGGTTTTGTTAACAAGCAATATAGAAAGAAAGTGTTGGACCTGTTTAAATTGTAAATCATAAAGTATTATAACGCAGCGGGAAAAACATTTAGATCATACCTTTAGCTGATAGAACCTCGTGGGTAAATTACGTGCTTCCAGAATCCAAACAATGAATCCAGCAGTGGAGTGATACTACAAAATGAGTATCACCCACACAAGTCACAGTGCAAAATGGCTTGATCGTTGTTTAATGGGAGAGAGTCAGAGAGAGAGTTGGGGAAAAAAAGGTTATGGGTAAAAATCCCATAACGTATCTGATATATCAATATGTTATCTACAATATATATTCAGATAAATAACCAATATCTATCTATCCATCTATCCATATCTATTGATATGATAGATATAGATATCTTGAATGGTTATCCAAATAAGTTTTGAATTCAAATTCAAATTCAAACTTACATGGATAAGGTTCAAAAGGTTCAGGTTCAAAGGGTCATGCCACATGGGCGCCCAATTTCTAACATCTCCCACTCGCATATGAGTTGGCCTGACACTGCCACATCTCTATCTCAATCTCTCCAAAAAATGAACAATCTCATACTAGCCAATGCACCGTGCGACTGCTGAGAACACCTGCATGTGGAAGCTCTATACTAGAAACTCAAAATGAGTCAGCATAGAGACATCAACCCAAAAAGAACAGAAATAATGTCTCATATACCCTAGATCCATCTAATTATACCGATCCAAAAAACATCTCTAATCCCTCAAAAAGAGCATATTTGACCCTCTCAATTCTTGCAATATATTTACACTCAATTCGCCTCTCATACAGAGCGATGTGAGTTGCCGGCAGTGAATATACAACAGTGGTATAATACTAGATGATCTTCCATTTGCCCTCATGCCATTTAGTTTAGGATTGACCGCTTTCCTAGTGATGTCCCTTAAGGCCGAATCATACATGACCGCAAGCAACATACCAAAGTAGCAGAACATCAACCCCTTACCTTATGACATAGTCAAAAGTCACAAAATGGTACATAAATGAAAGTCATATCAATAATGACACGTAAGACTCACACAGTGAGGAAATAGGGATCCATTCTCTCACCTCATTACTCGGTCGCCAAGCACATGTAATATGAATACATGTTACGGTGGAGTAACTCTTTCAAAAGAGTGACGTCATACTCGATACACCGTACAGATATTAGTCTAGTTGCCTTCTAGCGCCTAACCCGAATTCTCTATTTGCTCGCATTTTAAGCGCCAAATGAGATCTCACATCTAGCTAATCATAATAGGCACAACATGGAAAGTGGGTACTAATATCCATGTTTGGTCCTTAACACGACCTCATCTTGGTTGTAACCAAGGCGACATAAATAGTGGATAATTTAAGCCTCTATTGGCTCCAAATAAAAAATAAACCACTAGTCTCATCCTTGCTCGCTCACAAGCGCCAAGGGCGATTACTCGTGTGAGTGAGCCAATCTTGCCTGCTGACGTCATCATCTGCTAATCATTATGACACAAATCATAATAATGTCAACCTTCCATCATCTCACAACAAATAAGTGATCGATTTTAAAAAACACAACCACAGTCTGCGCAATTCTAGATTGCAAGCATAAGCCTTACCAGCACCACTTGCGATAAGCATATACAACGGAATCCACCATTTACGCCTCACATGAAGTGGTTCAAGATCACTACCTCTTGCACAATTACCTCTCTAAAGATATTTTGGTGACCAATTTGCGTTCATTCTTGATGCGCCCAACTAGCGCATTGAATCTTACAAGGAGCAAATTAATATACTACTAGTAAAGCATTCTATCCACAGTCTAATGAGTAAGGTCAATGTCTAAACAACTCAGTTGACCATTTACCAAAGATAACACTTATCATGCCGAATACGCCCACATAGCGTACTTTAAGCTCCCACAACAAAGAAAAGATCAAGGAATATAGGTCATCTGTTTCTCCCAAAGACAATCCGAGGATTCACTCAATAGCTAAGGCTCTGGCTTTTACCGATAGGTAAGTCAATGGATTTGCAATTTTGCATCTAGAATCGTTCTAGGATATTCCTTATGTAAGTCATTGAAGACAAAACATGAATTCTCCCAAAACAATCCCTAAGGATCGTACATCCGAGCATATAAATTACATCACCCATGTCCATTATATCTAAAACAGAGGACTGCCCACCCTAGGTGGCGACAACCCTATAAATTCTTGGCTCATAATGACTAAGTAAGGAAAAACTGCTTTTGAACCATTGATCATGCCTCAGTGGTCTTCATTAATCATCGTTGGCCTATCATGGCTTGACGAAATCTAAAAACCACTATTTGGATAACTGTTTTAGGCTGGAAAAGATTTATTGGAAATAACAACCTTTTTGCGCTCCTAACTTTTCCCCATAAAAACAGAAGGTAAATCCCTACGGATCTACTTATCCAATTCTCCAACGAGAAGTTAGGCCACAACGTCTATAAATCAATGTTCCGAACTTATGTCAATCATAGCCTAAGTCGAAATAACTTCACTCCCCAGGAGGAAGTCTTCTCATGGTCTACACCTTCCTCAATGGTGCGACTTTTCGGTATCTAGCGAGCCCTATGCCTCAACAATGACTATCCAAATTACACATAACTTTATAACAGTTTCGCGTCATAATGGAAAGTCAACCAAATTATAGAAATGATTAATCCTCAAAGACTTTGTCTTAAACTGCGCAACATTGATCCACTTTCTAAAAACAGGGGACTAGAGTCTTTGGCATTATCCTAGGCTCTTTATTATCTTGCGGAGCAATCATGAATGTTTCCTTCTCAATCACCCAGTGATGACATAAAAAAATTTCATATTCGCTACCACGCAACTAAGAATGTGGAGTATTCTTCTCTAATGGAGTAATATATTAGTAGGCACATCACTTCCACTGTCCCTAGGATATTGGAAATTTTTTTCCATTCTCAACTAGGCTACATAAAGCGCTATGCTTAGAATTCTCTATCTTATAGAGTTCCAAAAACTCTATTCACATCACCTTTACTAAGAAAACTTTATGTGACTTAGTTACACTCCCACAAAGCTGCTTACCTATATGCACATGACCCGGAGGATTTACATGACAACATACAATAATGCGCCTTGTGACCCTATGTATTTACAAGACAGCATACAATAATGCGCCATAGAACCCTAGGTCTTAACTTCGCAACCTTATGAGAAGTAAAACAAAGATAAGCTGCTTAATGGTTACAGATCACCCATAGATGGCTCTCCGCTAACCCATTACTCAAATGGAGTGTAAAATCGGATATGGAGGGCACTTAGTTAGGGATATAGGCAACAAACTAGTACAATTCCCAATTGGGAAATATTTTGCGCCATTATCCACCTAACATTAACAATATTTAATTCCTTATCTCTACTACACCATTGTGTTGTTGAGTACTACGAAAAATCAATTTTCTAAGCATCCATTTCTCTTCACAGAGCTTTCTAAAAATAACTCAAATAGATACTCGCCACCTTGGTCAAAACTAAAAGCATAAAAGCTCTTATCTAATTGATCTCGACCTCATATATGCAATGTCAAAAATCATCTCAAAACTTTTGACTTAGGAGAGATTAAATAGTCTTGACTCAGATTCGTATCATAATTTATAAATGTGCCGAGATTGAGGCTTAGCTATCATACCCTTACACATATCTAGTCACAAATATCATAGTGGACTAAATGTGCCAATACAAATGACCTTCTATGGCTTTCCTACTTACTTGTGCGCAACCATTGCGAACAAAGTTATACATTCACATGAGAGCATGATGTTACAAGAGAGTGGGCCCAAGAGGGCCTACTCAAACCATCTTGTCATCATCTCGCGGAGGAAAAACGGCGCGGCTCAGCGCCCGGCTCAGAGGCGGCTCAGCAAGCTGCTCCGTGAGCGGCTCAGCGCCGGCGTGCGCGTGAAAATGCGGACAGCGCGCGCGTGGCAGCGCGTGAAAGCGTGTCTCAGCGCGTATAGGCGCGTGGAGGCGCGTGCCCGCCGTTGACGGCATCATCTGGCGCGTGAGGCACAGGTGCCGCCTTCCGAGGTGTTTTCTGGTCTAATATCGGTATTCCCGGACTCCATTTTTCACAATAAAAACATTTATGGTCTCAAAAATAACGTTTAATGACCATAAAAATAAGGTGTTTTACACTCTCAATCTAATGAGAGTGGACATCTTCTTCTTTTATTAATATTCATGCATATATCATGTATATATATTTATATAAAAATATACACATATTTTAATGCATAAAAATAAGCACGAAAATACCCATATTGGCTCTGATACCAATGTAAATCATAAAGTATTATAACGCAGTGGGAAAAACATTTAGATCATACCTTTAGCTGATAGAACCTCGTGGGTAAATCACGTGCTTCCAGAATCCGAACAACAAACCCAGCAGTGGAGTGATACTACAAAATGAGTATCACCCACACGAGTCACGGTACAAAATGGCTTGATCGTTGTTTAATGGGAGAGAGTCAGAGAGAGTGTCGGGGAAAAAAAAGTTATGGGTAAAAACCCCATAATGTATATGATATATCAATATGTTATCTAAAATATATATTCAGATAAATAACCAATAACTATCTATCCATCTATCCATATTTATTGATATGATAGATATAGATATCCTGAATGGTTATCCAAATAAGTTTTGAATTCAAATTTAAATTCAAACTTACATGGATAAGGTTCAAAAGGTTCAGGTTCAAAAGGTTCAAAGGGTCATTCCACATGGGCGCCCAATTTCTAACATAAATGAATTAAATTTTTTTAGAATTATTAAGGTCACATGATTTTGTAAATTATGTATAAAATTTTTATAAAAATATACTTTTCTTTTATCAAAAGGAGTCTTATTTGAATGTGATTGCTCATTAACATACATAAGAACATACTTTCCTTCAGTGAATTTTTGAAAATATTAAAATATTTAAAATGTTGTATCAAGTATTAAAGAATAAGATGGTTAATTAGACAAAAACAAAGGACTTGTCGCCTTTGGGGAAATATAAACACTTCGCCAAAACATCCATACACTAACATGTGACACTCCAATCCACATCCCTACTCCAATCTTTTGCTTAACAATTTAGAGATTACTTTTGCTAGTGCCATTAAATTCATCTTTAATGCTCATTCATCATCTCTTTTCCTGTAAACAAAAGAAAAGGCAAATGGAGTAAAAAATAATAGAATAAACAAATAAATAAATAAATAAATAACACAAACTTTGCATATATATATATATATATATATTTTGAACGGCAAGAAAATCTTTATTGTTGAAGCATACAAAGTATCAAAAGAAACATCAATAAAGAGAAGCTTGGAGCTAACACGAAGCTTCGAACGCCAGTTGGTGAGGAACCAACAAAAAGGAAAACAAAAGGAACAGTCACAAAACAAACAGAGAAAAGAAGAACATAAAATGACCAAAAAAAACCAGGTAGAAGCAACAGAGGTAACTCCAACAACATAACAGCATACAGATCAGCATACAGTCCAATTAGCCCAATGAACTCCTAGCATATCAGCAACCAGACCATCACGCAGCAGACCACCAAAACACTAGAACAATTGCATTCCACCAAGCACACCCCACAGAAACTAGTGCAAATACACCAAATATTCAAACCAATAATCAATGCAAATGGATAACTGCAAACAGCATCACTACCAGCAGACCAAATAGAACAGCCAACCAACAATACAGCAATACAACAATACAACAGCCTTAACGTATTACAGAGTCAACTGAAGCACAAACTGACCAAGAGTGACCTAGCAGACAATACACCCAAATCCAATGTAGCAGACCATAGCAGTTCACCTCTACATTTTGTGAACCTGAAGCATAACAAGTCTGTATTGCCTTCAAAAGTTGTTAACAAATGCATTACAGCCTCCCACCCAAGCATACTCTAATTTGCACCAAATTATACACAAAATCAGTGATGGGAAAGTGGAAATCCCTTGAATTAGATTTCAGCCAAATTGCAGAACTAACAGCGATAGTTTCATGTAGCTCTTCCAGGTTAGGTTGGACATCTTGAAAAAGGCATTCATTCATGTGCTTCCAGATGGACCACAGAGCCACCAAAGGGATTACATTCCAGATTATTCTTTCAGCTTTGGTGAAGTTATTTCCTGCCCACCACTGCAATAGTCGTTTAACAGATCTAGGTGTCACCCACTGAGCTCCCCACCACTGTAGCAGACCTGCCCAAACTCTCCATACCTTATGTGACAACCCTCACCACTGTTTACTGATAAACCACTAATTACTGTTAAACTGAGACTGATTATGATAATTGACTGAATTAACTGAAATCACTAAACTGATTGATTGATTGTGCTAGCTTGAATGCATATCTATCTGTTGATTGTTAAATTATTTGTTCATGTTTTATGCTTAAACTGTAAATTGAAGGCCTTATCGGCGGCCGAACTAGAAATTGATTAGTGTTTTGTGCTAATTAGAATTTATATGATTTTATGGCATATTTAATTGAAATGTGAATTGGTATGATTTAATTAGATTAAATAAGGATAAATTGCAATAGTTGGCTTAATTACCACCATGCCATCCTAGTGGACCACTGCACCAAACATAGTGAGGCTTGAATACACTTAGACACACATTTGCTCAGCCATTTTTCCTTGCTATAAACGACTAGAGAGAGAGATAGGAGAGAGAGAGAGAGCTTGATTTCATCTCATATTTGTTGGAGACTTGAAGAAATTGCAGGAAGATTGCAAGAATAGAACTTCCATACCTTAAATTGAAGACTTATGTAAGGAATTCAACCTCTTAATTGTGTCTTCAAGTTAGCTCTTGCATGGTCCGTGGTTAATTAGTGAGCTAAGTTAAGAATTTGCTTAAAAGTGTTGAATTGAAGCTTATATCATGCATGCATGTTGCCATTCTCGAGTTTTGAAGTTATTGTTCATGAGATTGCTTCATGCATGTTCATTTTTTGATCATAGTTCATGATTTTACCATGTTTTAGAAGAAATTGGCTCATTAGAGCATGTAATTGAAGATTTGAATTGGTTTAAACTTATGCATGTCATGTTTGAGTTATGTTCATAAAATTGGTTTGAAATTGGATTTAATTGAACTACCTTTGGGTTTTGATTTCTCAAATTGATCTTTGAAACATGTTATATTATGAGTTTTAAAGTGTTTTCCAGAAAATTAGCCCAAAAGGATCGAATTTGGTGCATTGAAACTTGTTTTTGAGGTTGAGGTTCGAATCTGGAAATTCTAGATTTTGGACTCACGCTCGAGCGGAGTGAATGGCGCTCAAGCATGAAATTCGTGCATCTAGCACTTTACACTGTTTTACAGTCCGCTCGAGCGAAGTATTGTACGCTCGAGCAAGGACTTGTGTCACACGCTCGAGCGGGTATCGAGCGCCCAATCGAGCATGATTTTCACACATCCAGTACTTTTGGCATGTTTTACATTATGCTCGAGCGGGATGACTCACGCTCAAGCGGAGTGTCTTGTTTGCCTTTATGCTCGAGCGGGTAAACCCACGCTCGAGCGGGACCGCTGTTTTTTGAAAATTCTGAAAATGTTTTTAAAGTACATCTTTGCATCCTCATTCCATCCTAGGCATTCCTAGGACTAGCTTAAGGCATATTAATGAGGGTATTGATATAAAACCACACCGAGTCAAGATAGGGATTAAATTATTATTTTCCCAACTGTGTAGCTTAGTGTGTGCTCATTCTGCAACTGTGTAGGGTTGGCATCCGGAGACGCGTACTAGCTTATCTGTAGCCCAGAACTCTGTGAGTAACAATGTTGTAAAGATATGTTCGAAAATGAATATTTTCTGAATGATCAACTGAACTGTTTTCTGAACTGTTTACTGTTAACTGAATGAATGTTTGTCCTCTATTCTGAACTGTATTGTGGCATCCTTAGCAACTACTGTTACTGTTACTGTTACAGAGATCTCTGTCAGTTCTTATTTTGAAACTTCTGTTTACTATTATGATGGCCATCATTGACTGTTCGGTCTTTCAAGACCTACTGTTTATTGTACTGTTCTGCTATTGGATGTACCACATATGACTGTTATGACTGAATGATTGATATACTGAATCAATCGACTGTTTTCTATACTGAAAGGACATTCATTCTTAACCTCTTTACGCATTATGTTATTCACTGGGCTTTAACTCACTGCTCATATATATATGTAGGTGTACAGGCACCAGACCGGAGCTAAGAGTGTGGGTTAGACTCCCTTTTGTCAAAGCCAACCACTGTGCCTCACTGTGAGGTTCCGAGCCTATCAAGCTAGGGCTTTTGAGGTGTTTTAGTTTTCCCTTTTTGTATTTGTTTTGTAATTACTGTATAGACTGAATGGCATCGTACTGTACTGTTATGGTAGGGATCCGGTCCCTAACCTGAATATCGGTATATGATGTATGTATGTACTCTTTTGTTCTGAATGTGCATATATATGAAAAGTCTTTTTGCATACAGACTGTCACAGCTCATTGGACATATTTTAATTACTGTATTGGCTTCCGCCAGCCCCTGAACTCTGTATTACTATATTACTGTTAAGCAAGCCTTCGGTAATCTCGGATTACTGGCCGGTTACGGTACTAAACCCATAGGGGCAGGTTTGGGCTGTGACACCTTAGGACACAAGATAAGTAGATGTTCTATTGTTTCCTGGGCTTGTTTGCAGAAAAAGCATATAGTTCCAGTACTAGCATTCAGCACACCTATTCTGTGCAGAAAAACAGAAGTTTTAACCTTATGCTTCCAAGCAAGCCAACTGAAAAATTGGACTTTAAGGGGGAGGTATTTAACCCACACCAAACTGCAAGAACTCTTAACTTCTCCATGTTGTAAATCAGTGTATTGATACAGGGTTGAGACAAAGGATTGCCCTAGTTTAGCTGCTAACAAACTGCCATATCCGGAGTATGGAGGTTCAAATTCAACATGGGGCCTGCTGTGATAGATTGAATAAGTGTATTAAGCTCCTCTTGTTCCCATTGAAATAAAGCCCTACTAAAGCTAAACACCCAGTTGGCAGAGTTGCCTCTTCTAACCACATAGGCCCTTAGAGACTCATCCTTATCATTAGACAATCTGAATAGTCTAGGGAATAAGTCTTTAAGGATAACTGTTCCATTCCAGCAGTCATGCCAGAAACATACTCTACACCCATCTCCTACTTTAATCTACAGATTATTGACATAAAATTGTAGGAGGCTGGCCTTTTGAGTTGCTACTGCCAAAATATCTCCCCAAATTTTGGAACATCTGTTGGCTGCTATAGGCTCTGGGAGCCATTTCCCACCTTTAACTTTGTATTTGCTACAAATCACCTTCTTCCACAAGGCTATTTCTTCATTGGCAAACCTCCACCACCACTTGATTAATAAACACACATTCATGTCTCTTATCCTTCTAATACCCAGCCCCCTTTGCTTGATGTTTTTTGTTACGTCATCACATTTTACTAAATGAACCTTCCTCTGTAATTCAGATCCACTCCATAGGAATGAGGCTTGTAGTTGTTCAATTGCTTTTGCTATCCCTTCTGGTACCTTGAATAGAGAGAGGTAATACATTGGCAGGCTTGAGAGCACTGCCTTGATCAAAGTTAGCCTACCTGCATGTGAGAGGAATCTCCTCTTCCAGCCAGCAAGTCCGAGCTTTATCTTTTCAATAACAGGTTTCCAATTCAACTTCTTATGAGGGCTAGCACCCAATGGCAATCCAACGTACTTCATTGACAATGATTTAGATTTGTAATTCAGCATTGAGGCAAACTCACTGAACGCAGATGCAGATATACCACACCCACAAACCATACTTTTATAGTAATTTATCTTGAGCCCTGATGCAATTTCAAAACACCTTAAAATCCTTTTTAAATTCAGCACATCTGCAAATTGAATATGAGAAACTACTGCACCATTAGCACCAGCTACTACTCCTTTCAGCAGCCCCAACGCCCTAGCTCTCATAAGTAATATGTTCAACCTTTCTGTAGCCAGGTTAAATAGGAAGGGAGATAATGGATCCCTTGTTTGAGGCCTTTTTGGGGACAAAATTCCTTAGTTGGTGAGCCATTCACAAGTATTGAGATTCGAGCTGAAGATAGACATTCTTTCATCTATGAAATCCATTTTGATCCAAAGCCAAAGCTAGAGAGCATTGAGAGCAAGAATTCCCAATTGAGGGAGTCATAAGCCTTCTCAAAATCGATTTTGAACAATAACCCTCTTCTCTTGGTTTTTTTCTATCCATCCACAATTTCATTTGCAATCAATACTCCATCAAGTATGTTTCTTCCTCCTAAGAAAGCTAATTGAGCTTCACCAATTACAGTTGGCATTACCTTTTTTAGTCTACTTGCTAGGACCTTGGTGAGTATTTTATAGGCTAACCCAATTAGGCTGATTCGCCTATATTCATTTAGATTAACTGCATTCACTTTCTTTGGAATAAGTGTAATGAAGGAACTATTAAACCCACTGGCCAACCTGCCCCTGTTATGGAAATTTGCCATAAAGAACATTACATCATCTTTGAGCACCTCCCATTATTTCTGAAAAAACATTAAGTTGAAACCATCTGGTCCTGGAGCTTTGTTCCCATTACAAAGTTTAACAGCTTCCCAAACCTCCTCTACTGAAAACTCTGACTCTAGTGAGTGAAATGAATCACTTTGCCTCATACTCTTGAAATCACCCCCTATCACAAGTCTCTGCCTCCATTCTTCTGAAAATTGTTGCCTAAAATGTGACCACACCTCATTCTTGACTAGGAATGGTTCCTCAAGCACCCTATCGCCATCAGCAATGGAATTGAGGGCATTTCTATTTTGTCTACTAGTAGCCATGACATGAAAGTACCTTGTGTTCCTATCCCCTTTCATATTCCAATATAACTTGACTTTTGCAACTAAGCCCATTCCAACATCCTACTCAATCTCCACATTTCATTCCTTGCCTCTCTTTTTTGTTTGATTTCAACATCCTCTAGAGGTCTTAATTCTGCCCTGAGATCTAATCTATTTAGCTAATCTTCTACTGTTTTGAGTTGAGTAGCAATGTTACCATAGACCTCCCTATTCCACTACTTTAATGCCATCTTAAGGGCCTTCATTTTACTATGCAGAATGTACCCCACATCCCCTTGAAACTGAAGATCCTTCCATGTATTCTCCACAAAAGATGCAAAATTTTGATGTAGAAACCAAGCATTCAAAAATTTAAAAGGTTCGGGGCCCTCATCCCTCTCATCTTCCTTGAGTACTATGGGGCTGTGATCTGAGACCAACCTTGGCGGTCCCCACAGTTTGAATTTATATCTCTCCATCCATTCAGGGCTAAGGAGGAATCTGTCAATTCTACTCCATTAGTTTCCATCATGGGCATTGCACCAAGTAAATTTTCTTCCTAACATCTGCATGTCAGCCACCTCACAACTATCTATGAACTCTTTAAACTCCTTCATACCTTTATCTCTCCTTGAATTACCTATTCTCTCCCTCAGATTTGTGATCTCATTGAAGTCACCTCCAAGACACCATGGTTTTGGAAAAAGGGTCTTCAAATTTAAAAGGGACTCCCATAATTTCCCTCTCCTCATAACATCATTTGGAGCATAGACATTAATGACAACACAGTTAAAGGAGTGCAGAATGGTACTTGAGAGCAGAATGAAATTTTTGTTACTACAGTACTCTGAAAGTTAAAAGACATCAGGATCCCATATGCATAATAATCCACCTGCCACATCTATTGCATCCACAGTCATGGATTCCATCTTTTCCCTTGGCTATCTCCTAATCACCAAGTTGGACATGCTTGACCTTTTTGTTTCTTGAATCAAAGCCATATCAATATTTCTGTCAAATGGCAGGTTCTTGATTTTTCTCCTCTTTTCTGGTATTCCTATACCTCTAATATTCCAGCTTAATAACTTCATCATAAACATTTTCCAACCCTACCACATCCCAAGCATTACTAATTGCATGGTAGCATCAGTCCCCCCTCCTCTCAGGCCCCCCTCCTAGCCTCACTTTATCCTTCTCCTCTAATTGTACTAATTTCTTCATAATTTATGCATCCTGCCCTTTGAAATCAATCCCCAGACTTTTCCCCAGACATAACGTGGCTTAAGCCTCATGAATTTTATCTGATTCACTATTATTATGACTGTCATCTACACTTGGCCTTTGGACTGCTACTAATTCAGGCACCATGGTTGTCTGATGTGCCCTGCTTCTTCCTGCACTCACACCTCTCTGCCCAATTCTTCTGGCCAGCCCATTAAATCCACCTACAACCAGTGGATATTTATACCTACCTTTCCTGATCACTTTCCTTGGGCCTTGCTTGATCAGGTTATTAATGGAACCACCACTAGAGGCACTAACAGAATCATTGCATTTGGATTTATAGCCCACCCTTAAGTGGCCTCCTTCAGTACTTACCATATGGTGACTGAGCCCATTCCCCTGAGTTTTGTATTGGACACACTCAATGGGCTGGGATCGAGATTGATCATGGCCCAAATCCACCTCCAAACAAACACCAGGTCTTTCTTTTTGGGTTTCACTCACACTTCTAACAAAGCCTTGACTGGAGACCTGCCCTTTTTCTTTTTGAATCATGTTAACCTTTCCCAACTCATGATTACACCTTTGCATTTGCTGCTGCTGCACACTTTCCTCTTCCATCATTATATCACCCATGCCGGAGTCTGTTTCATTTGAATTCCCCATACACTCTTCTGTCTCTTTCACCACTGATAGCTGTAACCTACCCGTAGCTCACTCATTTCCTTCAACCTAGGGATTGAAACATCTTTGGCCTTCTCGTTCTTCATTTCCACATCATCCTCCAACTCAGCATCCTTATCAGCATCTTCTACCTCCCTCTTGCTCTCTGCAGCTGACTGTAAAACCCCATTAACGTTAGAATTAACTTCTTCATCACCCTCCTCAGTGTTAGTTCCTTTACAGCTGGTCAATGCCTCCTTACTAGACTGTTCCTCATAGACTCTTATCGGGTATATTCTGCCTCTGCACTCTAGATTCAGACTGGTAATCAGTTCCATTACATTTGTGACTATTTTTTCCTTTCCACAACGAAAAGATGTTGGATTACAGAGGTCTCGATCTAAATGAATCACTTCCCCCCACAGTCGGCCTATCTTTTTGAACGTATCTGAGTTCTTAAGATTCAACGGAACACCATAACAGCTAATCCAAGCATATCTTTCCTGTTGAAAGTGCATACCAGATTCCCATTCTTTGATGTATACACACCAGGCATGGAACCATTCCTTAATCAAGCCTATTGTACTTCTCAAGGCCTCCCTAGATCTGAAAGAAATGACTATATCGCGACCACCTTCTTCTCTCACAAAGACATCCTTCACTCCTTTTACTTCTAGTTCTTTTTTAACTTCTACAACAGAGTACGTAGGTTTGAGCCTCATAATCAAGCTCTCATACAACCAACCATTACCTATTTCTTCGACTCTGATTGTGGAAGTTGAATGACCTCTTGGTTGAACTCCTTTGGTGACCTCTACATATGATCTGTCATCCAAGCCTTGATTCCACCTTTTTGGTGCATTTGTGCTTGGTGGCCTTCTTGCCTCCGTTTGTCTCCATTGTACTTGTTTCAACCTCCTCTTGTTACCTGTTTCTTTCCCATAGGCTGCACTCTGGACTATCAAAGCTTTGTCATCTACCCATAGTCTGTTTGCCTTTTGTTCTGCTATACTAGCTGCAACAGGGCAATCAAAACGTATAAATCCAAACCTTGTGTTTGTTGTTTTCCTCATCTTTTGTGGAATGAAAACATCCTTAACCACTCCAAATTTTATGAACAAATCAAACATACTTCTTGGTTCCATGGAATCTGGTAAGTTGTCCACAAACAGAGTATACATCTCTTTACGTCTTCTGTCACGACCCAAACCCGGCCCTATAGGTTTAGCGTCGTAACCGGCCAGTAATCCGAGATTACCGAAGGCCTGCTTAACAGTAGTACAGTAAAACAGAGTACAGGGCCTGGCGGAAGCCAATACAGTAAATGAATAATGTCCATTGAGCTGTGACAGTCTGCATGCCAAAAAGCTTTTTCATGCATTCACATATACAAACAGTACAGTCTATACAAAATTTACAGTCACACAGTACAGGGACCTAATCCCTTGATAGCAGTATGGTTAGCAGCTAACAGTCAATACAGTAATCCAAACAGTAAGGGGACAGATGGGGGAAAACAAGACACCCCAAAGCCATAGCATGGCAACTCGGAACCTCGCAGTGAGGCACAACGGCTGACAAAACTGGAGTCTAACCCACGCTCCTAGCTCCGATCTGGTGGCTAAGCACCTACATATATATATAAACAGTGAGCTAAAGCCCAGTGAATAACATAATGCGTAAAGGGGTTGTGAATGAAATGTCCTTACAGTAATGAAATCAGTTCATTAAACAATACTTCAGTCTTTCAGTCAGAACAGTTATTCAGTCATATGTGGTACATCCATTAGCATAGCAGTAAACAGTAGGTCTTAAAGACCGAACAGTAATGATGGCCATCAATCAGTAAACAGTAGTGGTTCCACGAGGGAACCGACAGAGATCTCTGTAACAGTAACAGTCAGTAACAGTAGTTGCTAAGGATGCCACAATACAGTTCAGAATAGAGGACATACATTCATTCAATTAACAGTAACAGTTCAGAAAGCAGTACAGTTCAATTGTTCAGAAAATAATCATTTTGAACATATCTTTACACAGTTGTTACTCACAGAGTTTGGGCTACAGTATGCTAGAGCGTGCCTCTCCAGTCGCCAACCCTACACAGTTCACAGGTTGAACACACACTAAGCTACACAGTTGGGAAAGATAACAACTTAATCCCTAATGCCTCGGTGTGTTCTACATCTATATCCTCAACAAGATGTCTTAAACTAGGCCTAAGAATGCCTAGAATGGAATGAGGATGCAAAGATGCACATTTAAAAGCATTTTCAGAAAAACAGAGCCCCGCTCGAGCGCAAGTTTTCCCGCTCTAGCGGTCATGCAACAAAGGTACACGCTCGAGCGTAAACTTTCCTGCTCGAGCGTACTGTAAAAGTATTGGATGGGTGAAATCTCCGCTCGACGCCCGCTCGAGCTTGAGACATGACTCCGCTCGAGCGCCTAGTTCTCCGCTCGAGCGGACTGTAAAACAGTACAGAAATACTGGATGCTCGGATTCCACGCTCGAGCGGCGATTCCCCCGCTCGAGCGGAAGTGCAGAATCTGGAAATTCCAGATTGCACCTCCAAGCTCAAAACCAAGTTCAAAGGCATCAAAACCGATCCTCTTGGGCCCATTTTCTGGAAAACATTTATAAACACATAGAATAACACGTTTCAAAGCTCAATTTTAAGAAATCAAAGCCCAAGGGTGTTTAATTCAAACTCAATTTAAACCAATTTCATGAACAATATGAACACGCAAACATGCACGAATTCAAATCATTTGGAAGTTCCAATCTGATGCTCTAAGGAGCCAATTGATCCAAAAACAAGTTGAAAACATGGACCATTACAAAATTATGAACATGCATGCACCATTTTACCATGAATTCAACTCAAAACTCCTTAATTCAAACATGCATGCATGAAATGAAGCTATAATTCCACATTCTTGAACCAAATCATGACTTAGTTCTACAATGAAGTATGAATCATGCAAGAACTAGCTCAATAACCACAAGAAGAAGATGAGTTTCCTACCTTAGTCTTGTATTCAAGGTTTAGGAGTCTAAAGTAGCAATCTACCCTTCAAGTTCTTCAATTAGCAAGCAAAACTCAAGATGGAAGACAAGTTCTCTCACTCTCTCCCTCTCTTGGTCGGCTAGAGCAAGAAAAGGCTGAGGAAAATGTGTTATGTGGTCAAATGTAAGGCTCAAATATGTTATATTGAGTGGGCCACTAAGGGTGGCAATTCTGTAATTAAGCATAACTCTTTAATTAGCTTATTTAATCTAATTCAAGCATACCTAATCAGTTTTCAGATAAAAATACCATAAAATCACATTAATTATGAGGATCATAAAACATTAATCCATTCCCAGTTCGGCCGCCGATAAGGCCTTCAATTAGCAGTTTAAAAACTAAAATACGAACAGATCAAATAATTAATCGAACAGATAGAATGCAATTCAAACAGATGTATTCATTCAATTCAGTTTCAATTTTGGTCAGGCAGTTCAGTACTTTTGATCAGTCCAATTATCAGTCATAATCAATTCAGTTTAACGGTAATCGATGGTTATCGGTAATCAATCAGTCATTAATCGGTAAACAGTATGAGGGTTGTTACATCTTCCTTCCTTGGACCCAACTTGAGTTGCTTGTCGACCTCTCCTGTTTACTACTGGGATCCAACCTCCTTCTCTCCCTTTCATTATCACAATTTAATTAACAGCAAAAACAACATAACACGCCCCTTGAAGACCAAACATCCAAAAACGTTAGTTAGTACTTTACAAACTTTGCATTTATGGCATTAATTGTTTGCTGGTGGTTCACCTTTGGCTCTCTCTGTTCCTTTCTTATTTTTTTTTACCCATTTCTCTCCCTCCTCTCATCTTCTTCTTATTATTTCTCTCCCTCCAAAGGATCTGAACGCCTTCGACATGGCTTCCCAAAAACAAAAAATAAAAAAATGATTGTTTGAACCTTGAAGGGCAAATTTAAAAAAAAAAAAAAAAAAAAAAAAAAAAAAAAAAAAACAGGTTTAATCCTTATAACAAAATAAATTTTCAGTTTTTACTTGCCAATTTAAACCCTAAATTTTTTATTTGTTTTCAATTTAAATCGTGTCTATTTTTGTTAAGTAAAATCAACAGAAAAAATAATATTTTAATCATTAAAGTCGATGAAAAATAGTATTTTAGACATTTTATCTAATGACTAAAGTACTCTTTTTGTCAATTTTATTTAATGAAATCATGCGAATAATTTGAATTGAAAATAAATTATAAAATTATGGTTTAAATTGACAAAATTAAAAATTCATGATTTATTTTGTATAAGGCTCAAACTATGGATGCAACTCAAACAAGTTGAGAGGTTGTCTAAGTCCAAACCAAGTTGTACTGAGAGCTGCCCAGGCCCACCCAAACTCGAATTGTAAGCCAAGATTATCTGCCCAAACCCGACTCGAGTTGCCTAAATTTCCCGAATTGCACATAAGTTTTTTCTGCTTTCTTTTTTGAATGTAGCTAAGTTAATTAATTTGTTAAAATTATACTATTTACAATTTTTTTTAATATATAAAATCATTAATAACATCAAAATAAATAGTTTATATAATGTAAAAGAGATACCGTTATGATAGTCTTTACAATTTATGAGTGAGAAAAAATAAATAAGTAAAATTTTGTATTGTGTTACTTGTGTATATAATATATATTCAATATGATTTAATGATCTAAATTACTTTAATATCATCTAATGACTAATAATTTACATATGTATTTAATATTTTTTTATATTTATACATAAAATACAGGTTTCAGATTGCTCGTGTTATTTGATATCTTTACCTAAACCCGCCCAAATATAATTTAGAGTTTTAAATTTTTGCTCAAACTCATACTGAATTTAAAAATATTTTATCCAAACCTTAAAAAATTGGGCAAATTACACTAATGGTCTCTATAATTTGGGGTTTGTGTCACTTTGGTCCCTGACTTTTCAATTGTAACACATTTGACCCTAAATTTTGAATGTTGTTCCAAATAAGGACAATTGAAGATAACATTGCTCAATTCCAAGGACAAAATCATCAATTTGATAAAATATAAACAAAATTGAAAAAAATAAATGTCAAAAAAATATTTTTAAATTTTTAAAAATTATTTCTACCCACTAAAGATAAAATTATGTAAAATTGATAAATCTTTAACACATTTATTTATTTTACCAAATTAATTTTTATTATGTGTTTGGATGATGATCATGTAATGGGTGGTTGTTAGACTTTTAATGTGTAATCAATATATTTTATATATGAAATTTTTTTAGTTTTGAATTTTTTGATTTAATGGATTGGTTTAATAATGATATCAAAATTGTCGCTATATTTGATGTGACGCCCCAAAATTTAAGGACATCATAATAAGATTTAGACTTAAAATCAATATTGCCACCAATATTACTAACATCCATTTATTAACAACCCAGAAAATTTAATTTTTTAAATTACAACTTAGTCCTAGTACAAAAAAAATAATACAAATATAAAAAAAGAAAAACAAGAAAACTCAGAAAAATGGATCATAGAACTTTGGTACGCTTCAAGCTAACCAGGGCTGAATGTTGCCTTTCAACACCTCGGTATTTCCTTCTGTTTCTTCGGTACTTGGCATAAAACGCTAGGGCAATGAGAATGCTAATGAACGACGAGCTCAATAAGATACTACAACTCGAAAATACCCACCCCGATAATAATACTCACAATTAATGAATATTGTCTAGTAACAAAATAACAAGTTGCATTTAATAAGCATAACATGAATGCTATCAATTGAAGTAATAACAATAGATAATAAGAACAATGGCAAACGGAAACAGTATTTCATTGTAAGGAAAAATGCTAACTTTTCTTTTTAAATTCTCATAAATTTAGTTTATCAGATAAGTTTAAGTAACTCTCCGCGAAGCACTATTTTCACTCAACCGCTAAGTAATGGCCACGGGCAATTCTGACTCCCCCTTGGTCAATTATTCAAATGTTACTTGCTATAACTACCAATGATGCCCACGCACCAGGGTTACGTACCCGAGTCGTGACATCACGGTCTGCCCAAGGGAACTGTCTATGCTTTGACACCCGCACCACCAACCTTATATCGCCTACACTGATAAAAACCGAAATACTTTCTCGTGCCATGTTAGGGTTCGCAACTTACTTGCGTAATATTCTAAACCGGACTCACCCTATCACTTTTAAATTTTAATGTATCGGTTCAATTTCGTTTTTCTTTACTTCCTCTAATTCACATTTTCATGCATGTACGAGTTTTAGTTTGAAAACCACAATATCATAATGTTTATATAGCACAACACAATCATGTATGGCAACCAAAATAGATATGAAAGAATGTCTTAGGACTCATCACAAAATTTCTTAGGAATTTACACACTTCTTCTTTCAGCACTGTATGGTCTAAAATAAATATATGAAACTCATACCAAACGAAGTTCAACCATTACAATATTTTAACTAGTGTTAGTTCATCGAGTTAGGAAAATGTTTTGAGAAGAATACCATGGCTAAAAATGATTTTAAAATAGAGAAATAAATTTGGAAGAAAACTGGTTTTTCTGGGACAGTGAGTTACATTAACTTCGAGCACAACTGATCTGTGTTTGAAAAATAAAAAAAAAGGGCCTCAAACAGTGTCAAAAAGAGGTATGGCTAGAACAGCTTGCTAGATATTTGAGTTTAGAACATATTTCCAGAAGAGTTTGAAGACTGAAAACCAATGGAAGATGGTCAAATAATTTCTATAACAAAACTGGACAGATTCTGTCATATTTTGGAAAAATTGATGTTTCTCTCTCAATACTTAATAAAAATTTTGAAACCAGCTGCATTTGAAAGGTAACTTAAAAATCTAACTTTTCCAATTTGAATCACTTGAAAACTCATTCTGTAGAATAAACAGTGACCTGATAAAGTCAGCATTGCTGTTGCCTCCAAACAACAATGATGTTAAAAAATATGTTTTGACTTGTTAAATAATTTTTTTTTATTTCAATATCCTAATACCATGAAAACATGTTAAACTAACTCCAATAGTTTCAGATTTTATGAAAGTGTTCCCATAAGTTTGTTTGGGCTTATTCAAAATGGATTAAAATCTGTTTTGCTAAAAGTTCCTTGTTTTGCGAAAAATACACTTTGTATTCACCATGAATCACATTCAAGACTATAAAAATTGTTTCTTACTACTATTCCCATGTTAAACTCTAATCCTTCATATTTACTTTCATTAGTGGTGATAGGGAATAGATGAAAATAACATTTGTGAAGAGTAAACACAAATTCATAAACATGCAAGACTAATTCAAACAACGGAAAATATTTAAACACGTAAGAAGAAAAATCAGTAACTAAACCATCTAATCCATACTTGCAAGAATGATAGAAATCATATAATCATAAGATTATCATTCTATCAAAATGTAGATATGCATTGAGCCTTTGTGTATTATTAGAGCACACTCTTGCATTTTTTTTTTATTTTTTATAGATTTAGTTAAGAAAAAATATCTAAGGAATGATAGAAGTTGAGTATTCTTACTTCAATGAAGTTTTAAAAAAAAATCTCAAATGTTGAGCCATTTTTCTACACTCTTCTCTCCTTTCCCGCTTGCTTTCTCTCCCTCTCTTTCTCTTTTGTTCCAGCCGAAATTTGCAAGTTCTGTGCTGGAGGATTTTGTGTTTCTTATATAGACTAAAATGGGAGGGAAAACTTGGACAGGGGATTGGTAAGAGAAAGCATGCATGCATGGTCATTGGTGGGTTGCCAATCCCATATGGCACACTTATGATAACCCACCCCTACACTCAAAGGTGAGAAAAATTCTGATCGAGCATGCAACATCTCCATATAAGACAAAATTTATCCTTTCCCATAAGGGTTGGCTCATGGCCGGCCTCCTCCTTTATTTTTTTTGCTAGTCTATGTGTGTGTGTAAAGAATAAAATCAATGAATATATACAATCTAGTCGCTAGATATTTTGCTCCCTACTATCTTTTGATTAATTCAGTTACTATTTATTTAACTCATTTAGTTTCCACAACTGTATTTAGATATTGAAATTTCATAACAGCGAGATAAATAATTTTATTTAAAAGAATTTAATATTGCTATTAATTATGGTGCTATTAACATTATAATTTAATAGTTTAATAATCACTATCGATTGACTTAATATTATTATTAACAAACTAATTAATTGTCTAAAAAGTCAGGTTCTTACATTTGACTTTTGGAAAAATAGAAACTAATTTAATGAAAAAAAAAAATCACCCATTACACGATCATCATCCAAACACATAATAAAAATTAATTTGGTAAAATAAATAAATAAATAAATATGTAAAAGATTTGTCAATTTTACATAATTTTATTTTTAATGAGTAAAAATAATTTTTTTAAATTTAAAAATATATTTTTGACATTTATTTTTATCAAATTAATTTATATTTTATCAAATTGATGATTTTACCATTGAAATTGATTAATAGTATCTTCAATTATCCTTATTTGGAATAAGATTCAAAATTTAAGGTCAAATGTGTTACAATTAAAAAGTTAGGAATCAAAATAACACGATTTCAAACTATAGAGAGTGTTAGTATAATTCACTTTAAAAAATTTCAAAATGAGTTAAATCTGACCAAGTTGCACTGCAAGCTCAAATCCTGAATTTTGTGTGTAATTGTCCCAATCTTAAATTTCTTAAGTGATAAAAATGAAAGAAAAATAAATATACTTAACAGTCATTTTTTTTCTTTAAATAAAAAAATCGTTTTTATAACACTAGCCTTTAGAGACGACCATTAGAGTGGTGGAAAAAGAGTTTTTACTCTTTAGTCTATTTTTTACTTTTTTACTCTTTTTTTTTTTTCATATCCTTTTAGGGGAAAGCAAGACTTGTTTTTGCCATTAAAAATGTTATAAAAAAGAGGCTCTACAAAATGTCATGTAAAGAAATTTTCTTCAAGAGCAACTGTGCACAATGTACACATATTACAAAGAAATTTCACTAATAAACTTCTTTTTCCCTGGGATAATTCTGCCCAGACCCAAAAACAACAAAAACACTGCTAGTGCTCTCTCTCTACACTTCTCCGCAACAATTATCTTCCTTTTTCTTTATTAATCAACAGACACTATGCTTGTAAAAACTTGAAGAATGTAATGATTGATGCATTAGTAGTTCATCATCTACCATGACCATTGATCAGGTACTGTAAGAAAATAGGATGTCATTGCTTTCCGGAATCTTTTCTTGTATTGTTTGGGAGAAATAATGGTTGGGGAAGCATTCCTGGGGCCTCCAAGTATGCCAGATGCCTTAACCCATGTCTCCAAATGCTTGTCCCATGTATATTGTCTGATGAAATCAATGATCCCTACAACCAGCTCCTTCCGCTCCTCATCCACCCCAACCAGCAAAGAATAGTCCATCACATCAACAGACTGAACCAAAAAAATTTAGAAAAAAATAATCAATGGCAATCATCAAAATTCAATGGACTTCAACTATCAACTTTAGAAGATGAAGGTGAAAATGGCCAACAGCTGATAGAAATATTCCACGATAATTTTACCCTCAACAACTTTTGAATGAAGTTAACGAAGATGTTAAAATTGATCAAAATGAGGTTAGCAATGATTATTTCGGTCGACTAATAAAAGACTAATTTTCAGCAAAATTATAATAGCACGTTATTATACACGTCTAGTTTATTAATATCAAACGTTATTAATGTTGGACTCTGTGTTATATACATAAATGTACAGAGGGAGAACTAGAAGATAAAATGTTTCCATACTTGGAAGTTAAACAAAAGGAACCATCAGCCTAAAGGACAAGTTGTACCCTGGATTCTAGACTCAAGTCCCCACCTTGTATGGCAAATTCAGAAAGTCAAAAGAGAGGCACTTTAAGAAGTACGAACACAGACATGGACATGGACATGGACATGGACATGGAACACACCAACACGTAAATTTGCAAAATGCAGAAGACAACAAGTGGGGGACATGAGCAAAATATTTAGCTTTATATATTAAATATATGAAATATTTCATTAAAAGAGAATACAAAAATGAAACATAACACTTATTCCTAAAATTTTAAAGAGATTAATAGATACAAATCTATATTGCTTTTAATTTATCATCGTATCCTATCCTCTAAGTTATCTTGTTCAAACTTATAATATGTTTTATGTATGTCTAAGCTATAAACATGTGTGTTCTCAAGTATCTAAAGCATGTCTGGTTCTAAAAATGTTTAAAAATAAGACACATGTTAGGAAGTGTACAAAGAGTGTCGGTGTCCCATAGAGACACACCACTCTCTTAGAAGTGTCCATGCTTCTTAGGAGGCACTTTTACTAAAAACTAATGAGACATTCATCAATGGAAAAGAGCCAATGGTTCTTAGTACCCTATGGTCCTGGGACATCTCTACCTCAATCTGGTCTTATCCGGTGTATGGTGCCTTTATATGGCAACAAAAGATGAGATGATTGGGACATAAATTTGAAAGGCCTGTAAGAATATTACAGCCAACAAATGCTTCAAAGTATGAGTTCAAATTTCAACAACACTTCAAATTTATGTCAAAAACACCTTGAAATCAAAGTCAGGACCATGATGCAATCATGACAATGTGATGCTAAAACCACTTGCTTACCGCTAGAAAAGATGTATCATTCCAAATAGCTCGCTCTAAGATTCTTTTGGCCTTGCTCTCAAGAAAAATGGGTTGTGTACGAAGTGTTTCTAGAAGATTCATATCTAGCAGTACTTTGTTTGTCCCTGTTGTATCCGCATTGTAACGAGACCGCTCAGAGCCCTTAAGATCATAGACCCTCGAGATACTTCTTTTGAAAAATACGTTTTCCATAACCATCAGATCCATTTTTGTTTCCTTGCCACCTTTTGAGTGTTTGACAGTGACCTGCAATTTATACTACCATTTAGAATCATAACAACTGAACCAAGAACAAAAGAACACACACATAACCACACTGGCCTGCCAGAAAAGGAATGATGAACTAACCCGATAAATACCAAGAATTTTAGCAAGGCAGGTAGGACTTCTCGAGCTGAGAGAACCTGTCAAATACTTAAAGTACTCCGGTGCAAATTCCTCGAAAGAATCCAACTCAGTCTTCTGGACTTGTTTAATTATAAATCTTTCATCCAAAGACTTCGCAAAGTACACATAGCTCTTTCCCCCTTGAGCACTCCATCTCTTGCAGCGGCTCAAGGAACGTATAAAATCCACTTCACTGGGGCAGCATTGCTTTCTAAGAGCATCAAACTGCTTTGCAAAATAACAGGTGATTGAAAACTTCACTTTGCCCCCACCAATTAAAGACTCGTCTTTGAAAGAAATTTTCAGATGGGAAGAATTCTTAGGATCTGTAGATGAGACAGTAATTATCAATGAAGCATCTTCAGATCCATAACTTCCATTGATGTCACTGGCATTCCTGCTTCTTTCATGCCCACTCGGCCTGTCAGCAATCCAATCCTCATATTTGTTGGAACTGAGGGCATAGGATATTATGCTAGTAGGTTCATCATCATAAACAACAACTAGATTATTTTGGCCAGTTTGTGGAAGCAGCAATCGTTCCCCATCAGACATAAGGGATGCAGAAGAGATAAATGTGGATGTGGAATTGAGTGAGAGATTTAACTTCTGGGCCTCCATGGGTAAAACTTGAGAGTAAGTCCTCTGTACATTAGAAACTGGATCTCTAACCATACACCTGTACTCTCCAGAAGCATGAAAAGATCCAAGTGTTGACAAATGCAATGAAGATGGGGGAAATCCTTTCCTAATTCTTTCTTGAAGTCTCACAGCAGAGTCAAAAGAATACCCTCTTGCCGGAGTCGTTAGCTTTCTAAGAGTTGGATTGCCTGTTTGATTTATCACCTGAGGTCCATCTGCCCGTCGGGTATCTGTTCCCAACATAAGTTGATCATTTCCAGTCCATGCAGAATCTATTTTATGAGACAGATTGGTGGAAGGTGAGGGGATTGTATCTGAGGAGGTCGTACCAACCATAATTTCCCCATTAGAGTGTAATTCTTCATGTTTGTAATACTGACCTGAGGTTGACATGGATTCTTCTGGAACACCAGGCTCAGATGGCAAGTTAGGCTCACACTTCTGATTTGGCTGTATACCATTCTTGCAGAACTCTTGTGATTGTGAAGACTCCAGCACACTTTCTTCAAGACCACGTTCCGGACTGCCATCCTTAGAACACGACTCACTTCTCCAGTCTTTCAGCTCAGCATAAGATGTAGTATCCTTTGCATCCTTGGAACTAAAACTCCTTGTTGTAAGAAGGGAATCCAAAGAATAGAACCGGCGATCCCAAACATGTGAACTAATTACAAGGGAATGCCTCAAGCGATTAAGCTCAAGAATGTCCACAGATGTCTGATCAAATGGTGAAGTCTCTTCACCAGCTGGTAGAAGCAAATCCTGTTCATGAGAATGGAGATTAGGTCATGCACAGTTGGAAGCATTTCTTCTAAGAAAAGTTAAAAACTAAGATAGATAAATTTATACCTAAACCCACAAATAAATAAATAAATAAATTTAGTGTTCATATTGAGATATAGCCTCAATCACTAGTGGTATTTACCTTGTAATCATTCCTCTCTTTTATTAGAAGGCTTTTTAACTCCATGATGTGGTTATCTAGCTCACTTGCATCAGATTTTTCATGTTCCAAGGACATATTTTTCTGTTCAATGCTGTCAAGTACAACCGATAACTCTGCATACAGGGCTTCCATTTTACTCAGAAACTGTGAAGGACAAAAGAGAAAGGGTTATATTATCATTATTTCTTTGAAAGAAGAAAAAATTATTTATTAAATTATATATATTTATAAATATATATATATATATATATAAATTTAACATCAGATTCAAAGAAAACCAGAATATAGCAAAGTTAGGTTCAAAATGGCACCTCTGCTGCCTCTTTTCTTATCCAATTCTGTTGAACATGGCCATTGAACTCCAGCATTAATAGTGGCAAGCGGACAGAAAGAACATCAACAGGAGAATAACGAAAGAACGCAACCCTACTCCCAAACCTGTTGAAGCAAAACAAAACATGTCACTAGTTACAATCATCACACTCTGCAATTCAACAAATTTCTCAACCATCACCATTATCACACATAACAATTGACAATCCCAATTTGACAAATTTCTCAACAATCACCATTATCACACATAAAAGTTGCAAACTGAAGCAGATTCTGAAAAACGTACCCATAGTAACGGAGGCAGTCCTTTTGCAGAGAATGACCACAGCTTGCAACACGATTAGCAGTCGCATGGTTTGAAAAACTAAGTTCTAAAAACTTTCCGAAGGAAAGTCCCCAAGCAGCATGTGACATAATCACTCTCCGGGTTGCTGGTGGAACTCCATCTATCTGTGCGCACTTAAGGCATCGGTGCCACATCCATATCTTCCCGTCACGCTCCCCAGGTAGCTTCACAGAGGGAAGGCATCTAACATTTATTGTCAGGTTTCCCTGCTGCTGAGTATAGCATAAGACATGGGCTTCAGTTGGTTCTTTACAAGATCGGCAGCTAGATGTCTGGCAACACAGAGCAATTAATTTGTAATTTTTAGTTTATAACCAGGCATCACAAAGATTAGAAGAAATGAACCTAAACTTGTTACCTGACCAAACAGATCATCGCGAAGATACTTCCCAAGTGGCTTATCAAAACAGCCATAGAACTTGATGCGAAGGAGTCGAGAGCGCTCACACACAGTTCCATTTAGCACACAACGGCTAGAAAAGGATACCAATATGCTCTGGTGACTGTCTGTTGCTGAATAGTATTTACTCGAGGCTTCATTATCATCAACCCTGTCGGGCCGTTTAAGTTCATAAGCTTCCCTTGGTGGCCTCTCATCTTGACCTGTGATCTCCAATTCCTGACGGGTATAATTTACAATCCCAGAAGGAAGCACGCTGGGGTCCTTTATATCCTCCAAAGCCACATTAGATACTATATTATCATTGCATGTACCAGAAGGTACATATCCAACTCTACACTCCATCGAGGTGGTAAATGAATCATGACCAGGATTACAATGCTCATACGATAATTCCTGCAATCCAGAATCCGAATTGAGACCAACAAATTCTTCATTAATATCTTGGTCAGAATTAGGGATAACTGAAATGGCATTATTAGCTGTTGTCCTCCCTGGTATGGAAATTGAAGGCTTCGTTGTCATTATGGGAAGACTAGCACCCTCATCAGAAAGGAAGGAACTTTCCAAGGATAAATGATAAGCTGCAAAAATTGCATATTGAACAACATGCTTGACCTTCTTCAGTTCTTCATAACACGAGCCCTTCAGCAGTACCTGCAAGAAGTTATACATAAAAGGTTAAGCAAGAAACATCTTCTAGGTGTTACTCGGAGACAACAATAAGAACAGAAATTATGTTTAAAAGTACAAAGGCTACACCGTATCTGTTGGAGATAATAATATATTATTATCTCCAACAATATCCACAAATATGACAAGAAATAATATATATATATATATATATATATATATATATATATATGGAGAGAGAAGGAAAGAAAAAAGAGAGCAAATTTAAGTACAAAAATTGCTAATTTTTAGCCAGACGATACTATGTACTACTGATGAAGATGTTTTTAACTCTCAAATTCTCAAGTATCTAGCTTTTTGACAAGCTGTTCCCAGAATCTGGAAAACCATTCCCCTTGGTAAAGAGCACTAAATTCTGTAATAAAAAGAAAACGACAATCTTTTCAATTTAAAACAATTTGACTAAACAGAACGGACAGATACATAGGGAGGAGGACTAGAGATTCTTCACGGATAATAGTAACCGAACATAAAAGCCAACGAAGTGAGGAGAGAAGCAGAACAACAATATTTGCACAACCCAACACCATCAAATAAGAAGATAGAAATGCTTGAATGTTGGAGAACAGACTTTCTTTTCATTTACTTCTTGTGATAGCATTGCAAAACATGTAGGTACTAATCCTAACAAGACATAAAATTGCAAAAAAACAATAACATTGTGGGCCACTTCTAAATCCATGTGAAAGAACATGAAGATCATATTAACGAGTACAAAGGTATACTAGATGGGAGTGTACACACTATGCATGTGGACATCAGATCTTGAAAATGTAAAACAGAGGCACCATCATTGAAAAGAAACATGGGAGTGAATGGGATAGTAGACAGAGATGCGGGCTTAATCACTCGAGTAGTAAAGAGCAGGTGTGGGCACCACATCACACCACACATCGGATTTGACTTTCCGTGTTTGATTGTGAATCATTGGTCTATAATTTGGCAGTAAACCCTTTTTCCCACAAGTCATTGAATTCTATTTTATCTTTATTGAGGGACTATGGAAAATTTAAATGACCAAATCTGAATAACCCACATGTTGCCAAATATAGACCAATTCACTAAACTTGGAGCTGCCACCTAATTTTTAGGGAAAACTATAAAACCCTAACTCCATGTTAACTTAAGCCAATGATCCATCACAACCAAAAATCTTGGGAAAGATCATTGATTGAGCACCTCTTTTGCCCAATCTAACAGATTAGACTCTACTAGTTTCTTTTCATAAGATTTATTTCAATTTTTAATTCCACATACTCATTTTATTTCATCTAATCCTTTTAATCTAACCTACCATCTAAGTGAGATGCGCAATATAGACTATGTTACCTAAACTAGAGTGTTTCCATTGTTGCAAAACTCTTTTTGATTCTAAGATAAGAAGCTTTCCAAAGATGGGGTGGAAAGTTTCCTAACATATTTTTCTAAAATTAGGTAGAAGAACTCTGGTTAAGGATGAATTTCTAAATATCTATACATTGCAGTGTGACCTCTTTTCAGTAAGTTTTTTAAAAGAAAAATTGCAAGTGATCGCAGTATGATCCATTTCCTAGTAGCAGGAAACTCCTACTGGGGTGACGCATCTTGCTCAAAAACTTCATTTCACTCTCTTATGTAAGATGATTGTAAGAAACTTGAGCCTGTCGAAGAAAACTCACTCCCAACTAAGATAGAACCTCTCAAACATACAACTCGTAAAGAAACAAAAGAAAAACAACTCAAACTTATTCTAGTACTTTGTATTTACCTAACATTTATCTATACTTAACAAAGACAATTTGTAGTTGACATCAATCTCCACTAATAATTCATATTTTAACAAATATATTACAACTAATTCAGAAAAAATATTTGTTAAAATATATTTATATGTTCAATATATAAAATATATACACTATGCTCCCGGCCTTAGAAACTTATATATTCCCTCACTCCCCGGCTCTGGCCCCTCTTCGTGCAACTAAGCTCAGAACCTCCCCATGAAGAAGGCATGATCCCCAATTCATGATGCGTAAAGCCCCAACATCCCTTTCTAAGAGTCCTTCAAAAAGAATCTTTTAATCTCCTATGTCAAAAATGTAGGTCGTGAGGTTCCTAACGACCTCGTATACATATGACCAATATAATAATGACATCAGACTGGGTATAAACTGCATCTCCAAAGAATTTGAAGGCATCACTTCAAACAAAAAACTAGAATAGCTTTCATCCAACAAGTCCAGGGAAAGTGGTACGTAGTTAATCTATAATTTTAGCCCCAATATCATGGCAGACTGTAATGAAAATGTCAGCTTTATCAACATCCTGCTCTATGTCTGCAAGGGCTCCAAATGAATAAAATGTGCACTGACTCACCCATGTTTAAAATAAAATAAAGTGCAGTGCTAGAAAGAATCAGAGAACTTCATTTCACAAGAGGAATGCATACAAGCCACGTGCTTAGTTACATCATATGTAACGAAACAAACTCATACAGAACTTAATATCTTCCAAGTATCAAATGCAATTGAAATTAATAAGAAATATTACCGTGCAACCTAAACGCCTAGGACAACCTTCAAAAAACATCAAGGTTTTTGAGGGCTTCTTGAATTGATTGGCTTTCTCAAGCGCTTTAGATACCTTTTCCAACCGAAAGATTTCACAACGTCCCAACCGTGTCGCAGAAATAGCATCAATTGACGGAGTTATAAGAGCACCAGTGCACCTCGCTATGCGCTCCAATAATGGCCTTTTAACATTCAACACTAAAGAGATCTCCTTTTCCAACAGATACTGTTGGGCATATGAAGATACACTTTTTTCTACAAGCAGCACATTTGGACTGTGTGCCTCTATCTTTGACACAATCATCTTCAGATGATCAATTTCCTGCTTAAAGAACAGAGTTCAAATTCCATTATAATTGCTCCAATCTCACTAGAAAGATGAATAAACAAGCCAATGAAGAAAAAAAAGAAACCTGTTGCAGTAATGTATCAAAAGAAGAGAGCTGATTAGGAACCCTATGGTACTCGAGTGCTCCTCCTAAAAGAAGTAATCTGGGGTTTTTGTATTGTGAAGTCATGCGCTTGTGTTTAATATTCTTTGTACAAACTATTCCTTTAACAAGTGTGCTGCATGCACAAAAAATAAATAATTTCAATACTAGTGATGCACACTGGAGAAATACAAGTAGATAAAATATCTGAAACATGGTGATACAAAAACGATTAAATAAACAAAAGAAGATAAAAATAAAAATCTTACCTCTCATGAGGACTTCCTGATGCTATACACTTAACCTTTACATAATCTCCGGGATCCATACTGCCCCCTCTGCTAGTATCTGGTCTGACAAAATTTGCAGCTTGCCATGCTATTGCGGTAACAATGTCAAGCCAGTCTTCTGTGCTGCTTTCTTTGCCCACCTTGAAACCCTCCCCCTGTAACAATTGTAACACAAGAGCCCTAAAATGCCCCTGTACCACAGCTCTCAGAGATTCCTCATGGCCCCCATTTTGTCTATCCTTTGCCGCAATGCTAGCAAGGCTACTACTGGATGAAAACGCCACACCTGATTCTCCAATCTCATCATCCTCATCATCATAAGCAAATAAATTACTTTCTGATTCATCATTGTCGTCATCAGGTGGTGGAGGGAACCAAATTAGACCATTGTTTTTGAAATCCAATGGCTTTTGCAACGTGTCACATTCGTCCCGAAATATTGACAAATCATCAGTAATTTCTGTATCCTCAGTCCCTCTCATTGGCCTGCTTATAACAGCCATTTTGTCTTGATCAAAGGGAACATCATTATGAGACCTCGGAGTTCCCACTTCTTTCTGCTGTACAGAATGGCCAACTCTATTGGAAATCCTAGAGGGGCTGTCAGAAGGACTTGATCCCACTGACTTATAACTGTAAAATTCATGTCTAGCACTAATGCTACTTGCATCTATATCCGAAGTGTCATTATAGTATTCACTGGATGGGCTGCAAAAGTATCCTGCAGAATCCTCAGCCTTTTCTTCATCACTCCTACATTCATAAACACATTATTGACTAATCATTCACCCAATGAGAATCATATTCTAATCTGAGACTCGGAGAAAAACTAAAAGCTCTTATAAGAATTTGGAAGGCATCACTTGGCCAGCATGATATAATTTCTTCAAAAATAATCATAACTAGGGCCGATTGGTGCAACTTATATAAGCTGCTTATAGCTTTTTTTAATTTGAGAGTTAGTGCCCAACTATTTGGCACATCTTTTGCTTACAGCTTATTAGGTAGAGAAATAAGCTAAAAAAAGGGAATTATCTAAAAGCTAGAGGAGGGGCGTTTTGGCTTCTTCTCTGTGATTACCAGCTTTTAAATCAATAAGTTGTGCCACGCTGGATAATTGTAAAGAGCATGAAATTAGGTCACCCAATTAAATCACTAAGTCTTAACTTGAGTTTATTATACTCGCACCAAGAAATCAAAAAAATAAAAAATAAAACAACATAAACAGAATTCGATCCACATGTATGTAAAATAAAACCATTAAATTTTAAGCTTGCAGGTTCGTGAACTAAGAAAACATAAATTATTTAAGCATTTTGGCATAAGAACTAAGAAAACCGAAACTTCATACCATCGAATTTTCTAAAAAAATAAAGATAATCTGAAAAGGTATTTCTTTGTACCTGCTTGACGAGCGACGAACAGAGACTGAAGAGGAATGATCAGTAAATGAAGTAAAACTGCTTCTGGTCAAAGCATGGGGGGAATAACCATCCAACCTTTCACCACTAAAACTCGGCGATGGAGGTTCAGGGCTCTGTCTGGGAGACTCAGAAGGATAGATTTTATCACTATACTTTCGTTCCCCTTCATTCCTAATACTAATCTCTGAACAAAACTTGCAAGACTTAATAACAACCTGAGTACCCACGTTGCTTTTTGCATCACCTGACACAACATCCAAAGAACCATAGGCACGTACACAATCCACACACAACATCCTACCACATCCTTGGCAATGGAACTTATAGCAAGTGTCTGCAAAGTTCAATTCACACTTGCAACACATTCCGCAATTGTTATCAGGCATCTCAAATTCGCTGGATAAAGAAGTCAAATCACTTGTTCCCCAAGAAATCCTAGACCTAACGTTCTCTATCAAATCTAGTAGAGAACTATCAGGTATTCCCATAGAAAAAACCAACTCCTCCTCAATACAAAAACTGAATCCCTCTTCTTCTAATATAAAATTGAAATTAACAAAAAAAAAATTACAACTACTAAACCAAATTTATCTGATTCCTCTGGTATAAAAAACAACCCTGATTAACAGAATAGAAAATTATGAAACCCAACAAGAAAAAAAAGGTGGGTCATGATTACAAATGATTTTGATTTTTTTTTTTTTTTTGTGGCTATTTTAGGTAAGGACAGTGAAAGGATCTAAACTCCCCCTGGAATCACAAATTCTCAAAGGAGGGAATTGATGGGTACAATTAAATTCACAAAAGATTGGATTTTGCGTTTACACCAAAAAGTAATCCAAACAACAACAATGACCCGTTAATTTTTCTCTTATTTATTTGGTTTTATGATCTGCGTGAGACTACCAAACCCTAAACCCCACTACCCGATCCCAAAAACATCAAGACTACAGAAACAAGATCCTCTATAAGCGACATGATAGATAAAATTGCAACTATAATCCTCTAAAGTCGAGAATTTAATCGATATGACAGAAAATAAACCCTACCCACCAACACCAAGTACAACAACAACAACTACTACAACTAACTGCTGAATTCAGTGAATTTGAAATGGAAAAAGGGTCAGAAAAAAAAACCCTTGAAATCAAGTGAAAAAAGGGGAACAAATTGATGCGATTACTGATATTACATGTGTATAACAAGAGATTTAGCAAGTAGAATTCAATACAGAAAAGGGGTTAGAGCTATAGAGAGAGAGAGAGAGAGAGAGAGAGATTTATTAAAGGATGAATAGGATGAGAAGGAAAAGTAGGAGAAGGAAGAGTACGGAAGAGGAGGTTGCGTTTGTGGCTCTAATCTCGAAAAACAGGTCCTGTTCTCTCTTGTTCTGCTTCTTCTTCGAACCCAACAACACCACCATTTCACTTTTCATACCCAACCTTCCCGGCAAGGCTTTCATTTTCATTCCCCACAGACAAAACAACTATTATAAAACTCTCTCTCTCTTTCTCTCTCTCTCTCTGACTTTATCTTATGCTTTTTCCTTTCTCTCTCCATATCTCTTTCGCCCATGGAGGAGCAACCCCCGGTCCAAATTTGGACCGAAGGGCTGTTTGGGCCGTCAATTCATAATAATTTTAACGGTTTATTTTATTAGATATTTTAGATATTTTATTTATTTAAAAAAATTTATTAATAAATTAATTTGATAATTATAACTTATTTAATTTATTATATTTTTAATTAAAAAAATTGTATCTTTAAAAATAGATTATATATTTTTTTGGGTTAAAAATGTAATAAATTAAGTTATAAATCGAATCAATTTAATTTTTTGTGTAATAAAATATACAAAGTATTTAACAAAATGAACAATTTAAACTCGTAATAAGTTTCACAAGTTTAAATAACGTCATTCAATCCAAAATCTAAACTAGAGGGATCGTCCTCCTTCCTTTTGATGTTTTGATTTTGATTTTGATTCGATGATTTAAGAATAGTTTGCTCATTCACTTTTTAATTAAAAAAGTTAAAATTTATTAAAAAATTAGTATGTCATATTACACATGTCAATCAATTATTTATTTTTCCTATAACTACCTATAATCTATTTAATTAAAGAGTCATTTCAAAGACTATAACTTTTTTTCATTTTATAAAAAAGTTAAGCTGTGTTTGGAAAAACTCTCCAAATACATTTTCATCCCTTATTTTTAGTGTATTATTTGTTTAGAATTTTCAAAAATTAATTTCATACTTACTTTTGAAAACTTTTTCCAAAGCGAAAAAATTTAGGCTAACCGATCGTCCTCCCAGACATGCGGCGAGTTGACCAGAACAATACTATTTTTTTTTTTTTTTTTACAATTGGCTCTTGTTATTTTTTATATTTTAAATAAAAAAAATCAAAATATTTTAAAATTCTTTATGAGTTTTGAATAGAATTTTGAATTATGTGTTTGGTTATGAGTTATAAGTTTTTGTATCAAATATCATATATATATCACATCAAAAATTTCCCATTCAATTTAAAACTCATTTCAAAACTCATTCACTAAATAAATTTTCTACACTCAAATCATAATTCTAAAACTCACAAACTCAAAATACAACTCTATTCTCAAATCACATTTACAAAACTCTACCAAACACTACCTTAATAAGTCAAAAAATTATTGAAAGATAATTATTTGGAAATAAACTTATTTAGTAATTTTTTATTTTTTTTAATTAAAAAACGTGTTAAAAATTAGTTGGTTGATTTTTTATATTAAATTTTTAGTTATTTTATTATTTAATATGTGTTTAGTGATGCGGAATAAAACTAATTTTTTAGGTAGCTTATAAGATTAACGGTTCGAATTATCATTATAAATTCAAATGGAATTTAAAAAATAAAGGGTGAAACACCAATAAATCTCAAAATGTAATCTTGTGAATTGTTTAGTCTTTTTTTTTTTTTTATGAACCCAAAGGTCTCATTAAAGTAGAAATTACACAAAAGAATAGTTACTTACATATTTGGATTTAATTTTTTAAGGATAAAAGTGAGTTTCTCCAAATGTAAAATTACATATTTGGGCAATCCGCATTATAGAAGATTTGCATTTTCGCTTCTTTTGAAACAAATCTCACATTACGAACAAAAACGTAACAACTCCAATGTAACACATTAAAAAACTCTTCAGTATATTTTTCTCAAATGTAACAAATATTAATAAAAAAAAAATTCTTACTGTATTTTTTCTAAACATAACACTCCAATCAATGTAATCTTAAACGTAACACTCTAATGTAACATATTCCAATGTAACACATACAAAAACACTACAAACTTCTTAATGTACTTTTTTCAAACATAACACTCACAGTTGAAATTATATTTGCTCAAATTTATTAAGGAATTTTTGTACTTCTTTTGGAATGGTTTAAAGAATCCCTCATTATTTTGGAACAGTTTGAAGAATCTCACATCCTTATCTGGAGTGTTATATTAAAGTGTTACATTTTATAAAAGTACACTAAGAAGTTTTTTTTGTGTATTATATTAAAATGTTACACTAAGGAGTATTTTTTATAGTGTTATATTGGGGTGTTACATCAGAGAAAAGTACATTAAGAAATTTTTTTGGGTGTTACATTAGAGTGTTACACTAATGAGTTGTTTTGAAGTGTTATAATGAAGTGTTACGTTTGAAAAAGTACACTAAGGAGTTTTCGTGTGTTACTAGAGTGTTATACTAAGAAATTTTTTTGGAGTGTTATGTTTAAGAAAAATACATTAAGATTTTTTTTTTAGATTGTTATATTAGAGTGTTATATTGGAGTGTTGCAATTTAAAATTATACATTTGTCCAAAACTTATTAAGGAGTTTTTGTACACTTTTTGAAATGTTTGAAGAATCTTACATCCTTTTAAAATATTTGAAAAATCTCATACTTCAAGTCATTTTTGTATTTCTTTTGATAATTTTTTTATAATAAAAAAGATTCTCATACAAAAATTCATCTCAAATTTAATTATCATAAATTGTGTACCTTACCTTTCTAACACACACACACACACACACACACACACACACACACACACACACACAAAAAAAAAAGAAGAAGAAGAAAAAGAAGAAAAAGAAAAAGAGAGAGAAAGAAACATAATAGAAATAAGGGTATAACTGTAAATCCAATTTTCAAATAATATATTAAATTTATCTTTCCAAAATCAATGGAACTAATTGGTATATAAGAAAATTCTTGGCACTAAATAGATTACCATTGCTCAAAATAGAATTATAGGTAAATTTTCCAAAAATAAAATATGAGAAGCTATAGAAAATAATAATGTAGAGGGTAATGTTATATGATTAATGAACTATGTTATTTTTTGTCACGCCCCCAAAATAATACAAATAATTCAACTCATAAGAGAAATGAATATAATAGAATTAGTATACTTTCACATATCAGAGTCCATATTACAAAAGATGTTACATGCATTATATATTCATAAATGTTCATTCTGAATCTACAGTATGTAACATAAGTTAATAACAACAAAATGAATATTCTACGGGCTTACATCTTTCCAAGACATTACTTGGTTACAACAAAAGAGAGTCATAAGCTCTATACATATAAAGCCATCAGCTTAAATAAATATTTAAACACAAAATAACAAAATAGAGCCTCCAGCTCCTAAGTCCTTCCAAGTTACGTCATTGGAGGAAGCATGTTACCGGTACCTGAAAATGATTTCCCAAGTAGGGTGAGCCAAAACCCAGTAGAAACAGTCTATCACAATATATGAGGTTTAACTAAGATATAATTGTCAGCTAGACATCCAACATTTATGACCAACGCACAATTTCTCCCTGACCATTCAATACTGATGTTTACATCCTAATCCATTTCCATTGATTCATTCCAAGTTAATTCGTATCATTTCGATTCATATGCCTAAGTGTATAATTTTCAAAATAACCCAACCAAGATTATAACTCAGTGGTTCTCAATCAATACAACTATCACACAAGCACTTCAATCTTGCCATTTTACGAAAATTTCGTTCGCGGGATCGACACCCATGTACATACATAAATTTCGGGACTTTTACCTTGGACACTCTGGCCAACTTAATTTTCAATGGAGTCTATTCCCTATTTCCTCCCAAACAATGGAGTATATCCCCTTTCTCCTTCCAAAATGTTATACATATACAATGTATTTAAAAACGTCGTCATATTTAATGACCATCAACTATGCATATTCAATGCCTTATCATTCTGTCGTATTCAATGACATAATTTAAGTGATTAGTTTCATTTCACTTAATCCTCATGCAATTTCTACAACAATCATAGTTATCCTCCACTGATAGCCCAATATAAATATTTCTAAACAGATATACAATCTTTATAACAGATAATTCATCAAATTTCCATTGGTGAGTAATTTAAACAAATCCAACTACACCATTCATTTATACCTTTTCCCAATTTCACATTTCTCACGCCAATTTCATTATTTATACAAAAAATAATTATTCCAACATTTTAGGGCAAACTCCCTATTTTTCCAAATATTAATCCCAAGACTAAAATCAACTATTTTAACACAAGATAACTTCAAAACCAAACCCCATGATCAATTATACAACATCACATAAAAATCTCTCTTTTTAGACTTGAACCCAACCCTAGGTTTCTTCCAAAACACCCCAAATCTCACCATTTACCCATAACAACAAATAACTAGGTTAAACATCATAACAAAGTGTAAAATATCCCTACCTCAAAGAAAGAAGTCGAGCCAAGCAAGGATGGAACTTCAAAAGTGACGAAACCAACTTTTATTTGGATCAAAAGTGAAGAGCTTGAGGAGTTCTACCTTTTTCATTAAGGCACAAGGGTTGAGAAACCACGAAAACTAGGTGGAAATCTAGAGAGAGAGATTATTTTAGAGAGAGAGGGTCTCACTTTAGGGTTTTGAGATGAATAGATCTGAAAAAGTGATGTAAAAAGTGCTTTTCGCGATCTAATATACGTGCAGTCCGCTCAAGCGGAGAAGTTGATGCTCAAGTATCAGACACAAAGTTTTGTTCCGCTTTAGCGCAAAAGTGGCCCGCTCGAGCGTAGAATACACACATCCAATACCTTGGTAGACAACAGACAAACCGCTCAAGCGCAATAAAAGCCGCTCGAGCGCCCACCCACTCGAGCGTAGGAAATGCCACTCGAGCGTGGGAAACACCCCTCTAATATTTTGCAGACGTGTAAAATACTGAGTGATTGCAAACCCCGCTCGAGCGGAAGACCAAAATTCTGGGCAACAACAATCAAGACTAACTAGCAACCAATCTATTCCAAACACACCCAAGACATTCCAAAACTCAAATTCAAAGAAGAAAAGAAGGAAAAGACATCAATAACAATATTAAACCACAAGACCCAAGTCCAGAATATAACGAGTGACGGGTCAAAACCTGAATCGCTATATTTTTATTTATTTATTAAAAATTAAAAAGTAATCAATATAATTTAGAACTAAAACAACGTCATTGTCATGTCATTTGTATACTTTTTTGGGTGATTTATAGACTGTTTAGTCCTAAAAGTTTTCTTGTAGGCTAAAAGGTCCCATTATAGGGAAATTGACCATTGAGGGCATATACATTGCGTGCGGGAGTTGTAACATTAGTGGGCAACCTTCGTCATTTAACACTGTGTGAAATTAGTGAACTAGGACATCATTTCCCTATGGTGTTGCATTATTATTTCCTTCCTGGGCAGTGGTGAAGTTGCATAGAAGGAAAGATTTGGGGTGTCAATCTCAGGATGACTAACATTGGGGTAATTTCGAAAGGAAACCTATATTCGAAAGCAAAAAGGGCAGAAATATTTGGGGGAAGGTAACCCTAATTTATAGAAACCCTAATGTAAATGTTCCCCAATGTTGTCGTGGTACCGTTCATTTGTAAACACATTGTCGCTAAAGCGAAAAAGGATCGTTGACATTGACGTCGGACTGTGTATGAGTTAGGAATGGCAATGGGGCGGGGTGGGGCCGGGGATCACCCTCTCTATCCCCGATGGTGGAAACTCCCCCGTCCCCGGCCTCGATCCCCAACGGGGAACCCACTACCACCCCCACCCCCGCCCTTTAACGGGGATCGGGTTTCCCCAACCCCGAAAATCCCCGACCAAAAAAAAAAAAAAAACAGCTCCAAAAAATAAATTCATCAACAACAACAACAACATCAACATCAACAAATCTAACAGATCAAAAAACATTTTCATCATTTTCATCACCAACAGATCTTCATCAACATCTTCATCTTCATCTCCACCATTTTCCAGATCTGAAGAACAAAAGCAAAAAAGAAAGAGAGAGAGAGAGAAGTAAATCCGTGAGAGATAGAAAGAGAGAAGGAGATCCGTGAGAGAGAGAGAGAGAGAGAGAGAGAGAGAGAGAGAGACGGAGATACCTACTGTGAGAGGGAGATGAGTCAGCGGTGAGGGAGCTCTGTGGTTGTGTGTTAAGAGAGTGAGAGTGAGAGAGAAAGGGGCCAGACCAGATGATGCCTCTGTGTTGTTTGTTGTGCCAACTCACACACCACACACATATATATCATGTGTTATGTTTGTACCAAACGCGCACATCACACACACACGTATATATATATATATATATATAATAATATATATATAACCACACAACACACATATATATTTATACATACATGAACAGAATCGGGGGGCTGAACGGGGCAGAGGCGGGGGCGGGACCGGGCCGGGGTTAGAAAATGTATCCCCGTCCCCGGCCTGAACATCATCGGGGATTTATTTTTAAATACCATCCCCGGCCCGTCGGGGGTATTTTTCACAGAAAAACCGCTCAATTCGGGATCAGGGGGTCGGGTCCCCGTCGGGCTAGGTTCAAATTGCCATCCCCAGTATGCATTAAGGTTTCTTGTGGATTGAACGTCAGTATTACTTGTGGAAATGTCTAAATATGACCGTAAGGAATGGAGGTATGTACTGTGTTATAGTCATTTTTTGATTTGTAAAGTTGTTTGTTTGATAGTAATAACAATAGTGTGGGGATGTAATGTTGTTGTTTTTGAACTGAATGTCGAAAGGAAGAAAGGTTTCCGTGTAATGAGAATGATGTTACTATGTCTAAGTGGGCAATGGATTAGTGTTTGAGTTTGTTGTTGTTGTTGTTGAAAATTGATAGTGTGTTTGTGTTTGTGGAATGTTAAGATCTATGTTAAAACATTATTGGGTACGATATGGGGAATGATTAACGTATGTAAATTCGTGTTTTGAAATGTTTTGAAATCTGTGTTGGGCAATTTTATTTGAATAAAATTGTTGTTTAATGTACTAGTTAGCGTTCGTGGGGTTGAATCGTTGATGTTTAATATATTAATTAGCTAAACACTTAACTAACTAATTACAAAGCAATTATCCTAATTAATTACAACATGAATTAACTAGCTAATCAACTTGAATAATTACATCACTTGTAAGAATTAGCTACAACTATCTAAGCAAAACAACTAAATAGCCTCGGGAAACGAGGGATGCATGCGTGCTCGATTTCGCTACCCGAAAAAGCCACTGCCTTGCTGTTGCGAGCCTCTGTTTATACATTTGAACACTGAAAAGGCTACCCACTTCCAGAACACCTCCACTTCAACGTACCAACACACTGTGCAATTTTCATTGGTGGCCGATAGGGGGCAAGTCGGCTACCAATGGTGGCCGGTCGACTACCACTGGTGGGCGGTCAGCCACTGATGACATGAACTCCTCTTTTTGCTGCAACAGAGAGTAGACAGAGCAAAACAGTGTATTCACATAGGTTTGTGTGCACTGTTTACACTCCTTATCATCAAACAAGCTCAAACGAGAGAAACTCTTAGCCCTCAAACCATCAATCAAGAAATTTCCATGCATGATGGCTAAGGAACCAAGTTTGTACAAGTTCAATAAATGCACAAACAAGACCAAAATTACTACCACCCTATCATGCATGATCAAGGGTAATGGTGAACTAGGAAAATAACACATTTCATCACTATTGAGTATGAAATGTCCCATTTGCCTTGTGTTCAAATTAACGTCCGATTTGAATACATGCAATGCAACACAAAAAGATGCTTATCTTGCCTCTTTTACTTGTTCATTTTGTTTACTCATTTTACATTACCGATTCATTCTTTAATCGATTTGTCCAAAAGTGAGTGTCCTCTAATGGAAAGATGGCTCAAACCATGAGTTGTTCTGGACATGAAAGAGGCATTACACTGTTGGTAATGAACCCCCTAAGGGATTAAACCATTAGGTGCAACATCTCAATTTCACACTTAAGCAAACAAGTGGTTTGAAACCATTTTCAAAGCAAACAAAAGAGTGAAGAATGGAGGGAGATTGTAGAGATTTTAAGTGCTAGAATGAAGTACAAAACAATACTAAAACATGTTTTCAACTAAAAAAAAATGGTGATTAAAGCATTAAAATACTGAGCTAGTGAAGGAATGAACACTACAACTATACAATACAAGCCTCAACTAAATTTACCAGCCTAAAACAGAGCCAAAATAGATCAAAACAGAGGGCAAAACATGTTGGACTTAAGCTAAAGTAAGTTAGAAAAACATATTAACTCATGAAACTAACTAGGCATGCAAACAAGACACAAGAGGGGGAGGCTAACCCTCCAATTTTGGACTTCAAAACAAGGTTTTTACCACTAAAAAACCTCTGAGATTCAGTGGTTAAAAGGCTCAAAAAAGTTATTTTCAAAGTGATGAAAAGATGGCACAAAAGCTTAACAAGCTAAGAAGCAAAAAGGGTGGACAACCCCCTAACTCAAAAAGAGCTCAAACCACCACTTTTATGTCACCAAAACATAACTTTTTACATGAAAAAACCAGCCCCAAAAACAATTAAAAGGATGGCAAAACAAGTATTGAAAATAAGCTCAAATAACAAGTGTTATACCTCTTGAAGCTAAGACACGAAATAGGCAAGAAACCAAGCTCAAACCTCCTTCTAGAGCTCAAACAAGGCTCAAAGTAATCTCATCCAAAGGTGAGAGTATTTGGTTAAGGGTTGATATGCAAAAGCTAAGAGAAACTAAGTTATAAGACACATAATATCAAGAGAGAGAGAGAGAGAGAAATCTAGAGAGAGATATATATTTTTGGTCTAAATCTTTTAACCCTCCAAAATGGGGGAGGAACCCCCCTATTTATAGAAAAACACCCCTTGAGCTTAGATACATCCTACCATACACGTGTATGAATATACAGCTCAGTGTGCAACAGCTGGCACAACTGTCAATAAATATCTGGAAAAAGATATTGTGGCCGTCGGCCACCACTGATAGCCGACCGGCCACATCCATGGCCGACAGGCACAACCCATGGGCAACAGCTATGAGAGGTGGCCGACAGGTCACCAAGAGGTCCAAACACCAAGTTTTGGTCCAAAACAAGGTAGAGAAAGAACAAGGTTTAAAGGCTCAAAAACAGGGCATTCTGCCGAGGACTTCGGCCGCTTAAAACGAACACAAACACACAATCATCGAGTGCACAAACAATGACGTCCAAGCCTTGAGGACGGTAAAAAATGGGATGTCTACAGCATGTACATGGCACATAATGGTTTGGAATGGGAAAATAGTTGTTGGGTATTTTAAACGTGAATTAGTCGAATACGTATTCAGGATTCAGATGAATTGGAAATGTGTGTATGGTATTAGGGAACAATGTGATTATGATTATGTTGCTGTTGTTCTTGCTTGTAGAAGCATGACATTGCAAAATATATGTAGTTGTCGTGCAACACTGTATTTAGTTTGTGTACTAAGTGGTATTGGTTATTTATGCAGGTGTGACGCTGAGGCAGTCGCCATGTAAGAGGTGTAGTGGCGTGCCACGTGACGTGGGGGATTCCGATTTCATGTCGGACAGGATGGTAGTCAAAAGACAGGGCAAGTTACCATTCAAGGGGAAAAAGAAAGTTGTTCATGTAATGAAGAAACTGGTAGTTGACACTACGCGTTTGATGTATCGTTCTAATATCAACGGGGTTATCAAGACCGTGATAGAAATCAACTTGAGAGAATCCCACGAACGACACTTGTGAAGGACACCGTTCTGGCCAATGATTAATTTCATCCGCCAACATAACCTGACGCTGAATGCATATGAAAAATGTGACGACACGATATTTTGCATAATGCAGACCTATAATCGTAAGAACGAAAAATTCTACATCTAGGGGAAAGGTGTACCACTTCGACAAAGTGATATCCGACTAATTTTTGGCATCCAATGCAGCGTGGACTAGCTTGATTTGGCTCATGGGTCAAGGCCACCGTTTGATTTCATTCAGTGTCACTGCGACATTGTGGGGAGGATATCATGCAAAAAAATTAAGGAGCTGTTAGATGATACAGTACAAGGCAATATTCGTCATGACAAAGAAGATGTCGCAACACTACTGTCATCGTATATATGTGTGAAACTGTTTTTTACCACGACCGAAGAGTCAATTGGCTAGGCGTTTGTCCGAGTTATTGACAAACTAAGTACAATACAGTTATATGATTAGACGGCTGCAATACGAACCGTGTTAATCACGCTACTGAACAAGTTCCACGATCGGACGGAAAGGGTAACCGGATGTGTTATTGTTTTGCTCGTAAGTTAATGTGACATGTTTCAAGTAGTATGAATTTTCCAATTAGTGACATGTTTCAATTAGTTTAGTAGTACATAGTGTTCATGAATGTATTTACAATGTATTAGCAGTTTTTTTTTTATGTGAACACACCAACATCATCGAGTCGAAACGACACAATGTGCTACCATGGTTCTCCAAATGGAACATTGCAACTTTGACAACAAAAATGAAAGGGGTCGACTTGACTCGCGGAGGACAATTTCAGGTATGACATGGTAGGATGATTTGAATGTTATTATTGAAAAATACATGGTGGATTGGGTAAAATTGTGTGTGATGTTTGACAGGTGAGGTACGATAAGCTGGAGGGTGCAATTATTGAATGGTACAAACTTGGTACAACATTAGTTAGTGATAAATGTACGAGGACACAAGGCAAAGTCTTGGACGTAGAACTAGTGTCGGTGCATGCTGGAGTTGCACATAAGGATGTTGTTTATGATGTTGTAGAGTCTAGTTTTGACTGTTGGAGAGTGGATTCACCAGCAATGGGCCACGTTGAGAAGGGCAGAAGGATGGACGAGGTAGACACCCATGAGGGAGGCATCAAGTGTGTTACGAAGCATGGTTTGGGCGTGGTTGTTGGAGGCGAAGGGTGGCCAGTATTATTTCCAGATTTGTTGGATTTGTTAACCATGCAACCAACTGAGGATGAGGATTCAGAAGCAATCAGTGATAGTGATAAAATGAGGGAAGCGTTTAAAAGAATAGCAGAGTTGAAGGACGAACTGAGATAGAATCGGAATGTGTGCGTGAACTAGAAGGGAGAGTTACGAGCATGGAACGTGCACTTGGTTCGCAAGCTGCAAATTTGTGTATGGGGTTTGATAGTGTCATTAGTTAGAAGGACGCTGAAATTGCATGTTTAAATGCCCTCCTGTCCGAAATGAAAACAACAATTGCATGGTTAAAGGACCAGGTTGACAAGTACAAGGTGCATGAAGTAACGCAGTTGGCTAGGAACGCAGCTCAAGTCGGAGCACATCATTAGACCAAGGTGGTGGCTGTATGCCCATGCCACAGTGCCATAATGGAATCGGCAAGGAGGGTCCACCGAAACATGCAAACAATGTCGATGCTAACGGATGTGCAGTAAACGAGCCGTGTTATGACGATGTTGATTGAGTGAATCGAGTTATTATTTTGGAAAATATATTGAAACCAAAAATGGGTGAAGCTACAGATCGGTTTCCATCAGTACAAGAAGGTGTATTTAGTCCCAAAGAGGAACAAGGTCCACGCCGTTCAATGGCCACAAGTAACGCAGCCCCAACAGCAAACAATACAAACATTAAACACGTTCTAGATCGGCCAGGTAGCGACGTGGTAGATAGGGTAATAGACTTTGTGAATATTGAGACCCCAACTATCACATCGTTGGTACGGCTTGTGAAGAGCAAAGCTAGGCGGGAGTGGAGGTTAGACGATTACGAGTATCCTGGGATGGTAAAGCGTTCCAAACAGTCAAAAAATGAGGGCAACATCGAGGCAAATACAAATGAGACTGTAATTAACGTTGAGGACGACGACGGAGGGCGAAAAACATGGGCAGGATTTGGAATGAAAAATCGGCATGCGGTTTGGAAAATGTTAGCTGAAGATGAACAAAAGCTGTTAGAGGTGGTGTACACCTTCGAAGGGGACAAGTAATGTATACGTTTAACAGTATTGTTGTTGTGGTTTTTGTGAAATTGTTTATACCATTTCAATTGTACTTATGTGATTATAATTTGGTGTAAAGCTGTGATATGGAGTGCACTAGATCATGGTGTGCATGTTAATTTCAAAGACATCTAGGCGCTTGTACAAGGGGGTGCAACCGCCGGGAACGTTAGTATGTTATGTTAGTGTCGGTAACGCAATATCACCAGTCCCACAATGGTTGTGAGATACGTAACGTTGCCATATATGCGCATCATCGTGTAAGACGAATATACTTGGAAATGTGTGTAATTTGTGTTGTTAGGTTATTGATGCATATGCTAAAATTCTAATAAGTGCACAAAACCTGTTAGCTTCTAATATTGTTAATTTCAGCAAATCTTACTTCCACGGCAGTGTGTGTTCGATGTGTATATATTATTATCAGTAGGGTTTCATAGTTTCTTAATTTGTTTAATTTATTTTTAATAATGGGGCAGTAATGGTGTGGATTTTGGTTGGTTTGTCAATGTTTGTAGGACATGATACAGAACCCAAGCGTAACGTCCAAGAACCGTTACCTTACGTAACAAAGACATTTTGTTGGTTGTGTAGTTGTTAATGCAGTCATAGGGTACTTAGTATTGAATGAGCAGTTGTTTCAATCTCAGTGTTTGAAGTGAATGAGATGGGTAGGGGTGTTGCTGAAAGTAGCGTAATTCATATTGTGTTAATTAATTTTATATGTGGATAACATAATGTAGGATCATTCAATCGTACCGTATTTTGTGTTTTTGAGGTTTGCATTATGGTAAGAATGTGGATATTAATCTAAAATTGTGAAGTTCGTGTTTTGAAATGTGTTGAAACCTGTGTTGGCAAAATTTATTTGAATAACATTGAAATTGTGCATGGGTATGTATAATTGCATACAAATATTGTACGTAGTAAGGCGGTAAACATGTTGACGATGAGTGTTGTTGAACGTACTAGTTAGCATGCGTGGGGTTGAACCGTTGATGTTTTATATTTTTTGTTTATGGCTTGTACATGGCACGTTATGGTTTGTAATGGATGTATATTTGCTTGGGTCTTTTAACAGTGCATGAGTCAAATCCATATTGAGAAGTATATAAATTGATACTTTGTTGATGGTGTTATCAGTTGTGGGAGTATTACATTGCATAATACATGTACATACCACGTGACATTACACGCACAACACACATCTAAAGTATTTGTACACCATATTAATATATTAAAATTTCATGTAACATCACAAGCACAACACACATCCAAACTCTTTGTTAAGCAACACAATTGTGTGGTTAATGTGGGTTATGTTACTTCCTTCACTGTTGGGTAACAAAATTACGAATACTTGTATTTGTGAAACTGAGCCAATTTTTTGTGAAAGGTTAGTGCAACTGTGAAACGTAATAGGAGGTGGTAGGACACAATGCATTTGAGACAATGCGATAAATGTAAAAACAAACCCACATTTCACATCATATTTATTTGCGAAAGTAAAAGCATTACGATGTGCATGCTCAAATTAACGGTAAAAAATGTTTGGAAAACAAAAATGTCCGACGTTACAATGAATTGGGAACAGACCCAAAATTCGAACAGAAAATAAGCATGGTGTAACACAACTAAATCGGCTCCTTGCATGTCTTCCTATTGTGGTTGCCAATTTGTCCACACCGACCACAACGAATCCGTTGCACAACCTCACCCTTTGATGGAATTCTCTTACGTTTAGGCCTGCCAGGCGAACGGTTCACCTTTGGTGGCGCAATCATATAATTATTGGGCATAAATGCCGATTTCTCAATAGTTGGAATCGGATATATTGTTCCTCTATACGAAGCTTGGAATTCGTCAATATGAGAGTACCTTTCAATCGAATCGTATATATTCCATCCATTGTTACGAAAAGCGACAACAGCATGGGACTGAGGGAATCCATTCAGCTGCCACTAGAAACATGAACATGATTGCCTTGTCACATCAACCAAAACAAATGGGTGAGAGTGCACCTCGTAAACATTGTCATTAGCCTGACTGACATTTCAAGCCCTACTGTTATTGTATGTCATGACCTATTTTGTCTCTATTTTCGGGCATAATACACTGGCCTATTTCCTTGACTTGACTCTACGCTCTACCATTTATTCCATTATTTGACCTCTAACCATATCAACTAACCTAGTAATTGGAAGATGACGGGCCTCCCGTATCCAATTGTTAAATGATTCAACTGCGCTCGACCACATCTCACCACAACGTTGCCCCCCGAAAGGTATAAGACAATCAAATAAAATTCAACCTGAATTCCAAAAAAAACCCAATCAGGTACCATGTCACTATACAAAATGAATTGAAAAAAATGAACCCATTAAACTACTATGCGAACCGGGTACAATCAAACTCACATGAAGTACGCGTTATCCCAGTGGGTTAGATGCAAGTCTTTCAAAAAAAATTCAATCACAACCGGGCTGGACTCCTTTAACACCTTTAATTTCTAATTAAAACAAGCTATAATAGGCGTGTAAGCACATTCTTGGAGCTTGCGCTTCAACCCAACTTCGTGTGATGCGTTAACATATTTCATTCGGTCTCTCAAATTCATTTGAAGATGTAGCAAGCAAAATGCGTGATGTGCCGAAGGGAAAATAATTGGCATAGATTGTTAAGGACCCACGTGACAATCAGATATGAACGTCAACAAACGCTTGTCACCCACGACTTCTTTAAGATTACATGGAAACCACTCCCAATTTTGTTGATTTTCAGAGTAAACAATTGCAAAAGCCACCGGAGACAACCCTGCAAAAAACAGTGGACCAACCATATTTGAAGCACACACCATGGAAATGCAAAATGTTAGTGTATCTGTAATCCTGCATGCAATACATATATGTATGAAGGATTCATAAAAGAATCAGATCGAAAATGTTAAATTATTTTACAATTACAAAATAAGGAAAAAAATGTTGATACCTCCTTACCTTTATTGTCATCCTTCGCAGTAGCAGCTAACAAATTCCCTTTGAATATACCTTTCAAAAACGTCCCATCCAAAAAAATTAACGGCTGACAATGATTGAACCCATCTATACATGCACGGAATGATATGAAATACCGATCAAACCTCCTAGTTTGTTGGTGAAATTCAAGGTTAATGTAACTGTTTGGGTTCTTTTCCCTAACGGAATCGCTATACCACCTAAGTTGGTCGAACGACATAGCGTAATCCTCATACACTTCACCCATCGCTTTCTCAACCCATAGTTTGTCGCACCTAAGTTGGTACTGGTGTGTGATCACCTAAGTTTGTCAACCTTAAAATTCTTATACCCGGGGATATCTCACAACATATACATCGCATCCTGTACCAAGTCGTCAAACTTCCCATAAATAGCATCGACCAGTTGTGCAAATGTCATCGCGTGATGCAATCAAACAACAACATTGCACTACAAGAATTTACACAATTGCCGACCACTTTTGCCGACCAAAAAAATTTTGGTCGCAAAAAAATGACATTTGGCGACCAAATATTAATTAGTCGCGAATGATCATTATTTTTGGCGACCAAATATTATTGGTCGCAGAATGTTATATTTTGGCGACCAAAAAATGAGTTGGTCGCAGAAAGTGGTATGCTTTTGCCGACCAACTACAAATTTGGTCGCGGAAGGTCACATTTTTTTTGGCGACCAAAAATTTGGTCGCCAAAAACTTATTTTCAGCAACCAAAAAAAATTAGTCGCCAAATTAGTACTTTTAGCGACTAATATTTTAGTCGCCGTTGATTGAGATTTGGCGATTAAAAATATTTGTCGGCGAAGGTATTTTTTTTTGCGACTACTATGGTCTTTTGGTCGCCAAAAATTATTTTTTTCTTTGGCGACCAAAAATTTGGTCGCCAAAAACATATTTTCAGCGACCAAAAAAATTAGTCGCCAAATTAATACATTTAGCGACAAATATTTTAGTCGCCGTTGATTGAGATTTGGCGACTAAAAAGATTTGTCGGCGAAGGTTCCTTTTCTGCGACTAATATTTTCGTCGCCAAATATTAATGAAATTTTTTTACTTTGATCTTTGCCGACCAAAAATGTGGTCGGCAAAATACTTATTTTTAGGGACCAAAAAATATTTTGTCGGCAATAAAGTTAAACAATTTCAAAAACACAGATTCATGTTTTTGGTGGGAATACACTCTTACATTACCGCCCAATTTATTTTCTATCAATATGTACATAGACCCAAATAAGTTCAGTCTCTTGCTCTCTCTGTTTCTCCACTACTACAAAAATAGTTAAAGATCACACTTTGACAAAAAAAAAAAGATCTCATTTTTATTGAAAGTGTGATAAAAAAAATTAGATTGATATTTTAATCACACTTAATTTGATTGAGTGTGATAATATTTATTTTTTATGTCACTTTTCAATTAAGTTTGATTATATATATATATATATATATATATATTTTTAATCACACATTCTAATTAAAGTGTGATTATATATACACTACTACTTTTTAATCACAATTTTTAAACAAGTGTGATTATATATATATTTTTTAATCACACATTCTAATTAAAGTGTGATTATTTATATATTTTTTAATCACACCTTCTAATTAAAGTGTGATTATATATACACTACTACTTTTTAATCATACTTTTTAAATAGGTGTGATTATATATATATTTTTTACCCACTCATTCTAATTAAAGTGTGATTATTTATATATTTTTTAATCACATATTCTAATTAAAGTGTGATTATATATACACTACTACTTTTTAATCACACTTTTTAAATAAGTGTGATTATATATATATTTTTTAATCACACATTTTAATTAAAGTGTGAATATATATACATTACTACTTTTTCATCACACTTTTTAAATAAGTGTAATTATATATATATATATATATATATATATATATATATATATTTAATCACACTCCCTAAATAGGTGTGATTGTATAAAATATTTCAATTTGATTTTTATATAAAATATACAATTCCCAAATTCGCGCCTCTATTCTACCCATGAATGATAGAGACAACTTACAACTAGAAAAGGAGACTTTAGACACGGAACTTTTTCACCAATTTTTTCATCTTCCTATCTCTCTGTCTCTGTCTCTCTTCTCTCTCTGTCTGTCTGTCTGTCTCTCTCTCATCACTCTTTTCTGTCTGTCTGTCTGTCTGTCTCTTTCTCTCTGTGTCTCTGTCTTTCTTATTTTTCTCTCTCTCACTCATCACTCTTCTCTGTCTGTCTGTCTGTCAATCTATCTCTCTCTCTATTTTTCTCTTTGTGTTTCTCGTCCATCTCTCTTCTGTCTATTTCTCTCATCTCTCTTCTCTCTTTGTCTCTCTTCTCTATCTCTCTCGCTCATCTCTCTCTGTCTCTCTCTCGTTTATCTCTTTTCGCTCTTTTTTTCTCTCCTCTCTTTGTCTATATCTTTTCACCCGTTTTTTCATCTTCCTCTCTCTCTCTTCTCTTTCTCTCTCTTACTCATCACTCTTTTCTTTCTGTCTATCTATTTCTCTCTCTCTGTGTCTCTCACTCATCTATCTCTTCTCTCATCTCTTTTCTCTCCCTGTCTCTTCACTCATCTCTCTCCTTTCTATCTCTCTCATCTCTCTTTGTCTCTCTCGCTCATCTCTCTTCTCTCTATCTCTCTCTCTCCCTCTCGTTTATCCCTCTTCTCTCTATGTCTCTCTCGCTCATCTCTCTTCTCTCTATCTCTCTTCTCTCTATCTCTCTTTCTGTCTCTTTCGTTCATCTCTCTTCTCTCTTTGTCTCTTTTTTTGTCTCTCACTCTCTATCTCTTTATCTTTTTGTCCCTCTCTCTCTCTCTCTTCTCTTTCTCTCTCTCTCTTTCTCTCTCTCTCCCACTATGTTGGCGTTGCTCACTCTTTCCATTCCGTCTTCTCTATTTACTGAGCTCCCTCTCGATTTATCTATCCACTACAAGAAAATGCACTTTTAGCGACCACTTTGTCTCTCTCTCGTTCATCACTCTGTCTTTGTCTCTCTCTCTCTCTCTTTCTCTTCTCTATCTGTCTCTCACTCATCTCTCTCTCTTTCACCACCCATCTCCTTTACCACCTTCACTACTACTGCAAACGCCATTCTACTACCACCATTCACTACAACAAAAATAGTCTTTAGAGACGAAAACTAATGACGAAAATAAATTTTGTCACGAAATACGTATCTTTTAATGACAAAAATAATATTTCGTCTCCAAATGTACCATTTTTAGAGACAAAAATAAAATTTTGTCACCTATCTAAATACATAATAAAAAAATTAGGTTACGAAATTAATTTTCATGATTATTTATATTTTTTTGTCACCAAAGATTTTCCCGTTAATTTTTTCGGAGGGTACCAAAATTTTGAGATTTTTGGTGAGGAAAAAATTGGTCACCAATTATAAAATTATTAATGACAAATATATTTTTATTACCAATAATTTTTAATATTTTAATATCATTTAGTGACAAAACTATATTTGTGGCCAATATTTTTATCTTTAGTGAAAAAATAATGTTGTCACCAATAAATAATTTAGTTACTAAATATTTTAAAGGGAAATAAAAATATATTGGCGCCTGTAGAAGCAGATACAACAATCGATTCTTCTTCTCACATATACGACCACCAAACCTCACCCTACCTCACCTCACCTCAGCGCAGTGCAGACCGTAACGCTGCTCGCCATCGCAACTGTCGCTTGCCGCCGCCACCGTCACATCCTCACAGGTACTCTCTCACTCGAGGTCTGTATTTCTCTCTATTTCTCACTCTGTATACCTCGATCACTCTCTTTCCTTCTCTGTCAATCTGGATCTTCTCCCTCTCGGGTCATCTCTCTCTCTCTCTCTCCCTTCCCATATTTCCCTATCTCTCACACTTCATCTAGGGTTTATTCTTGTGTTGATTTCGTAAATGGGTTTGGTTGAAGTGTTTGATTTGTACGAAATTAATTAAATCTTGATGTCCAAAATGGGTTTGATTTTAGTTTTGTGGGTTTGATTTTAGTTTTGTGAAATTATGGGTTTATTGTGTTTGAATTGAAATTATGGATTTTAATTTTATGGGTTCATTGGGTTTTTTGTGGGTTTGATGTTGTGACTACACACACTCTCTCTCACTCTCTTACAGTTGCATTACTTTTTCCATGTCCACTGCTTTGCCAGTCAAATGAAGACTCTGTTTCTCAACCTCTCCTTGATCTGGTAGATTCATTCAAAGAATGATATATGTATACTAAATACTCTCACACAAAGCATCTTGGAACAGATTTCCAGAGTCTACGGGAACCAGGTGATTTTCCCTCTAAGTTGTACTTGTTTCTTCATGATATGCATTCCCTTTGCTGCTGGTAAAGTTTGAAGGTCAATTGGCCTCATAAGCACTAAAAACAGAGTGAGATAAATAAAGCACAAGATGTTTAATTTGTTTCTACATTCATAATTTTTAGGCGTATCTAAACCTATATATGAATTATGTGTATTTTGATAACTATGGATAGATTTTGGGTTATTTTAAGGACATAAAAAATTTTAAAAATAATAAAAATAAACATATTCTGAATTTTCTGTAAATTTTGATTGATGTTTTGTGAAACTATTGTGTTACATTTTAATATGTATAAGAAGTTTGAACCCATTAGCTTCAATAAGTTTTAATGGGGTATGTGGCTCCACCCTTTGTGTGTGTCGGTGTGAGTATATATGGTTTCTCTATGTATGGAATTGTTTGCCATCTCAAAGTTTAGCTGCAAAGATTTATGGTAATAATTTCCAGAAAATCGAAAAATTGATTCCAGCTTGTGAAAATAAATTCATGACAGAAATGGAGAAGAAGAGGAGGACCAAAATTTATTTTGAAAATAGTTTCTAGAATAGTTCTCAAATTTGTAACATGTGAACTTGTACAAGCTTAATTTTAGCTTTATTTGCTTTACTAAGAGGTGGATCTTTCAAGCGTATTATTCAAGAAATTGTCAAAAGGCTCAAAAGCGTATTATCATTTGTTGTTGCTAGGTGATAAAGAACTTGAACTCTTGCCATTAAGTGAGAAACTAAACTCTAGTTTGTTATCATTGGTCATTTATATTCATATTCTTAGTTGCTTTCGGTTCCAAACCCAAAAATGACTTCATTACTAAAGAATGTGTGTACACAATTCCTTAGCCTTAGGCCTGTCCTTTGTTTTATTTTTTTAAATTTCACCTCAAATTGGTCTGAAGTTTATAAAATCAGGAGTAATCTAAATTCATTGAATAAAGATAACATCGAGAATCGAGTCAATGGCTATTGGTATTGGAATTGGATAAATTTTTCAATATCAGTAATGCGTTTTAAACCTTGCAAAATGAGGCAAGCTAAAAGTTTTTAGTGGAGATCCAAATAGCAGGGTTTTGTCATCTCAATATATATATATATATATATATATATATATTCTTGGTGAAAAAATGTGAAAATTTGAGTTTAGGTGAGTCGATTCGGTTGATAGGTTCCCTTTTGAAGGTTAGCTTTATAAACTGTACTGATGCATTTCATTTGTAATCTTGAATTTCAAGTTTAGAGATAATTTGATTTGCATGCTTTGGTCATAGTTGGGACAATGTTTGTTGAGTTAATTCAAGTAGAGTTTGTGCCATGGCTTTGGTAATGATGCAGGCAGTTGAATAATGTGATAAGATCACTCTAATCTGACAGTTAAGAATGGTGCTTCTTGGACTTCTGTTGCAACTTGGTATTTTAATTGATTTATGGCATGCAATATATCTTATGACTTTATTATTTCTTCCTCTTTAGACCAGATGCTGGAAGTGTCTATCATGAAAATTCTTGTTCTTTTGTTGCTGATGTAGGTAAGCTTGTTTAAGTCTATTCTTGATTTTAGAGTGAAAACTTTTGTCAATCAATTGATACCAAATGCCCTTCTTAATGGTTTTGGTACTACAGCATTTTTCTCACTGTTGTCATTGTTTTTCATGATGTTGCTTTATTACTAAGCTAAATTTAGGCAGGTTTATTTTTTCATTATACTTCTCCTATGGTTTTAAAACAGTTGCAGATTCTTATATTGCAAATCTTGTTGTGAATAAGGGGGACCCTATTTATGATTTCTGCTGGTACCCATATATGTCTGCGTCAGGTTCATCTCTTACCTTTCTTGTTAAGGGAGTTCTATAAAAAAGTACTCTGTAGTCCATTAATGTGAGATGGATTTACAGTAAGTAATGATACTATAATGAAAGTTTAACTGCTATAATGGTTAAGATTTCAGATCCAGTTACATGTGTGTTTGCAAGTACCACTCGTGATCATCCTATTAATCTTTGGGATGCTACTTCAGGCGAGGTTCTGTATCATTATTTCTAACATTTTTCTTAAGAGAAGAAAATATGTTTTGTTTACCTGAATAAAGATTTAAATTCTGATCTTGTAATATGTTGGAAGTTGATGGCCATCCCATGGCTACACCTATCCTTTGCTAAGCTATGAATGTCAGCTGAGTCTGATTTGTTAACGTGAATTTTTATGCTCAGTGGCAACTCATGAAAAAAATTCTATCATGCTACTGTAATAGGTATTAGTTTTTTCAACAAGTTTATAACTTGCCTTGTGTATTAGTTTCAAAGTCAAATCGAAGACAATGCTGGTTTCTCAAGTTTTCTCTGTATAAATTCATTCTGAATCAGCCTAAGTCCTTTGATTAAAGGTGTTTTCTGTCATATTGTATCATAATTCAGTCTTCATTTTGTTATTTGAGATCGGTAGTAATTGACAATTACACAATTTGAACAATCGTTTAGAGGTTAGTTTTTCTACTTTTTTTAGGTCTTATCATCTTTTTTGTTGCTATTTCTAGATATATCTATAAAAAAATATCAATGTTGTCCTCCCTGTGGAATAACAGATAAAAAAGGAATAAAAAGGACAATTATAACATTTAAAAGAAAAAAAGGAAAAAAAAGATGAGATTGGGCACTTTTTTTCATCTTGATAGTAAGGATACACTGTTGTCCTCCCTGTGGAATGCCATAATTGGTTCCAAAGGATTGCCAGTTCAAAGAATCATCAAATATTGTCTTGGATTGGATGATGATGATGGTGATGCTTGTGTTAATGATCTCCATGTTAAAAGCCTATGTGCTAGGCTGCAAGTATTTAGATTTGTTCACTTGTGATTTGTTTAAACTAAGTACAAATGTATATTCTTTCTTTCTTTTTTTTTAAATTTAATTTTTAATAATAAATTTATCTTATATTTTTTTGTTTGCAATAGTTTTTGATTTTGTGTCACCTATATGTTTTACTTTTTAGTCGAAGTTTTGGGACCATTTCAGTTTTTATGGTCTACATGTTTGTTATATTTTATCTTTTGTGTTTAGTCCTAGAGGGTTATCTCTTATGCATTGAAGTAAAAGAAAGAAAAAAACAATAACTAATACTGCTATAGTATCTCAATTTTCCCTGTTCAAAATTTTTTTGCAGGTCATTTAACTTGGAAAATGGTTTGGCATCTCACACAAAGGCCAATCACAGTGCCGGACAATACATGGATTTAAAGAGAGAGCTTCTGAGTTCTAATTAGAAAATCTATGCTCAGTCTATTAGGTAATTTTTATAACCCTAAATATATTAGACGGCTCGGGGAACGCCCCAAACACCTTGGGAGGGACCAATGTAAGTTGTGAAGTGTGTATTGAATGTGTTTTCTAATTAAATTTTTTATTTGCAGGAAGCATTTTGTTTTAATTACTGTAATATATTTTTGCACGTGGAGGGCTATATATAAATGTATAATTTGACCTACCCATCATTTTTCATCTTCCTGCTAAATAGACTTTTTAATTTATTGTTTACATTTTTTATTTGCTGTAGTTTCTGCCTCTATGCTCCTTTTATGATATAAAATTTGTTTGAAACTGTCTGTGACAGGTCAAGAATGAGGAAGAGGAATTCAGCATTGGGCATCTTTCTGTTCTGATGATGAGTGTTAAAAACAACACATAGGTAATGCATACTTTTCTTTCCTGTAAATTGAGGATAATGTTGTACCAGTGAAATTTTGATAGAAGGGTCATAGTCTTTAAATGGTTAAAAGCGGTTGTCCTTGTGGCATGTAGATTCAGCTATATTGTTTTAGGAATGTAAACTGCAATTACACAACAGATGTTTTGCAACATATGTAGCTCTACATCAAAATCCATGAAAATCCCCTCTGTATATCTATAAAAAGAAATCCTTTTGCTGAATGAAATGACCAATTTTTCTCCTGTAGTTAAAATTTTTCTCAGTAGTTGTTGGGTTTACCACTGTATTGAATTAGTAAATTTTTTTCGCAAAACATGACAATTGCCGACCAAGAGTTTTGGTCGCAAAAAATACATGTATTGCCGACCAAAATAGTACTTGGTCGTGGAATCTCACTTTTGCCGACCAAAAGTTTTGGTCGTGAAAAGTAACAAATGGCGACCAAAATTTTTTAGTCGCGGAATGTCACGATTGGTGACCAAAATTTTTTGGGTCGGAATGTCACGATTGGCGACCAAAATTTTTGGTCGTTGAATGTGATAATTGGCGACCAAATTTTTTGGTCGCGAAATGTGTCAATTGGCGACTAAGATATTTGGTCAGGAAAATATCACTTTTCGCGACCAAAGTGTTTTCACGACTAAATGAATTAGTCGCGGTCATGATATATTTTGCGACCAAAAATTTGGTCGGCAAATCCGACTTTTCCCAACCAACCAAAATTTTGGTCGCGAATTACTTTTGCCGACCCTCAATTGGCGACCAAAGTAGCGGCCAAAAAAATTGGTCGCGGATAACTTTTACCGACCAAAAATAGGCTTTTAGCGACCAATTTTTTGGTCGGCAAAAGTGTTAATTCTTGTGGTGTTTGTTTGCCCGTAAGTGCACAACAACAACAACACATCATCCATACCTGTCACGCAAACCATAATCGAACCGTTAGACCACTAACATATACGACAATGAATGAATAAAAAAAATGACATTTGACATTTCACACCAACTGTTCGTTGCTGATGTTACATACTGTGAACAAAATCAGACCGTAAAATCCATGAGAAAAAAAGCACACCCATACTTCACCCCCCTTAAAAATTACCTTACATATTACAAAAATTCAAATCCAAATAACATCAATAACATTGGCAATAAAACTAACCAATTAAAAGCAACTGTGCATTTGTGGATGTTATGAGTACCCATAATGAAACCATATGAACAAACGCAAAACATTAAAAAAATAGGGGAAAATAATCCCACAAAAACACTAATCACAATGATAATGGCATGCCAATAACATCACAAATCACCACACTGTCAACCACAACGTCATGGGCAATAACATATACAAATGCAAAACACACAACACCGCGACTCACCTGTTGCAGTCCTGACCGGTCCAGAAAGCAATGCACAATGACGACGATTGAAAAAATCACCCAAGACTATGAACCAATGGAACAACCCAATCAACATCCACCACCCCCCTCCCAAAGTCAAACCAAACCCTTGCACACATTAACATTACCAAATCCCCAGCCAACACATCGAATCCTCTATTTAGGAAAAAAAATCCCACAAAGGGTATTAATGTAAACTGTAAAAGGCCCAAAATTAACTAAGGACCAAACAAAAAGGGACTAAATGGTGTATAAGAAAACTCTTAGGACTAAATGGTTAAACTTTTCACAAAATAGGATTTATGGGTAAATTTTCCTAATTTTTTATATAAAAAATTATATGTTCAACAGGCTTCGTAATGTTTTAAAAACTTTGTGAGAATGTGATTTCTTCTTAGAAAATGATATAGATTAAAAGTTTGCATATTTAATATTTTCATTTTTTATTATTATTGGTGTTTTTGTTGGAACAATCTTCTGTGTAAAATAAATAATTTGAAACAAATCAAACAAATAAAAATAAATTACTTACAGAATTTTTTTACCGAACCGAATAAATATTTAAAAGATCAAATCGAGTGTGTGACATTATATCCTTAAGGCAAATTTGCCTCACTTCAGTGCTTACGGATGAATAGCGTCTATCTCCCAAGATATAATGATCTACACAAATTGTAGTAGCACTCCAAACAATTTGTACGGCGAACCAAACCTGTGTTCTATACTCTCAGAATTTTTTTCTAAAATAATATGAAGAATATATCTATGCAAGAGAGCAAAAGAATGCAAGAAGATGATTTTTGAAATGTTCAAGATACCCCAAACTGTTGGAATGTACTGGTATTTATAGGGCCGAACAGGTCTAAAAATCAAACCGAACAGATGTAGTTTGAAATGAATAGGTGCAGAAACTGTTTTGAACAGATAACTGCTGGCAGTTTGAATATATCCAAAAACTGTTGATAGTTTTCAACCTGTTAGAACAGTCTAATCTGTTGGGAATTTTGGACTGGAAGAGACATAAATTTGGACAGAAAATTTGAATTCAAATAGGTGCAAAATTCAAATTTTTCCTGCAAGAATTTTTGAAAAAATTCAAAATAAATTTTGTCCAAAAAAATAATATTAGAACTGACCCGACCCACTATCCACACCTGGCATGGCTCAGCTCGGCTCAGCCGGCCGGTCGGACAGACGGACGGCGATGGCACGCGTGCGTGTGTGTGGTGGTGGTTTGGACTAAGGTTTACTTTGTCCATAATTCTTCCTTTTTACAAACTTGGGGTGTCCCTTGGTGCTCAACCCAAGTGTTGCCACCTATAACTTGTATACACACATAAGTTCTCTTAAGTTTCCAATGTGAGATAACCATTTCAAAGAAACCCATATTTTACTTCTTGAATTGTCCATTCCACGAACCTAAAAACAGTATCAACTTCCCATTCACTCATAAATGGTTTTGACGAACCGTCTTCACCGTGTGACTTGCTATGCGACAAGTAACACGCCACCTCTTTAGACCCACCCCAAAAGATGTGTGGGCCCCACTCAAATTTGGGCTCAAAGTTGGCCCAAAAGAAGCTTATAAAATCATAAATTCCAACAATCCCCACATGAATGGAATTTGACGGAGAGAAAATGCAACAACATGATCTAATTACAGAGAGTACAGAAATTGAAAATATTCTGCAAAGGATAAGTAGATTTTGGCTTTGAACTTTCCCTTGTGAGACACTATCGGATTTACAAGTTAACCAGTGAACATGGTATCTTGAACTGTTCAACCATTTGTGTAAACCAAGACAATAGAACTCACACAGTATATTACCAAACACAGTTTAGTTCTCATTATTGTGTTCATTTTGAACAACCTGGTCTTTCATGAGTACTCTAGAGAATTGTAGCCCTTCACAAATTCTCATAGAAACAGCCCAGTTCATACTCATATAGGTGATTCTTATGAAGAGTATCCTGCCATACTCCACTAGGTTTTCCTAGATATAAGAATCATTAAAAGTATTACTTAATCTAAAACGCTGTAGATATTACTATTTCATTATAAAAATGGGTAGGAGTTTGACTCCCCAGTGATCCTTATGAGTTATACACAACTCGGTTGTCCTTTTGAACTTAGATCTTGGGATCTCTATTTAACTAGGTTGGGTTGCCGTTGTGGTAACTCTTATTTAATAGGCTTAAGTCCCATTTCCCTCGACGAATCCTTAACTAACTCTCTTGCTAACCCTTTGGTTAGTGGATCTGTTATGTTATCTTTAGACTTCACATATTCAATGGAAATAATTCCATTTGAGAGTAGTTGTCTCACGGTGTTATGTCAACGACGAATGTATCGTGACTTACCGTTATACATATGACTCTATGCTCTACCTATTACTGATTGACTATCGCAATGTACGCATATAGCAGGCACCAGTTTTGGTCACATTGAAATATCTTCAAGGAAGTGACAAAGCCATTCTATTTCTTCATCAGCTTTATCTAAAGCTATAAGCTCTGATTCCATAGTAGACCTAGCAATGCAAGTCTGTTTAGAAGATTTCCAAGATACAGCCGCCCCACCAAGAGTAAAGACATACTCACTGGTGGATTTTGAGTCTCTAATATCTGATATTCAATTTACATCACAGTATCCTTCAAGTACTACTGGATATCTAGTATAATTTAGCCCATTGTTACGAGTAAATTAGAGATATCTTTAAACCCTTATAATTGCTTTCCAGTGTTCTACTCCTACTTAATTTACTTACTACATAAGCTATATCCGAGGCGAGTGCAGTACATTAAGCTTCCAATAATTTGAGCATACTCTAATTGAGAAATACTTTTCTATAAATTCTTAGAAATGAACAAATTAGCATCCATAGGTGTTCTAACAAGATGATTATCATCTTTGCTTAATTTATCCAGTATTTTCCAATGTAATGTGATTGTGACAAAGCATAACCATCTAATGTTTTGGTAATTTTCATACCAAGTATTACATCAACAATCCCCGTGTCTTTCATGTCAAAATGTTTATTTAACATTTTCTTGGTAGTTTTAATTATATTATTATTATTACCTATGATGAGCATATCATCCACATAAAGACATATTATCATATAACCATTGTTTGTGTTTTTAATATAAACACATTTGTCATATTCATTAATTTTAAATCTATTTGACTTCATTGCCTCTGTTAAATTTTTCATGCCATTGTTTTGGCGCTTGTTTTATACTATATAGTGATTTAACCAATTTACACACTTTCTTTTCTTTTCCTAGAACAGAAAATCCTTCTAGTTGTTCCATGTAAATTTCTTCATCTAACTCACCATTTAAGAAAGCGGTTTTCACATCCATTTGATGAATTTCTAGATTGTACAAAGATGCAATGGCAATTAGCATTCTAATGGATGTTATCCTAGTAACTGGTGAGTATGTGTCAAAGTAGTCAAGGCTTTCTTTTTGTCTATATCCTTTGACCACAAGTTTTGCCTTGTATTTGTCGATTGATCAATCTGCTTTCATTTTTCTTCTGAAAATCCACTTGTACCCAAGAGGTTTACAACCTGGTGGCAAATCCACCAATTCCCAAGTGTGATTTTGCAAGATGGATTCAATTTTGTTGTTTACAACTTCTTTCCATAAAGGAGCCTCAGGATTGGACATAACTTCTTTAAAAGTTAAAGGCTCATTTTCTAACAAAAATATTAGAAAATCTGGACCAAAAGATTTTGAAGTTCTAGCACGTTTACTACGCCTAGGTTCCTCTTCCTCATTTTGATCTATCTCTTGCTCTTGTTCTTGATCATGATTAGTAATAGCATCGTAATATCTTTTATTGGTACTAGTCTCTTGTCCAGTTTTATTCAAAAATACATGTTCAAAGAATGATGCATTCCAAGATTCAATAATATTATTTACATGTATTTCAGAATGTTCTGATTTATGAATCAAAAACCGATATGCACTACTATTCTTGGCATAACCAATGAAAATGCCATCAACAGTTGTAGGACCTATCTCAGTCTTTTAGGACTAGAAATAGCCACTTTAGCCAAACACCTCCACACTTTTAAGTATTTATAGGATGGTATTCTCTCATGTCACATTTCATAAGGTATTTGATTCACTTTCTTTTGGGATACTTTATTTAGAATATAATTAGCAGAAAGTATTGCTTCCCTCCACAAGTTCTAAAGTAATCTAGAACTGATTAACGTGGCATTCATCATTTCTTTTAAAATCTTATTTTTTCTTTCAATAATTCCATTTTGCTGAGGCGAGTAAGGAGCGGTGGTTTGATTAATTATTCCATGTTCTTTACAAAACTCACCAAAAGGTGATTCATATTTACCACCTCTATCGCTTCTAAGTTTTTTATTTTTCATACGAAATTGATTTTCAAATTCATTCTTATATTGAATGAAAGTTTCCAAAACTTCATCATTGGTTCGAATTAAATAAATATAACTATATTTATATAGTTATCTATGAAAGTGATAAAATATTTTTTCACATCTCTAGTTTGAATTGATTTAAAATCACAAATGTCACTATGAATTAATTCAAGTGGCTCCATACTTCGTTCAATTGGATAAAAATGAGTTTTAGTTAATTTTGTCTCAACACAAATTTCACATTTATGATTTAAATCAATGTCAAATTTAGGTAAACATTCCATATTAATTAATCTACGCAAAGATTCATAATTAACATGTCATAGTCTACTATGCCATAAATTTGAAGACTCAAGCAAGTAAGAATAAGATATATTATTATTAATAACAGAAGGGACAACAGTCATTACATTTAGTTTGAAAAGGCCATTAAACATGTAACATTTTCTTACATACATCTCATTCTAAGTAAGTACAAATTTATCACTCTCAAACACTAGCCTAAATCCATTTTTACTTAATAGAGATCTGAAACTAGATTCTTGCGAATGTCCAGTACATGCAGCACATTGTTGAGAGTGAGTTCCTTTCCAGATATCATCTTCAGAATAATCTTTCCTTGTCCTTCAACTGTAGAAGTTAAGGAGTTGCCTATAAAAAGTTGTTCGCCGTTGTCCACCACAGAATAGGATGTGAACATCTTTTTGTCGGCACAGATGTGGCGAGTAGCACTAGTGTCCACCCACAATTGCTTAAGATTTTTGACAAGGTTTTCCTCGGAAACAACTGCAGAAAAATTTATGTTTTTAACACCATTGTAAATTTTATCCACTTCAGTCATATTGGCTTGAGTAGGCTTCTTACTTGATCTTTATTTGCCTTTGCGTTTGCTAGGGCAATCTTTGGCCCAATGTCCCTCTTTGTCACAGATGTAACATCTGTCATTGAACTTATACTTTTTAGTTTCCCCTCCTTTAGAGCCTTGTGTGGAACTTTCTCCAGAAAACTTTCATTTCTTTGTTTTTGGAGCATGATCCACCATATTTGCCTTAGACTCCATTGGATGTTTATCAGCCTACTTCTCAGAGTTACGGTTGTCCTTCTCAATCCTCAAATGCACAATCAATTCCTCTAAAGTCATTTCTTCACGCTTGTGTTTAAGGTAGTTCTTAAATTCTTTCCAGCCTTGTGGTAATTTTTCAATTAATGCAGCAACTTTGAAGTATTCACTGAGAGACATGCCTTCTATATGGATGTCATGCAGAATAAGTTGGAGATCTTGAACTTGGCTGATCACAGTCTTAGAATCAACCATCACAAAATTCAGGAATTTGCCAATCACAAATTTCTTTGAGCCAGCATCTTCAGTTTAGTACTTTTTCTCCAAAGACTCCCAAAGTTCCTTTGCCGTCTTGATAGGGCTATAGACGTTGTACAATGTGTTATCAAGTCCATTCAAGATGTAATTTCGGCAAAGGAAATCAGCATGTTTCCAAGTATCGACCGCAGCAACCACTTGCCGGTCGGTTTCATCCTCTTTTAGAGTAGAAGTATCCTTACGGAGAAAATGTGTCAGATTGAGAGTAGTAAGATAGAACAACATTTTCTGCTGTCATCTTTTAAAATCAGTTCCTAAGAACTTCTCTAGCTTTTTACCGTGATTGATTGACACAGTCACAATAGTACTAGTTTGAGCAATTGCACCGTGATTTTCACTGGTATGGTGGAGCAATTGCAGCCACCATACCAGTACTAGTTTGAGCATTAGTTTCAATAGCCATGGATTCTAAATTATAAAACAAATTATAATTAGAATTTTATACTACACAGAAAATTTAAACCATAAAAGAAACGAGAATTGTAACTTTTATTTTCAATTAATTTGAAAATAAAATAAAATTTTATTTAAATAAATTAATTCCACACGAAAAATTAAATTTCTGTAACACTTCAATAATTAAAATACTGAAACAGAATTTTAATTAATGAAAACTTAGAAATTATTTCTGAAAATCAAAATTAATTTTTGACCAACTTCACAAATAAATATTTTGAATTGTTAATAACTATCAGTATATTACTACTAGTTGTCAAAGAAAATAAATAATATATTACTACTATTTTTCAAACAGTATATTACTACTATTTGTTTTTTCAACCAGAATATTATTTGTAAAACCACAGAAAATAATGTCTGTAAGAAGAAGAAATGAAGAAAAAGAAACAAACGAAAAATTCTGTATAAACAGAATAATTCGAGTCTGTCTTAAGATTGTTCGAACAATCTTTTGTGTAAAGTAAATAACTTGAAACAAATCAAACAAATAAAAATAAATTACTTACAGAATTTATTTACCGAATCGAATAAATATTTAAAAGATCAAGTCGAGTGTGTGACACTCTATCTTTAAGACAGATTCGCCCCGTTTCGGTGCTTATGGATAAATGACGTCTATCTCCCAAGATACAATAATCTACATAAATTGTAGTAGCACTCCAAACAATTTGTACGGCAAACCAAACCTGTGTTCTATACTGTTAGAATTTTTTCCTAAAATAATATGAAGAATATATCTATGCAACAGAGCAAAAGAAAGGAAATAAGATGATTTTTGAAATTTTTAAGATGCCCCAAATTGCTGGAATGTGCTGGTATTTATAGGGTCAAACAGGCCTGAAAATCAAACCAAACCAAACAAATGCAGTTTGAAATGAACAGGTGCAGAAACTGTTTTGAACTGATAACTACTGGCAGTTTGAATTTGTCCAGAAACTGCTGGCAGTTTTCAACTTGTTAGAACAGTCTAATCTGTTGGGAATTTCGAACTAGAAGAGGCACAAATTTGGACAGAAAATTTGAATTCAAATTAGTGCAAAATCTAAAATTTTCCTGCAAGAATTTTTGAAAAAATTCAAAATAAATTTTGTTCAAAAAATTAATATTAGAATTGACCCGACCCACACCTGCGCCCGGCATGATCAGACGGCGGTGGCATGTGCGCGCATGTGTGGTGGTTTGGGCTAAGGTTCACTTTGTCCATAACTCCTCCATTCTACAAACTTGGGGTGCCTCTTGGGGCCCAACCCAAGTGTTGCCACCTAGAACTTATATACACACATAAGTTCTCTTAAGTTTCCAATGTGGGATAACCATTTCAAGGAAACCCACATTTTACTTCTTGAATTGTCCATTCCACGAACTTAAAAACGACGTCAACTTCATATTCACTCATAAATGGTTTTGACGAACCGTCTTCACCGTATGACTTGCCATGCGGTAAGGAACACATCACCTCTTTGGACCCACCCTAAAAGACGTGTGGGCCTCACTTAAATTTGGGCTCAAAGTTGGCCTAAAATAAGCCTATAAAACCATAAATTCCAACAGTTTTTTGGTATGAGAATGAGATTTCTTCTCAGAAAATTGTATAGATTCTAAATAATCTATCAAATCTCTTATATGGGTATGAAACCCACACAAACCTACATGTGTATGGGTCTTACATCCATTTGAGAGGTTTGGTAAAAAAATTAGTAGATTATTTAAGGTCCCTAGCATAACTCTTGTTCTCAGCCACAACTATTGGTTTAAGATATTCAAAATGGGATTAACGTATTGAAGAATGACATATAAGTCTACTTTTTAGATTCATTTTATAGACGTAATGATGTGTAATTGATAATGATTAATTGATGATTAGAGAATATATGAAAGTGAATGTTACTCTTAATATCCTAAATAATTTTGAATCTAATTTTTGGTCTTGAATAACAATACTCTACTGCTCAAGCAAGGTCCAATTCAACGGTTTTGAATATTAGGACTATTGGTGCAATTTATATGAATAATTAATAGTTTATTTTAAAATAAGTTATATATATTTTTATTGAAAATACGCAAGCGTATGTGTCATGAATTTAAGAAAAAAAATTATAAACTTAATTTATTAAGTGATTTACTCAATCAATTTAGTGAAAAATTTTCATTGAACCAAATTTATGCAAAATAAAATGTTAAAATTGAGCGAATTGAAATTGTATGAATTACAATGACACAAGTAACAACATGTAAAGACTATTGTTATAATTTGTCTTACATATATTTATTTGCTATGTTTAAATTTTAAATTTATCAAAGGATTTGTGAATAATAAAAATAAAAATTCTGAATCTATTTTATTTACTTTTTCATTCATTTTTCCTCTCTACAAATTTAATATTTAAACATATTTATCATTATCCATTTCTTTCCACTTATTTGGATAATAAAGTTCAGTCAATAATAAAGTTTTTTTTTTAATTTTTTTAATGGAATAGTCAATCATAAAGTTTAGCCCTATTTTGAGTAGTTAAAAGTTAGTTTTTTAGTTTTTTTTTTTAAATCATATAAAAAAAATACAGAGGTGATGTGACTAAAAAAAACTAAAAAAATATATTTTTTGGCTTTTAACCCAATTGTCAAAATAAGCTTTTCAGAGAGTATTGTTTTGAGAAATAGGATAAAAACTGATTTTTTAGAATTATTTTTTAAAAAATATGCAAAAAAGTAGAGAGAAGATGTGATAAAAAAAAAAAATTCAAAAAATTACTCTTAACCATGTTCTCAAAAGTGAATTTGCTGTCAACCGAATAGTCTAAATTTGTTCTAGCTGGATGACTGCCTGAGTAACTTGTCAGACGACCAACTTCACCCTCATCTACTATAATCATCACCGTATCATTTGGCCGATCGACTTGCCGAATGACCGACATGAACAAATTTAGACTATTCAAGCAACGCCAAATTTGGTGAATGTATTATTAGAAGAAAAAAAAATGTATATTTCATTCTAATGATGATTTGTACCATTTTTTTTTCTATAAGGTGATGGTTATTTGGGAAAATATCAAATTAGTACAAATTTGAAAAAATAATTATAAATCAATAATAAATTTTTAAAATTTCATAATTAAAATTATACAGTGTGTTTGGTTTCAGTTTTTTGAATTTGATTTTTTAAAAATTGAGGTTTTTATTTTTTGTTTTTTTTTTTTGTTTTTAGTGAATATGTTTAAAATTTTAAGCAATTTTTTTACTTTTTTAGATGCACCTTACTTAGATGTATCTAAATAGTAAAACATTTGTAAAAAAATATTTTAAAAAATTAATAATTACACAAAAAAAATGAAAAATGTACTGAATTTTCATATTTTTTGTATTTTTGGTATTTAGTGAATTTTTTAAAGATTTTTTTTTTTCACAAACATTATACTTTTAAGTGTATTTATGCTATGTGTGTCTAAAAATTAAAAAATTACTTAAAATATCAAAAAAAATTAGTAAAAATATTAAACAAAATGAAAAACTAAAAGATAGAATTTTCTAAAAAATGAATTTTGAAAACTAAAACCAAACAGAGTGATAATTTTTTTCATGAACCTGCATTTTTTTGTTTTTTTGAATAGTTCACTGAATTATAATTTTTCCTTTAAATGTGGTCCCAAGATTTGACATTGTAATTTCTATGGAATCCCATTCGCATATACTGTCTAGTAATTGCTTTTGTAAAGTTTTCTCCAATTAGTCAAAGAAAATTTTCAATCTTTGTGATGGGAAAATGTGTGAGAGCTCGAATGCGTAAAGCCTGAATGGTCCGAATGATACAGAAAACATTATTTTACCGGTAAGAGAATAAAAAAAAATCCTAAAACGACGTCGTTTTGAAATTTCGAGCCATTCGAGCCGTTAATATTTCAAACTACGTAGCGGAGTTGGTTGTGATGATGGAAGTGAAGTGACGACATGCAGGTTTGCATATATCTTATTTTAAAAGTTGTTTTGAGCAGTTAATCCTTTAATCAAAAAGTTATTGAAAAAAAAGTAAAAGACAAAATGTTGAGTAAAAAAAATTTAACGCTCCGTTTGGTTTAGTTTCTTAAAATAAGTTTTGAGTTTTACGTTGTATTTTGAAAAATAAATTATTAAAAAGAGTTTTGAAAGTTGAAAATTTATTTGGTTATAAATTTTGAAAATAATTTTGGGATGATTTGTAGTTTTTTTTAGTTGAATAAATGGGTGTAAGAAAAAATTTGATTGATTGATGTGTAAAATATAAGAGAATGAGAGAGAGAAAAAGTGATTGATTCATTTATTAATAATAATAAAAAGAGAAGGAGAGAGGAGAGAGGAGAGAGAGAATTGATTTTTGAGTTTTGTTTTAAAAATTCGTTAGCCAAATAATTTTTTTTACGACAATGCTACGTAGTTCAAATTTTGTGGCTCAAAAGTGGCTCAAGTAGCCAAAACGACGTCGTTTTGAGTACAGAATAACATAAAAATGGTCAAAACGACGTCGTTTTGGCTATTTGAGCCACTTTTGAGCCACAAAATTTGAGCTACGAGACATTTTTCTTTTTTTTATTTTTTATTTTTATCCTAATCATATTTTAAAAATTAAACCAAACATTACCTAGATTTCTTTTCTTCTCTTTATTTATTTATTTAATGCATTTTGATATAAAAAGACATTCTCAAACACTTCTTGTGCTTTCAGTAGGGATAGATCTATGATTTGATCTTTGGTGAGACAAAAACACAAGTAATTTTTAATCCAAAAACAATTCAAATTTTGATTTTATCCACACAAAAAAGTGAATAATAATTGGGCATTTTTTATCAACATAATTGAGTACAAAAATATGATTAAACATTATTTTTTATCTACGTTAATTTAACAAAAATAGTAGCTTTTATTATATGTTTTTGTCTACTAAAATTACTATTTCAAAATGTTGTGATCGTCAACTTTTATAATAAATATAAAAAAAAATACGATAGGAAATTAAACTCAAAACTTCAAATAATATCTTCTCAATAAAAATGATTAAATAAATTGTTACAAAAAAAAAAACAAATTCTATCCTATTACGTAGTTTAGTTAAAAAAAATTCACAATTAAAAATGCATATTTCTATGAATAAAATGATAATTATTTTTAATAAGTGGAATTAAATTTTATGAATTCATTTTTAAGAATATAATGTTGAACGCAAATAATATTTCATTTCTAAACAATATTCTCCTTTCTAGAAAATGAACTCATTAATTGTGATTTATAGAAGGAAAAAAAAACATAAATAACATATGAATTGAAAATAAGAATAGTAATAAATAAGAATAAATTAAAGAATATAAACAATTCTAAACAAAATAAAAATATAATAAATAACAGATCAATATTGTGGTGGCCGAATAAATACGGTCCTAAGCTTCATGAACTGGCTGGGTACAAGTCGACCCATGCCAAGCCCATCAACTGGCTGTATATAAGTTGGCCCACGCCACAGGGCCCATATCAGGCCTATCAACTGGCTGCATATAAGTCAGCCCATGCCAGGTCCAGTGGAGGGCCGTAGCCAAGTACAACCAAGTTGAAGGGCTATGAGAGTTGTGTAACTCGTGGGTTGTGTAAAAGGCCCAAGAACAAGGTCAAAGCCCAGGGGAGGTAGTGGGCCCTGAGAGGGTCCATAGGGAGCAATATAAAAGGGATAAGAGAGAAGAGATGAGAGGAGAGTTCTGTTTGAATGAGAGAGTATTTCTAAATCCATTTCACCACAATTGGCGCTGTCTGTGGGAATACTCTAGCGCGTTCATGGCAGACTTAACAAATGATCCCCCGTTCGTTGTTGACGATGTTACACCAAGAAACTTGGTTGGTCCGGAGAATATCACTGCATGTAGAGTTTTGAATTTCGATCCAATCGATCTAGTCACTCAGTCTTCAACTTCGACTTTAGTGTAAGAAACCATCCAGACGATAATGGACCAAACAAAGCGAAATGAACAACGACTAGAAGAGATGGCGGTGGACAATGAATGTTTACATAAAGAGGTAGCTTTGGAGTTAGCCAAATCTCAGCAGACCGCATTGCATCACGAACGGGATCAGTTGCTAGAACAGAGGAAGGATAATCCACGACGCCGAGATCGGAGACATGATAGTAACACCTCATCCGACTCGTCAGCTTAAGAACCCAAAAAAAATAGGTGCGTTGGCACGACCAGTTCATCTAAGGGAAGTCCATATGTGCAACACAGACAAAGAAAATGTGATGGTTCAGATGGGGAAGACAAACATAATGCTTTCGCACGACGGATTGCAAGGGTCGTCCTGCCTAAAAAATTTAAGGCAGTGACGTTTACTCTGTATGATGGTAAATCAGATCCTACGGATCACATTCGCCATTATAAGCAAGCAATGACATTGCACGCTGATGACGAGGCACTTATGTGTCGCATGTTTCCAAGTAGCTTGGGTCCGTTGGCAATCCAGTGGCATTATAAACGCAAACTAGCCTCGGTGACTAGTTTTCATCAACTCCAAAAGTCTTTCTAAGAAAGATTTATTACTAATGAGATTCAGCCTAAGAAAGCCAACTCGCTTTGGCAATGCAAATCAAGCCAGAAGAGACCCTCCATGAATATTTGGCACTATTGAGAATGTTTCAACCTAGTTGACGATGCTTGCAATGACTCCATGGCCATCACTGCCTTCAAGATGGGCTTGCATCTTGATAGTCCACTCTGGAGCTCATTGACAAGGCGACCTCCAAAAACCCAGTGGGCCTTAATGAAGAAGGTTGAAGAGTATTGCAAGGTGGAGAATGACGCCCTCTACGTCAAGGCAGGTCAGAAGGTGTCACAACCCAAACCCGCCCCTATGGGTTTAGCACCGTAACCAGCCAGTAATACGTGATTACCGAAGGCCTGCTTAACAGTAATAACAATAATACAGAGTACTGGGGCTGGCGGAAGCCAAAACAGTAAATGAAAGATATCCAATGAGCTGTAACAGTCTGTATGCAAAAAGACTTTTCACACATATTCACCTTCAGAAACAAAACAATATATACATACATATACAATCATTCGGGTTAGGGACCAAATCCCTAACATAACAGTACAGTACAAGTCTATACAGTCTATACAATACGGAGACAAAAAGGAGGGGATCTAAAACTCCCCGAAGCAGCCTTGGCTTGGACACACATGGAACCTCGTAGTGAGGCACGTTGGTTGGCTTGACAAAAATGGGGTTTAACCCAACGCTCCTAGCTCCGGTCCGGTGCCTGGACACCTACATATATATATAAACAGTAAGCTAAAGCCCAGTGAATAACATATGCGTAAAGAGGTTAAGAATGAATGTCCTTTCAATATTTAAAACAGTCATTTGAACAGTATATCAGTTATTCGATTATAGCAGTCATAAGTGGTACATCCAATAGTAAACAGTATAGTAAGTCTTATCAGACCGCACAGTCAATTGATAACCATCATATCAGTAAACAGTAGTGGTTCCAAACATGGGAACCGACAGAGATCTCTGTGATAGTAGCAGTACAGTACAGTAACAGTAAATTGCTATGGATGCCACGAATACAGTTCGCAAATAGGACAAGCATTCATTCAGTAAGAAATATCATTTCAGAAAGCAGTACAATTGATCATTCAAAAAATATTCATGATTGAATATATCTTTACAACATTGTTACTCATAAAGCACTAGGCTACAAATAGGCTAGAGCGTCCTCGGATGCCAACCTACACAGCTAACAGGATGAACACACACTAAGTTGCACGTTTGGGAAACAATAACTTAGTCCCTAACTTGACTCGGTGTGGTTCTACATCAATATCCTCATTAAGATGCCTTAAACTAGGCCTAGGAATGCTTAGGATGGAATGAGGATGCAAAAATGTACTTTAAAACACTTTTCAAATTTTTTAGAAAACAGGGGTCTCGCTCAAGCGTGGCTTTCTACGCTCGAGCGGACATGCAGACAAAGGAGCTTCGCTCAAGCGTGACTTTCCTCGCTCGAGCGGACTGCAAAAGTACTAGATGCATGAAATTCACGCTCGACGGGCGCTCGACCCCCACTCGAGCGTGAGACAAGTCCTCGCTCGAGCGTGCATTCCCTCGCTCGAGCAGACTGTAAACATATGCAAAGTACAGGTTACACACATTTCACGCTTAAGCGTCACTTTGCTTGCTCGAGCGAACTGCATGAACTCAGAATGTACGCTCGAGCGTGAAGTTCCTCGCTCGAGCGTGAGTCCAAATTCTGGAAATTCCAGATTCAACCTTCAAGCTCAAAATCAACTTTTAAAGCATCAAATCCGATCCTCTTGGGCTAATTTTCTGGAAAACACTTTAAAACTCATAATATGACATGTTTCAAAGATCAATTTTAGAAATCAAAGCCCAAATGTAGTTCCATTTGAACACAATTTCAACAAACTTCAAGAACAAGGCTCAAATGTAACATGCATGAGCTTACATGAACTTAAAGCTTCAAACACAAGATCAAATGAGCCAATCCTTCCAAAAACGTGGTGAATTCATGGATTATAACAATAATATGGACATGTATGCAATAATTTCCATGAAAACAACTCTAAACTTCAAGATATGCACATGCATGCATGATTTAAGCCTCAATTTAACTCATTAAGCCAATTCTAGACTCAACCCACTAAACTTCCATGAATCATACAAGATATAACTCAAATACAAGCTCAAGAAGATGGTTCTCCTACCTTTGACCTTGAATTCCAAGTGTAGAAGCTCAATTATGCAAGACTCCTTCAATTTCTCATAAGTCTCTAAGCAATTTGATGAACTCAAGTTTTCTCCTAACTCTCTCTCTCTCTAGTCGGTTTAGGCTCAGAAAATAGAGAACAATTGATGCATCAAATATGTAATAGGCTTCAAACATGAATTGATAAGTGGCCCACTATCATGGCACTAAGGTAAATAAGTCCAACTATTGTAATTTATCATTATTTAACCTAATTTAGTCATACCAAATCAATTTTCAATTAAATATACCATAAAATCACATTAATTCTAATTAACACAAAGCATTAATCAATTTCAGATTCAGCCGCCGATAAGGCCTTCAATTTGCAGTTTAAAACATAAAACATGAACAGATCATTTAACGGGCAACAGATAGAAATGCATTTAAACTAATACACTAAATCAATCAGTTCAGAATTTTAGTCAATCAGTCAGTTAACATGCTTCATCATAGATTAGCATGAATCAGTGGTGAGGGTTGTCACAGAAGGTCATGAAACGGTGGCACCTGCCCTGGTACAGCCGATAAGTGTAGCCCCGCCGAAAAGAAGCCCCGAGCCACGAAGTAGGCCAAAACGAGAAAGTCGTCGAAACCAACGCCAATCGAGGGATTAGAATTTATGCCGATTGAATGAGCAACACCAAGCAGAAAGTAGACGCCCCAGGCGATCTGACAAGAAATATACCGAGTTAACTGAGTCGATTAGTAACATACTCCCCAAAGTCCAACATCTACCCTTCGTTGAGTGGTCGGCCAAGATGATTGGGCCTCCCGACACAAGACGAAGGGATCAACGATGTGAATACCATAAGGATCATGGGCATGAAACCGACAGGTGCTACGCCTTGAATGACCATCTTAAGGAGTTGGTACAGGATGACTGACTGGTTCAATACCTCCCCCAAAAAGATGACACACCCAATGCGGTAGCTCTGTGCTTGGACTCACCTCCACTAGGTGTAATTCATATGATATATAGTCTGTCGTTAGGAAATAGCATCCATGCGATTCCATCTCGAGGGTCTCAACCATGCCCATCCAAGTCATCCACACCAGCCAAATGGCCTCATCAGACCAGCAAGATTAGCTTCGATGATAAAGATCTCGTGGGATTGATCCTTCCCCACGACGACCCTCTCATCATCAAGCTACACGTGAACAAGTACGTTGTTGAACGCATATTGATTGATCAGGGGAGCACATCATAGATAATGTATTACAAGACATTTCTTAAGCTCGACTTTAGAGAGTCAGACCTCTTGCCAATAAAATACCCCTTGTTTGGCTTCAATGCCAATCCCGAATACCCTCTAGGTAAGGTCAGGGTTGTGGTGCATGCAGGCACTAGGACACTTGATGTGGAGTTTCTAGTCGTAAAGCTTCCATCGCCATACAACTTAATCATGGGTAGAAGCTAGTTGCACGCGATGCAGGCCATACCAAGTACTTATCATCAACTACTCTGTTTCCCAACGCAACACGATATTGAGCAGATTCACGGCTCTCATAAGTCAGCAAAGGAATGCTACCTTATTGTATCAACAAAAAAGCCAAGGGAGATGGAAGTAACCTCCATTGAAATTCTGGATCGAGAAACCCTCGAGAATGTTGAAAAACTCCCCACCAATAAGGCAATTGAGGATCTCGAGTGGATTGGACTTGCGAATGAACCAAATAAATTCTTTTTGATCGACACTTTGTTCACTACCGATGACCGTCAAGAGTTGATTTCCTTCCTACTTGGCAAGATTGATGTATTCTCCTGGATGCCTTATGAGATGCCAAGAGTGGACCTTAGCGTGGCACAACATCGTTTGAATGTTAACCCAAAGGCCAAACCTGTCATTCAGAAGAGTCATTGATCTGCAGTCGAACATACTTCGGCCATTGTTGCCAAAGTCGATAAACTTCTGGAGATCGGAGCAATTCGTGAGGTGAATGACCCCACCTGGCTATCCAACACTGCTGTGGTTAAGAAGAAAAACGAGTCCTAGCATATATGCGTAGACTTCACGGACCTGAATAAGGCATGTCCCAAAGATTGTTTCTTTCTCCCCAAAATTGATCAACTAGTTAACGCAATTGCATACCATCAACGAATAAGCTTCTTAGATACGTACAGGGGCTATTATCAAATCGCCATGCGTTCTGATGACCAGGACAAAACAGCTCACCCCAAGAGGCACTTATTGTTATAAAGTCATGCCCTTCTATCATGACCCGAACCCGCCCCTATGGGTTAAGGACATAACCAGCCAGTAATCAAAGGATTACCTACAGCCTCAAACCAAACAAGACATATCTCATCAGAGTAAAGGGGCCAAACGGAAGCAAATTTAAAACTTTTGTCCATTGAGCTATGCTTACATGACACATCATAACAGTCCATATATATACCTGTTAATAACTCACATTAAGGGATAATAACACAAAGTTCTGTACATACACAGGATCAATCAAGTCTTAGTCAACCTAACCAAAACTTATATACAAAGGTAATCCAACATTTCGCCAACACAACGAGATTATAACAAGAGATCAAAAGAGGCGAAAGTAAGTCTCATGCATAAGACATTTAGGGCTGACTCTCCAAAACTTGACCTTTCTCACAGACTTCACCGGGGCTGGGTTTGGACATCTCTTTGTTTACCTACATACACATGAATGAGTGTGAGCGAAAATCCAGTGAATAATATCAAATAAAGAAGGTATGCAAATGAGATTCACATATATCAAACGGCCTTGGGCCCATGTAGAATTCTATCTAGTGCATTATTTTGGTACATTAGGCGATTCAAGCCCGAACATATCAAACAGCCTCTGGCCCACTTCGTTCCTTAGCAAACGGCCTCGAGCCCAATTCATTCATATATATCAAACGGCCTTTGGCCCAATTATTCATGTCAAACGGCCTTTGGCCCATTCATTCATGTCCAACGGCCTTTGGCCCATTCATTCATGTCCAACAGCCTTTGGCCCATTCATTCATATCCAACGGCCTTTGGCTTATTCATTCATCTCCAACTGCCTTTGGCCCATTTATTCATGTCCAACGGCCTTTGGCCCATTCATTCATATCCAACGGCCTTTGGCCTATTCATTCATCTCCAACGGCCTTCGGCCCATTCATTTATGTCCAACGGCCTTTGGCCCATTCATTCTTATCCAACAGCCTTTGGCCCATTCATTCATCTCCAACGGCCTTTAGCCTATTCATTCATATCCAACGGCCTTTGGCCCATTCATTTATCAAACGGCCTTCGGCCCATTCATTCATTCATATCAAACAGCCTTTGGCCTATTTATTCATCAAGCTGCCTTTAGCCCATTCATTCATTCATAACAAACGGCCTTCGGCCCATTCAACTGTATCCAACGGCCTTTGGCCCATTCATTCATTCATTCATATCAAATAGCCTTCGGCCCATTCAACTGTATCCAACGGCCTTTGGCCCAACCATAGGGCATAGCAAACATTTGTCCACAATTCAAATTAACAAGCTTACAGGAATTGTATGAAAATAAGCAATTAGACAAATAATATACTTCAAAATATCTTTATTAAGATATTACTCACAATGATCGGCTAGATGATTTGCCCTCGTACTTGACCCTACACATTTCATAAACATAACGGGTCACAACGATTTAATTCGTTCTTAATTCATACATCCCTCTTAGGCTTCTTTCTTATCCTTTTAACTCATTTATGATGTTCAATACATGCCTAAGAGTGCTTAGAAATGAAAGAGAACAGAAAATAAAACACAGAACACCTTTACAAAATTTCTGAAACAGGGGTCCCCGCTCGAGCGTAGGTTCCGCCGCTCGAGCGGATCCTCAAGGTCTGCAAAAATACTGGTTACCTCACTTCTACGCTCGAGCGTGAATTCGGACGCTCGAGCTGAATGTCACACTATATGGCTCCCCGCTCGAGCGTAAATATCCCCGCTCGAGCAGACATCCATGTCTGCAAAAGTGCTGGGAACCAGCATTTCATGCTTGAGCGGCTACTCCCCCGCTCGAGCGGACATGCCGGATTCTGGGTTTTCCAGAACTGTTCTTGAAGCTCAAACTCGACCACCAAATGTCCAAAACTCATGATTTTGGTTCAAAACATGCAAATACATTATACCACATGAGAATATAAGTGTATGGGACCGAATTATTCAAAATCACAATCTAATTCTCAAATAAATCCTCATTTCTTTTGCATGATCAAACCCATGCATTCAAACTTCATCCAAAATTCATATCTCTACCAATTCAACATGCATGTTAGCCTTTGACCCCAATTCCATTTCAAATAGCACCAATGATGCTCATAACCATGAAAATCAACAAAACTATGCTTGCATGTATGCTTTAATACTCATATTCTCATATTCAACTTTATACATGCTTGATTATGCAAAATTATGGTAATTCTATACATGCATGTGCATATTAACTTCAAATTCATCAATTATAACACAATTCTTGTTCTTGGTTAGCTATTCTTTATGAAATCATATGGTTACAAACTTAAACCCATGAATTAAGGGTTGGTTACTCACCTAGGAGCTTCAATTCTTGAGTATAGCTTCCATATTTACAAATCTTGAGCCAAAATGCACAAAGATGTCTTCTCTCTCTCTCAAAGTCGGTTCTCTCTCTCTCTAGAGAGTTAATCTCAGCCAAAATGAATTCAAGATAAGGAATTAAGTGTAATAAGGCCCTTATACATATGTGCCTAATTAAATTTGATTAAGGCCAAGCAATTGAGCTTAATTTAATTGTTCTGAATTTAATTATTTGATCCGAATAAATTTGCAATTAAATTTCACCGTAGGCTCTAAAAATTATGCCAATCACAATGGCGTAGTCAATTTTGGCTTCTGTGGCCGATAAGGCCTTCAATTTAAATTCTAGAGCAGCGAATCGAACAGATTTTCCTACAGTGAACAGATAGAAATTCAAAACCACATATATTCATAAAAATGGCAGTCAAAATCATATCAAACACATAATTACATTCATAATAAAGATCAATTAGCATAATACGGAACATGGTTATCACACCTTCGGCCTGAAGAATGCCAAGGCAACTTACCAAAGACTGGTCATTACAATGTTTAAAGAGCAACTTGGCCATACCATGGAAGTATATATCAACGACATAGTGATAAAATCCAAAGAGAAGCATGCCCACCTGGCCGACTTGTCCACAACCTTCGACATTCTTCGAAAGTATAAGATGAAACTTAACGCCTCAAAATGAACGTTCGACATCGAATTTGGCACATTCCTTGGTTATATTATGAACCATCGTGGAATAGAAGCCAACCCGAAGCAACTTACGGCAATCCTGGAACTCGGCTCACCTCAATCAGCCAAAGAAGTACAGAAGCTAATGGGGATGGTCGCAGCTCTCAATAGATTCATCAGCCGTTCTTCGGATCGTTGTCGACTGTTTTTCACACCCTTTGGCATGGAAAGTCATTTCATTGGACCCCCGAGTGCCAGTCCGCCTTAGATGCACTGAAAGCTTATCTCCGTTCAATACAGCTTTTGATAACTCCATCCCTGAACGACCCACTCATCTTGTATCTTGCGGTATCAGATCTCACGGTCAGTGCTGTGTTGCTAAAAGAAGAGTTAGGAGAGCAAAAGCCCTATCTTTTATGTTAACAAGGCAATGGTCGACGCCAAGACTCAATACTTACCGTTGGAAAAGCTGATTCTAGCCCTTGTGGTGGCTGCCGAGACTCCGTGAATGTATTTACATAGTTCATAAATAAATATTTAAGGCTCATATTTGCTTGGATTTTATTATGATGATCAACGAGTAAGCCTCTTGATTCAGAGCACCCTTTGTGCTTGGCACAATGGGCCATTATAAAAGACTTTGAATTCGGAGCGCCCTTTGTGTTAGCCACGATCGGCCGAATAAGCCTCCGGCTTCTAAGCGCCCTTTATGCTTAGCACAATTGACCATTACAGAAGACTCCGAATTCGGAGCACCCTTCGTGCTAGTCACAATCGGCCGACTAAGCCTCTGGATTCGAAGCGCCTTTTGTGCTTCGCACAATTGGCCATTACAAAAGACTCCGAATTCGGAGCGCCCTTCGTGCTAGCCACGATCAGCCGAATAAGCCTCTGAATTCGGAGCGCCCTTTGTGTTTCACACAATTGGCCATTACAGAAAACTCCGAAGTCGAAGCGCCCTTCGTGCTAGCCATGATCGGCCAAATAAGCCTCCAGATTCGGAGCACCTTTTGTGCTTCGCATAATTGGCCATTACAGAAGACTCCAAATTTAGAGCATCCTTTGCGCTTGGCACAAGCAGCCATAGGAGTGCCCTCTGTTTACATAATGGACTTTTCCAAATTAAGTCTAAAATTCCTGTCAGTGGCATACATCATTTTGCATAAAAAAAACAAGCACAATAGGCATTAAAGTAGACTGCAGAGTTTATTACAACTAACGACAACATTTACAAATTATTAAATTAGAAATCTACTCCGGCTCCTCTTCGTCGTCCGTTTTCTCGTCGTCATAGGCTTCAAATGAAAATTTATAATTTTGGTACAGGGGCGATGCCGGGTCAATGCCTACAACCTGAAGAGCCTTAAACCATCCATGTTTGAAACCATGATTCTCGCATCGGCAAACATCATTGGCCAGTTTCTCACTGGTTTTCTCGATGCCGACTTTTTGCCTGTCAAAGAAGCCTTGCTCATAAGCCTAGGATCGTATGGCCTTTTTGGCAAATACTACAGTCGTATCCCAATTGGCTATAGCATGGTCGATCAGCCGCTAGTTTACTCTATCGGTAACGGCTGTATTCGTCAACCCCAAGGGCTGTTTGTTGGCAGCCCTGGCTCTACGTAGTTCGTTCTTCGCCTTCTTTGCGCAGCGTTCCAAATCTCGAATCTGCCCATCCTTTTGAACGATTTTTTTCTTAGCGCCCCGAAGCCACATGCTGATCTCATATGCACAGTAGAGTCCTTTGATAGACCCATGCACACCATCTCTGAAAACTTCGTAGTCGCCCCGCCTAATCATTGATTGTTGTACCTCGGGTGGAAATATTTGCCGCGTAAAGTCCACCGCCACTTTCGGATCATGAATAATTAAGTTTGTTTCGGTCATGGGCTTGTTGCCAATAAAGACAACAAAACTTAGAGGGCGAGGCGGTCTACTTGGCTCATGTCGCACAGACCCCTGTGCGGTTACAGCCTTGGCGCTACCTTTTTGCTGCACCCCACCTCTTGGTGATCTCTCCATCTCACTCCTTCTTGGAGACCTGCTTCGTCGAAAGGGTGAACGTCATCTTTCCTGTTTCTTCGACGCTACAGTGCTCGCTCGGGAAGCTGGACCACTTGCTCCACGATTCATCTCCTTGTCCAGTTCTGCCAAACTTTTTCCTTCACTTCTACTGGTCAAAAATAATTTGCTAGACATACGCTCACACTGATTATTGTGCAAATGCTTTCGCCTCTTCCATTTTGTTCACTGCCCACTATGGCTGGATAACCCCTTTCGTAGGTTGCACAAGGGCTATTTAACGACTCCCCTTTCATTAATTACGAAATGCACCACTAATGATGCGCCTGCCGCCGCCACCGTTCCCACCTATATTCGGCACTAGACTCATGCTCAAATGGTGCAAGGGCAGATATGTCAATCTATTTGGCTTATCCATTATTGGCCAAATTACTCCACTGCCCCATTTGACCATTGAGGTTATTTTGTGTATTTGGCAGCGGACTCATGCTCAAATGGGGCAAGGACAGATATGTAAATCTATTAAGCTTATCCATCTTTGGTTGAATTACTCCGCTGCCACACTTGACTATTGAGGTTATTTTGTATATTCGACAGCAGACTCATGCTCAAATGGGACAAGGGTAGATATATGAATTTATTCGGCTTATCTATCTTTGGCTGAATCACTCCACTGCCACACTTGACTATTAAGGTTATTTTGTGTATTCAGGGCGAACTCATGCTCAAATGGGACAAGGGAAGATATGTGAATCTATTCAGCTTATCTATCTTTGGCAGAATTACTCCACTGCCCCACTTAACCATTGAGGTTATTTTGTGTATTCGGTGGTGGACTCATGCTCAAATAGGGCAAGAGCAGATATGTAAATCTATTCGGCTTATCTATCTTTGGCCAAATCACTCCACTGCCCCACTTGACCACTGAGGTTATTTTGTGTAATCGGTGGCGGACTCATGTTCGAATAGGGCAAGGGCAGATATGTGAATCTATTCAACTTATCCATCTTTGGCCGAATTACTCTATTGCCCCACTTGACCATTTTCTGACGTTTGTTTCTTGCCTTGTGCTTAGTTTGGTGCTTTGGACAACATACAAAACTTTAATAATTTCATTGACACACACAACTTTCATTGCAACTTTCGTTGACATACATAAGTTATTTCTCAAAACAGGTTTCATTGACATATATAAGTTATTTCTCAAACTAGGCGTTTTTCATTCATAAACTATATACAAACAAGTATCACTTTATCAATGAAAACCGCCCTAATACAAAAACTTTACTAATACTAAAACAACTAGATAAATAAACAAACTATAAACAGACTATCTTCAAACATCTACAAAGTCCTCTAGGTCTGACTCCAGAGGTTTAATTTCCAGCTGCTCGTCTAGAATTGGCAGGTCAAAAGTCACTTTGGCAGCCGCCAAAGCCTTGAGCCATCCATGCTTGAAACCTCGATTTTCAAACTTCAACGCTTCGTCTGTAAATAACTCCTTAGCTTTAAGCTCGCCAGCATCAAATGCCTTGGCTGCATCTGCCTCCACGCGCTCCAGGGCTATTTTTGACTCCGCTAATTCAGCCATTAATTTCGCATTCTCTGCTTTGGCCAACTTCAACTCGCCGTCTATCAAGGTAGCCCTCTCCTCGGCGGTCTACCAAAGTAGATCGGTATGCCCTTCTTTCTCCTCTTCCGCAACAGCCTTCGCCCGCTCATCTTCTACCTTCTTGGCTTCTGCCTCCGCCTTTGCCATCGCCGTCGTCAATTAGGCCATTGCAGTTGTAGCCTTATTTCTTTCATCCTCAAGTTGGCTTTCTATCACGCCAAGTCTTTCCGTAACGTCGTAGTGACAACGGTCGATTTTTGCTATCCTGTTCGCCGCCTAACAAGCATGACATAACAGTCACATTAGTCAGCAACAAAATGACACAAAAAGATCAAAATACATGTTACTTACCAATATAGTTGACTGAGCCGCCAGGGCAATAGAGACGACATTCGATTTGGCACGGAACGCTGCTTTGTCCGACAGAAGCAAAAGTGCCGACGCTACATTTAAAGCCACAGTCGGATCCCTAATGACCGATTCACTAGAGAAAACTGGCTCGCTTTTCATCATTGGCTGGATGACGAACGGCTAGGCCGAATCCAGGGAAAGCGCCTCCAACCTTTGCCATTTATCAATTGGTTCTTCAGATGATTAGGTAATATATTTGACAGGGAGCTTCTTGCCCTTTTGATCGGTTTGATCAGAGGCAGAGGTTTCTATTGGTTGTTGATTAGAGACTTTATCAGCCACAACCAATTCCTGAATTATTTCTAGGACGGCCGCTGGAGGGGGAGTTTCTAGATCCCCCTCAGTATCACTGGCTCTCCTCTTTGTCGCCATTTTCTCGACATTTCTTCATCTGGAAAACTGCGCAAATGACTCTTTGCCCATCTCCTCAGACTCAGCCCTAGAGAAATAATCGCTACTCAGCCAGAAGTAGAGGGCTGGTCGTTGCTTTTAGGGTTGAGTTGCTCAATGGTGTAGACATCCCCAAACGTCCCGGGAGGGAATCCCGTTTTGTTCATTGGGGTTTACTACAGTTTGGACTCAATGTCATAGTCCTATATCTAATCTTGCAGAGTGCAATGCAAGACCGATGAATCATCAAAGAGTCCAAATTCGGCAAATCATTTTAAAAAACTGATTTTTAGAAAGAAATGCCAAACATGGGCTGCTTTGCCAGATACAAAGTCGCCACCTAAATATTTTATTTTGGGGGAATTTAGGAAACCTTGACTCGTGCCTAAGGCCACGTGTCCGCCATCACCAAAGTTGCCTTGGCTCGGGAACTTGGGTACGATTGGGGAAGGTCACTTCGTGAGCACCCCCGCTCGCCCGATCAAAGATCGGCCTCTACTAACCATGATATCGAGTTTTGAAAACATTATGTACTCTTATTCCAGTTATTAGCCTAGAATTACTATGTGATGCGCACAGCATACAAGTATAGACTGAATTACCTAAGTTAGAACAAAGCATCGCATATCCGTTTGTTTTGAAAATGGATTGAAGTTTGCTACTCGCAAGTAGGCTAAAACACAGGTTTCGACGAATTATTCCAACTCAAACAACCCAACCTTCACCTACAGGCATTCAGGCAGTTATATCACATAAGCACATAGCCTCATGGTAAGCATGCTATCATGGCAGTCACTCACATGCATGCAAGGATGCTAAAGCATAAATACTTACCGAGTACTCCAAGCCAAAGAAAGAAGCTAATTAGAAATCATGCATGAATCCTAACTATGCTGAAATGCCTAATGTAACACATGCAAAAATGCAACTAAGATAGGCTCAGCTATTCTAAAATGGCATATGAAATACAACAGCTGATACACGTATTCAACTCGGAATTGAAATACAATGCAGTTAGTATGATGCGCCGAGCTCGGTGCATGCAATACAGATGGATGATGCAAACATGCGAGCATAAGTATGCTAATTGAAACATGCCCTAAACTAACCATCAAAAGCTAGTAAATAAAAGGGAGAAAGACATGGGGTTGGAAGACATACATCACACGCATGCACACTTATTACAACATTACCCTCCTCGGAGGGTCCGAATGAATAATACACAATAAAATGAATAACTAACTATAGCTAATTATTACATAATGCTGACTAATTAACAAATTTAACTAAGCAAGCAATAAGACTATCATGCAAGCTACATGAAATAGACTACCTCAGCTCTGCCTTGGATGGCAATGAATGCATGCATGCTTGAATCGTTTTGTCGGGAAATCCATCGCAATGCTCCGACTTGCCTTTGTTTGCAATTGACTTCAGAACACTGCACAAGGCTCCAGAAGGCTGAAACTCCACCTTGGGAAGTTGTGGGAAGGCTGCCGACCAGCCCTTGGCCTTGGAGACCACCTGCCGACCACCTTTTGTGGTGGAGACCAAAAGAGGTGGTCGGCTTGCCAGAAAAGCTGGTCTGCCGACCAGTTTCTGCCTCATGTTCTTGGTTTTCTGCAACACAAAGCAAGAGAGAGGCATAGCAAGGTATTTTCAACAAATGTGTGCACGACCACTCTCTCATCATTGCACAAGCTCAAGGGAGTGTAGTCCTCGACCCTCGGGCCACCAATTACGTATCTCGATGCATGATGGCCGAAGAGTCAGATTGCACGACTCGATGTAAAATGAATGCACATATAAGCACAACAAGGCCTAAACTCCATCATGGGTAATCCGGAGTGTTGGCGACTGAGAATCGAGGCACGTTTCGTCACTTGGAGTACGAAATGTCTCCCGTTTCCCGTGCCTGGACTAAACCCTACTCGAAACACAATGCAATACACATGGCATGCATAAATGCAACTCTAGCATGCAACCTAAACATAATGCCACTAAATGATGCAAGCATGCAAATGATGATATGCAAACATGCTACTAGCATACACAATGTTATGAAATAATCAATGGTATACTCAATGCACATGAAAACTATATGGCATACGCAATGCACACATGGAGACTAACAATGAAGTGATCAAGGAATACACCATGCAATGGTCAATCATGCAACAACATGGACTATATGGCATACACAATGCAAGATGGACTTAAACTAAAATGAATGGGCCTCAGCCACACTCAAATTAGTGGCCAAACATTATGAAATTAGGCAACGAAAACACATGCGAATATGCATAAATGCAAGGGACCAAACCTAAGGCACCAAATGCAACTCTATCAAAGCATGGCAAGGGATGAAATATGGCATACAAACACACATTTTTCAGCTCTGAAATGACATGCAAGATGGACCCGAATCATGCAAACACGTCACACAATGCATGCTAGATGGCCCGAATACCGAAACTAATGAAGCACATTACATTAGAGGTACATAAAGCAATGCACAAATGGAAAAACCAACCCCAAACAGACCCTAGGCAGGTCCAAGACAGTGGGAAAATGGTCTAAAATGATGGTTCGAAAGGCACGGAAATGAAGCTCATTTAATGGTCCAAAAACGAGGCATACGAGCACGACTCTCAAACGCATTTAAAGAGTGGAAAACATGGGAATATGGCATACATGTAAGCTCTAAAATATGATGCACAATGGCCCCAAAACATGGAAACACTTCAACATAAGCATGCAATAGGCTCCAAAACTCAAAACTAGGCAAGGGTATTGAACTACAACCATGCATAGAAAGCATCATTCGACAATGAGGCATAAAAATAGAGCTAAGGAAGTCCAAAACATACACAAAATTAGTTTAAAGCATGGCCAAAAAGTGCTAGAATCAAAGGCCAAAATAGCATGCAATGTAAGCTAGTAAAGAGGATTTGCACTACAAGCATGTGAGGCAATCAAAAGGCCATCAAACCATCAAAATTCAGAGGTATGATATGCCAAATAAATCCTAAAAAACCACTGAAACATGGTCTATTCATGCAATAATGATAGGCTCCTTTGATAGGAAATAAAGAGGGTTGTTCTACACATGCAAGATGGACACCCAAAATGGAAAAATGGGCTCTAGACAGAGCCTATGCAGGTCCTAAAACCCACCAAAATGGCTTGAAAGTATGCAAATAAGGGCTCCTCTGTTAGGTCAAAAAGAGGGTTGTTCTACACATGCAAGATGGACACCCAAAATGGCAAAATGGGCTCTTGACAGAGCCTATGCAGGTCCTAAAACCCACCAAAAATGGCCTGAAACATGGCTTGGAAGCATGCAAATAAGGGCTCCTTTGTTAGGCCAAATATGCTAGTAAACAAGACAAGGGGTGAGAGGGTCACCCCTCTCTGATTTTGGTGCTCAAAACAGCATGCTAGCCACTGAAAATCCACTAGATTTCAGTGACTAAGAGACCAAACAAAGATCAATGCAAAGGCCCAAAGGTATGGCTCAAAACAAGATGAAATGAAGCATGCAAAGGGGGTAGATGACTCCCAATAGAAAAATGGTCTTAAATAAACATGTTAAGGACATCAAAAAAAGACTTTTTTCAGTTTATGACAAAGCCCAAATATGCTTGGAAATATAGCTAAGATATGAAGCAAAATAAAACTAAAAGGGGGGAAAAGGTGTGTTACCCTTGTAGCCAAGAACTCCAGCAGCTTCTGGACCAAAACAGCAAACCTTCAACCTCTGAAAATGGCCTCCAAGATGCTTAGAGTGATGGTGAAGGGGTTAGGATAGGAGGTGGTATGCAATGGGCCAAGAACAAGAGACTTTGGAGCTTGAAATAGAGAGATAGAGAGGGGTGTATGTATATGCCTTAACCAAATTTTTTTGAACCTTTGCAAATGAGGGAGAGGGTCTCTCTTATAGGGGAACAAAGGTCCAAACTTCTTCAAGAAGCTTGTGCAAAGGTCCAAGCTTCTTGAGGAAGCTATAGCAAAAAGGGTCAAGCTTCTTGAGGAAGCTAGAGCCAAAGGGTCAAGCTTCTTCAAGAAGCTAAAAAGGGTTCAAGCTTCTCTTAGAAGCTAAAAAAGGTTCAAGTTTCTCTTAGAAGCTTAGAGCAAAGGGCCAAGCTTCTTTAAGAAGCCAAAACAAGGTTGCCAATCCTCCATACACGTGTATGGAGAATGCAGTCTGTGCCTTCCAGTTGGCACAGCTGGCACACACTCACTGAGACAGAAAAGGGAGAAGTTGGTCGACCAGTTCAAGTGGTCGACCGACCACCTAGCCTAGTCGACTGACCAGTTCAAAAGGGTCAAGTTGATGAATGGTGGTCGGCAGCCTCATTTGGTGGTCTCCCATCTGAATTCAAGCTAGTGGTGTGGTGGGAGACCAGCAATTGTGGCCCAAAAGTGAGGGAGACCAGCTACCTGACAAGAAAACTGACTAGCGAGAGAAAAGTGGTCTCCAAGAAGAAAAGGTGGTCTCCCACCCTTGTACCACCATCCAAACAATGAAAATAGGGTCCATGCCAAAAATGAACCAAGACGGATGTAAAACGAGGGTTCGGGGGCCAAAACGCGCAGCCGGGTGCCCCAAAAACTGACTGTTAAGCATCGAAAGTGGCGTGCGACCACAAAGGTGGTCTCCCGGGCCACAGTGTCCCTCTAGAGAGAGGAAACAAGGTGTGTGCCAAAAATCGAAGCAAACGAAGAAAGTTAGGCGGTCCCGAACTGAGGCGCACGGCCGACGGCTCCGAAAACTGAAAACTGGTCTCCAAACGGGAACAGTGGTCTACGACCACGAAAAGTAGCCTACGGCCCTTGAGAGATAGTCTACGAGACCTCTCCCTCTCTTTGGGAAGAGAAAACAGAACCTGGTTCACAAATCGAGGCAAAACACAAAAGAGTCCCGAAGTCCAGAGGCAAGGCTCTCAGCCGAGACGCCGTAACCTCAGAACGAGCACAACATGCGCAATCACCGAGCGCTCCATCGATGACGTCTGAGTCTTGAAGTCGGTCAAAATAGGTGTCTATAAAAGGCCAACTCAATTTCCCTATTTAATTGTTGTTCCTCCGAACGGCCCCCCTATCCAGCGTCTTTGGTATCTGAAGTTTCTTCTTCTAAACGGCCCTCAGGTCTAGCCTCTTCGATGTTTGAATCTTTAAGGCCAATGCTCCTTAGGCTCTTGAAGTTGGGGAATATGAGTGTCGTAAGTTGTTATTCCCCCCTCGGCACAGGGATATGGTTAGCCACCGAAAATGTTGAGTAGGTTGGGTCGCATCTTAACAGCAGGTGCGCAGCACGCCCCTGCCCTTGTTGATTGGCATGCCCTTTGTACTTAAGGATCGCCTTCACCTGATTAAGAACGACCTCATCTGCCGACGGGAGGACTCTCTTTAAGTCGTTACCTGCGCACAACAAAACTGGTCAGTAATCTTTTAGAGCTGAATAGAACGCTAAACTTAGAATTATGTTCAGCCACCTGGCTTGCCCTTCTATCTCGGCACAGGGTCTTGGCTATCTCCTCCTTCACTGAATTCCCAATTGCCTCGAATGACAACCATTACATTGTCGACTCTTTTTCCAAAGCTGGCAAATATAGTCACAAAGTGGTGATCTATGTCCTTGGCTCTAAGAAAATAACGGCCTTGCCGACCAGTCAATTTCGCCATGACATAGCTGTGCCGAATGGCTGGGATTCCCAGGTTAAGCCCAAGTTGGCAGTTCAGTTCCACTAAACTCATGATTATACAGTAAAAATTCACATTGGGCTGAGAGAGAATGAGACCCCAGTAATGCAGAACAGTCCTGAGGAAAAAGTGTAAGGCGAAACGGACCCCACTCTCAGTAATTGACAGAAGAGGGAAGACGATGGTGTTTGTATCATCCCTCTCCATATCAACCACACTGTCTACAACAAGAGACAGGTGGACATCGTCTGGGATTGAAAAGTGACAACGAAAAGCGGCGACTCACTTCGCAGAAATGAGAGCTTTCAAATGAGTCGCCATTCTAGAAGGAATAGAAGAAATACAAATAAAAACATACAAAGGGACTGGAATACGAACAAAAGAGGAAGAAAGTGAGGGACTTACAGGTCAGAACGAGGGAGCAAAGCGATGAAACAATATGAAGCAAAGTTGAAAACGTAGGAATCTTGTGAGGAAGGAAGAACAGTGTGAAGAATGCCAAAGAACCAAGGTTCAACACATACAAATTTCAAACCGCAATAAATGAGCGTCAAATTACGAAGAGGCAGGAAGTAATGATGATTCCATATTGCGTCTGATCTGACGTATCAGTACTAAAAGGCATGTGTCATGACCCGAACCTGCCCCTATGGGTTAAGGACATAACTGGCCAGTAATCTAGGGATTACCTACGGCCTTAAACCAAACCAGACGTAACTTATCAGAGTAAAGGGGGCAAGTGGAAGCAAACTTACAAATTGTCCATAGTGCTGTGCTTACATGGCACATCACAACAAATCATATACGTACATATCAATAACTCACGTCAAAATAGGTAATAACACAAAGTTTTGTACATGCACAGGATCATTCAAGTCATAGTCAGCCTAACCAAAACTTATATACAAATGTAATCCAACATTCTCGCCAACCTAACAAAATAGCAAAAAGGGCGAAAACGAGTCTCATTCGTGAGACGTATGGGCTGACTCTTCAAAACCTTGACTGTTTCTCACATATTTCATCGAGGCTGGGTTTGGACGTCCCTTGGCTCACCTACATAGACATGAATGAGCGTAAGCGAAAGCCCAATGAATAATATCAAATAAGGAAGATGCGCGAACCATTTTTGAAACAATTACATCAGACGGCCTTGGGTCCTGGCCCATCAATTCGTGTCTAACGGCCTTTTGGCCCAATCGTTTCGATCCGACGGCCTTTAGCCCAATCGTTCATACCAAACTATCATTCATGTCAAATGGCATTTGGCCCAATCATTCATATGTCAGACTATCATTCATGTCAGACTATCATTCGTTCATGTCATATAGCCTCTAGCCCATTCATTCGTGTCATGCGGCCTCTAGCCCATTCATTCATGTCATATGGCCTCTGGCTCATTCATTCATGTCATACGACCTCTGGCCCATTCATTCATGTCATACGGCCTCTGGCCCACTCATTGGTGTCATACGGCCTCTGGCCCATTCCTTCGTGTCATACGGCCTCTAGCCCATTCATTCATGTCATACAAATATTTGTCCCCTGATTCAATATAACAAACTTATAAGACTTATATAGGAATAAGCAATTGGAAAAATAACATATTTCAGATATCTTTATTAAGATATTACTCACAGTGATCTACCGGTGGATTCACCTTGGAGCTCGACCTTACATATTACATAACACATATAGGTCACAATCAATTCAGTCCGTTCTTAATTCATACATCTGTCTTAGGTTTCTTTCTTATTCTTTTAATTTATTCATAATGCTCAATGCATGCCTAAGAGTACTTAGAAGTGAAAGAGAACGGAAAATGAAACACATAACACTTTTACAAAATTTCTGAAACAGGAGTCTCCGCTCGAGCGTGGATTCCGACGCTCGAGCGGACCCTCATGGTCTACAAAAGTACTGGTTGCCTCATTTTTACGCTCGAGCATGAAGTCGGGCGCTCGAGCTGAGAGTCCCACTACATGGCTCCCCGCTCGAGCGTGAATATACCTGCTCAAGTAGACACCCATGTCTGCAAAACTTTTGGGAGCTCGCATTTCCCGCTCGAGTAGCGCTTTCCCTGCTCGAGCGGACATGCCAAATTCCGGAAAGTCCAGAATTGTTCTTGAGGCTCAAACTCGACCTTCAAAGGTCCAAAACTCATAATTTCGGTCCAAAACATGCAAATACATCATATAGCATATGGATGTAAGCAACATGAGGCCAATCATTCAAAATCATGGTCCAATTCTTCAAAATTAAACAACATTCCTTTGTATAATCATGGCTCATGCATTCAAACCTCATATAAGCTCCATATCTTTATTAATCAAACATGCATGCTAATTTTGACTTCATTTCTATTTCAAATGATGTAAATAGTGTTCATTCTCATGAAACTCAACAAAACAATGCTTGCATGAATGATCCAACTCTCAATCTTTTATAATTGACATGCTACATGTTAGATTATGCAAATTTATGGCAATTCATAGCAATTCTATGCATGCATGTGCATATCTCATCAAAATCAACACAACTCATGTTCTTGATTACCATTCAATCTTTAATTCACAAAATCACAACTCAAACTCATGAATTAGGGGTTGATTACTCACCTAGGAGCTTCAAACACTCAAGTTCTTTGAGTTTAACTTCAAATTTTCAAGCCTTGAGCCAAAATTGCACAATTCTCTCCATTTTTCTCTCTAAAGCCAGCCTCTCTCTCTCTCTCACTAAAGTATAAACTCAGATTTTGAACTCAAAACAAATGAGTGTGAGTGCAAGTTGGCCTATTTATAGGCTCCCTTAATCAAATCACTTAAAATTAAGTAATGGTGCTTTAATTAGTCATTCTGAATCTGATCATTTTGATCCGAATCAATTTTCAATTAAATTTCACCGTAGGCTCTAAAAATTAAGCCAATCACAATGGCGTAATCAATTTCGGTTTTTGTGGTCGATAGGGCCTTCAATTTAAATTCCAAAGCAGAAAGCCAAACAGATTTTCCTACAGTGAACAGATAGAAGTTCAAAACCACATATATTCATATAAATGGTACTTAAAATCATATCAAACACATAATCATATTCATAACAAGGATCAATTAGCATAATACGGAACGGGGTTATCACAGCGCGCGTGTGCCGTATTTCCAACTTTCGAGGCCTGAGAAATCTATCAACCAAAAAGTACACACAAAAGCCGACCACGCCAAATAACTGATGTTAATCGGGTGTTCGGAGGAGGGCAATTATGGTGGCCGAATAAATACGGTCCTGAGCTTCATGAACTGGCTGGGGTATAAGTCAGCCCATGCCAGGCCCATTAGTTGACCGTATATAAGTCGGCCCATGACACAGGGCCCATATCTGGCCGCATATAAGTCGGCCCATGCTAGGTCCAGTGGAGGGCCGTAGCCGAGTACAACCGAGTTAAAGGGCTATGAGAGCTGTGTAACCCTTGGGCTGTGTAAAAGGCCCAAGAATGAGGTCAAAGCCTAGGAGGGGGTAGTGGGCCCTGAAAGGGTCAATGGGGAGCAATAAAAAAGGGGTGAGAGAAAATAGATAAGGGGAGAGTTCTGTTTAAACGAGAGAATATTTCTAAGAATAATGCTTGGGACCCCCTTTTGGGGGTCACCCCCTCACCCCCCTTTGCCACGTGGCGGGTGGTGATTGGAGGAGCAGGAAAAAAAAGAAAAAGAAAATGTAACCAATGAGAGAGAGGGGGGTCAAAGGGGATAGGAGGAAAAGGGGGATGAATCATTGTTGTATTTCTAAATCCATTTCACTACAAATATTTTATTAAATTCAATTTAAAATTAATTTTTAAAATTTTGTTATGTAAATAATTTTTAAAATTTTGTTATGTAAATAATTTAAAGGTGGGAATCTTTTTAATTTTAAGGAGGCAAACTACTGAAATTTTAAGAGTGCATAGTACACTGATTTAAAATTATCTTATTAATTTCTAATATAATATAAAGAGTTTTTAAAATTTTGAAAAGTGTGAAATATACTAATTTTACCTCATATTTTAGTTAAGCCTCGTTTGGGAGTATACTATTTTAATAATTTTTTAATTTTTTACAAAAAGATATGCAGAAAAATAAAAAATAATATAACAATTTATAGTAACTTTTTAATTTTTTAACTAAAATATATAATTAACAAACAAAAACTTAAAAAATTATTTAAAAAAATCACTTTCCAAACAAACAATCTGCTGCTGCTGAAAATGATATAGGGGTTGACGTTAGTTTGATCCATAAATGCACTTTTAATTACTTTTCCAAAGTATGTTCAAACCTTCATTAGTCTACCACTTACCAAACTCCATATTTCAATTTCAACTATTTGTTAATAGAGTAATATTAGAAATTTAAAAAATTTTATTAAAATTTTTATCAAATATCTTATATGGGTGTGAGACTCACACAACATAAATCCCGTGTAAATCTAACACTCATGTGAGACATTTAGTAAAATTTTTAATACTTTTGCTTTTAATATGTACCTTTTTCGTTAATTTTCTTTCACCTTTTTTGAAACATCCCCTGCACCTAATCCATCTTACTTTTTCCCTTTTTCCTTTCGTAAAAAGAAAGTTTACACTAAACACTAAAATATAACTTGTGGTTTGAAAATAAATGGGTAGTCTTCTACCACATATCCACTAAGGTTATTTTAAATAATAAAAATTTTAAGAATAATGAGATATGTGATTTTGAATCTTCATACGTTTTGCATTGGGAACAGATTGGAATACGAAGTAATTCCTAATTATCTATTGGAGTAGGCATACACATAAATTTATGATATATTATTCTTGAAAAACAAAATTTGTTATCCTATTTTTGCATTTCAAATAGCATCAATGATGCTCATAACCATGAAAATCAACAAAACTATGCTTGCATGTATGCTTTAATACTCATATTCCCATATTCAACTTGATACATGCTTGATTATGCAAAATCATGGTAATTCTATACATGCATGTGCATATTAACTTCAAATTCATCAATTACAACACAATTCTTGTTCTTGGTCAGCTATTCTTTTTGAAATCATATGGTTACAAACTCAAACCCATGAATTAAGGGTTGGTTACTCACCTAGGAGCTTCAATTCTTGAGTGTAGTTTCCAAATTCACAAATCTTGAGCCAAAATGCACAAAGATGTCTTCTCTCTCTCTCTCTCAAAGTCGGTTCTCTCTCTCTCTAGAGAGCTTCTCAGCGAAAATGAATTCAAGAGGAGGAATTAAGTGTAATAAGGCCCTTATATATGTGTGCCTAATCAAATTTGATTAACACTAAGCAATTGAGCTTAATTTAATCGTTCTGAATCTAATTATTTTGATCTGAATAAATTTGTAATTAAATTTCATCGTAGACTCTAAAAATTATGCCAATCACAATGGCGTAGTCAATTTTGGTTTCTATGGCCGATAAGGCCTCCAATTTAAATTGTAGAGCAGTGAATCGAACAGATTTTCCTACAGTGAACAGATAGTAATTCAAAACCACATATATTCATATAAATGGCACTCAAAATCATATCAAACACATAATCACATTCATAATAAAGATCAATTAGCATAATACGGAACAGGGTTATCACACCTTCGGCCTAAAGAATGCCGAGACAACTTACCAGAGACAGGTCACTACAATGTTTAAAGAGCAACTTGGCCATACCATGAAAGTATATCGACGACATAGTGGTAAAATCCAAAAAGAAGCATGCCCACCTGGCCGACTTGTCCACAACCTTCGACATTCTTCGAAAGTATAGGATGAAACTTAACGCCTCGAAATGAGCGTTCGACATCGAATTTGGCACATTCCTTGGCTATATTATGAACCATCGTGGAATAGAAGCCAACACGAAGCAAATTATGGAAATCTTGGAACTCGACTCACCTCAATCAGCCAAAGAAGTACAGAAGCTAATGGGGATGGTCGCAGCTCTCAACAGATTCATCAGCCGTTCTTCGAATCGTTGTCGACTGTTTTTTCATACCCTTTGGCAGGGAAAGTCATTTCATTGGACCCTCGAGTGCCAGTCTGCCTTCGATGCACTGAAAGCTTATCTCCGTTCAATACAGCTTTTAATAACTCCATCCCTGAACGACCCACTTATCTTGTATCTTGCGATATCAGATCGCACGATCAGTGCCGTGTTACTAAAAGAAGAGTTAGGCGAGCAAAAGCCCTATCTTTTATGTTAACAACGCAATGGTCGACGCCGAGACTCGGTACCTACCATTGGAAAAGCTGATTCTGGCCCTTGTGGTGGCTGCCGAGACTCCGTGAATGTATTTACACAGTTCATCAATAAATCTTTAAGGCTCATACTTGCTTGGATTTTATTATGATGATCAACGAGTAAGCCTCCTGATTCAGAGCACCATTTGTGCTTAGCACAATGGGCCATTACAAAAGACTCTGAATTCGGAGCGCCCTTTGTGTTAGCCATGATCAGCCGAATAAGCCTCTGGCTTCTAAGCACCCTTTATGCTTAGCACAATTGACCATTACAGAAGACTCCGAATTCGGAGCACCCTTCGTGCTAGTCAAAATCGACCGACTAAGCCTCCGGATTCGGAGCGCCTTTTGTGCTTCGCACAATTGGCCATTACAAAAGACTTGGAATTCGGAGCGCCCTTTGTGCTAGCCACGATCGGCCGAATAAGTCTCTGAATTCGGAGCGCCCTTTGTGTTTCACACAATTGGCCATTATAGAAAACTCTGAAGTTGGAGCGCCCTTCGTGCTAGCGATGATCGGCCGGATAAGCCTCCGGATTCAGAGCACCTTTTGTGTTTCGCATAATTGGCCATTATAGAAGACTCCAAATTTAGAGCACTCTTTGCGCTTGGCACAAGGAGCCATAGGAGTGCCCTCTGTTTACATAATGGACTTTTCCAAATTAAGTCTAAAATTTTTGTCAGTGGCATACATCATTTTGCATAAAAGAAACAAGCACAATAGGCATTAAAGTAAACTGCAAAGTTTATTACAACTAACGACAACATTTACAAATTATTAAATTACAAATCTACCCCGACTCCTCTTTATCATTCGTTTTCTCGACGTCATAGGCTTCAAATGAAAATTTATAATTTTGGTACAGGGGCGATGCCGAGTCAATGCCTACAGCCTGAAGAGCCTTAAACCATCCATGTTTGAAACCATGATTCTCGCATCGGCAAACATCATTGGCCAGTTTCTCACTGGTCTTCTCGATGCCGACTTTTTGCCCGTTAAAGAAGCCTTACTCATAAGCCTAGGATCGTATGGCCTTTTTGGAAAATACTGCAGCTGTATCCCAATTGGCTATAGCATGGTCGATCAGCTGCTAGTTTACTCTATCGGTAACGACTGTATTCGTCGACCCCAAGGGCTGTTTGTTGGCAGCCCTGGCTCTGCGTAGTTTGTTCTTCGCCTTCTCTGCGCGGCGTTTCAAATCTCAAATCCGTCCATCCTTTTGAGTGATTTTTTTCTTAGCGCCCCAAAGCCACATACCGATCTCATATGCACAGTAGAGTCCTTTGATTAACCCATGCACACCATCTCTGAAAAACTTCATAGTCGCCTGCCTAATCATCGATTGTTGTACCTCGGGTGAAAATATTTGCTGCGTAAAGTCCACCGCCACTTTCAGATCATGAATAATTAAGCTTCGGTCATGGGCTTGTTGCCAATAAAGACAACAAAACTTAGAGGACGTGGCGGTCTACTCGGCTCATGTCGCACAGACCCCTGTACAGTTGCAGCCTTGGCGCTACCTTTTTGCTGCGCCCCACCTCTTGGTGATCTCTCCATCTCACTCCTTCTTGGAGACCTACTTCGTTGAAAGGGTGAACGTCGTCTTTCCTGCTTCTTCGACGCTATAGTGCTCGCTCGGAAAGTTGGACCACTTACTATACGATTCATCTCCTCATCCAGTTCTGCCAAACTTTTTCCTTCACTTCTACTGGTCAAAAATAATTTGCTAGACATACGCTCACATTGATTACTGTGCAAATGCTTTCGCCTCTTCTATTTAGTTTACTGCCCACTATAGTTGGATAACCCTTTTCGTAGGCTGCACAAGGGCTATTTAACGACTCCCCTTTCATTAATTACGAAGTGCACCACTAACAATGCGCCTGCCGCCGCCGCCGTTCCCACCCATATTCGACGGCGGACTCATGCTCAAATGGTGCAAGGGCAAATATGTGAATCTATTTGGCTTATCCATCTTTGGCCGAATTACTCCACTGCCCCACTTGACCATTGAGGTTATTTTGTGTATTTGGCGGCGGACTCATGCTCAAATAGGGCAAGGGCAGATATGTGAATCTATTAAGCTTATCCATCTTTGGTTGAATTACTCTACTGCCACACTTGACTATTGAGGTTATTTTGTATATTCGACGGTGGACTCATGCTCAAATGGGGCAAGGGTAGACATGTGAATTTATTCGGTTTATCTATCTTTGGCTAAATCATTCCACTGCCACACTTGACTATTTAGGTTATTTTGTGTATTCAGGGCGAACTCATGCTCAAATGGGACAAGGGAAGATATGTGAATCTATTCAGCTTATCTATCTTTGGCAAAATTACTCCACTGCCCCACTTAACCATTGAGGTTATTTTGTGTATTCGATGGCGGACTCATGCTCAAATGGGCAAGAGCATATATGTGAATTTATTCGACTTATCCATCTTTGGCCAAATCACTCCACTGCCCCACTTGACCATTGAGGTTATTTTGTGTAATTGGTGGCGGACTCATGCTCAAATAGGGCAGGGGTAGATATGTGAATCTATTCAGCTTACCCATCTTTGGCCGAATTACTCCATTGCTCCACTTGACCATTTTTTGACGCTTGTTTCTTGCTTTGTGCTTAGTTTGGTGCTTTAGACAACATACAAAACTTTAATAATTTCATTGACATACACAATCTTCATTGCAACTTTCGTTGACATATATAACTTATTTCTCAAAACAGGTTTCATTGACATATATGAGTTATTTCTCAAAACAGACATTTTTCATTCATAAACTATATACAAACAAGTATCACTTTATCAATGAAAACCGCCGTAATACAAAAACTTTACTAATACTAAAACAACTAGATAAATAAACAAACTATAAACAAACTATCTTCAAACATTTTCAAAGTCCTCTGGGTTTGACTCCAGAGGTTTAACTTCCAGCTGCTCGTATGGAGTCGGCAGGTCAAAAGTCACTTTAGCAGCCGCAAAAGCCTTGAGCCAGCCATTCTTGAAGCCTCGATTTTCAAACTTCAACGCTTCGTCTGTATATAACTCCTTGGCTTTAAGCTCGCCGGCATCAAATGCCTTGGCTGCATCTGCCTCCTCGCGCTCCAGGGCTGTCTTTGACTCCGCTAATTCGGCCATTAATTTTGTATTCTCTGCTTTGGCCAACTTTAACTCGCCGTCTATCAAGGTAGCCCTCTCCTCGACGGTCTACCAAAGTAGATCAACATGCCTTGCTTTCTCCTCTTCCGCAATAGCCTTCGCCCGCTTATCTTCTACCTTCTTGGCTTCGGCCTCCGTCTTTGCCGTCGCCGTCGTCAATTAGGCCATTGCGGTTGTAGCCTTATTTCTTTCATTCTCAAGTTGGCTTTCTATCACGCCAAGTCTCTCCGTAACGTTGTAGTGACAACGACCGATTTTTGCTATCCTGTTCGCCGCCTAACAAGCATGACATAGTAGTCACATTAGTCAACAACAAAACGAAACAAAAAGATCAAAATACATGCTACTTACTAATATAGCTGACTAAGCCGCCAGGGCAATAGAGACGACATCCAGTTTGGCACGGAACGCTGCTTTGTCCGACAGAAGCGAAAGTGCCGACGCTACATTTAAAGCCACGATCGGATCCCTAATGGCCGATTCACTGGAGAGAACCCGCTCGTTTTTCATCCTTGGCTAGATGACAAATGGCTAGGCCGAATCCAGGGAAAGTGCCTCCAACCTTTGCCATTTATCAATTGGTTCTTCAGATGATCTGGTAATATATTTGATGAGGAGCTTTTTGCCCTTTTGATCGGTTTGATCGGAGGCAAAGGTTTCTATTGGTTGTCGATTGGAGACTCTATCAGCCACAACCAATTCCTGAATTGTTTCTGGGACGGCCGCTGGAGGGGGAGTTTCTAGATCCCTCCCAGTATCACTGACTCTCCTCTTTGCCGCCATTTTCTGGGTATTTCTTCATCTGGCAAACTGCGCAAGTGACTCTGTGCCTATCTCCCCAGACTCAGCCCTAGGTAAATCTCCTAATTTGGTAAATATGTCATCCTCTGGAGAAGTAATCGCTACTCAGCTAGAAGTAGAGGGTTGGTCGTTGCTTTTAGGGTTGAGTTGCTCAAAGGCTAACTCAATTTCCCTGTTTAATTCTTGTTCCTCCGAACGACCCCCCTATCTAGCGTCTTTGGCATCTGAAGTTTCTTCTTCTAAACGGCCCTCAGGTCCAGCCTCTTCTGTGTCTGAATCTTTAAGGCCAATGCTCCTTAGGCTCTTGAAGTTAGGGAATATAAGTGCCGTAAGTTGCTATTCCCCCCTCGACACAGGGATATGGTTAGCCGCCGAAAATATTGAGTAGGTTGGGTCGCATCTTAACAGCAGATGTGCAACACGCCCCTATCCTTGTAGATTGGCATGCCCTTTGTACTTAAGGATCGCCTTCACCTGATTAAGAACGACCTCATCTGCCAACGGGAGGACTCTCTTTAAGTCGTTACCTGCGCACAACAAAACTGGTCAGTAATCTTTTAGAGCTGAATAGAACGCTAAACTTAGAATTACGTTTAGCCACTTGGCTCGCCCTTCTGTCTCGGCACAGGGTCTTGGCTATCTTCTCCTTCACTGAATTCCCAATTGCCTCGAATGGCGACCATTACATTGTCGACTTTTTTTCCAAAGCTGGCAAGCATAGTCACAAAGTGGTGATCTATGTCCTTGGCTCTAAGAAAATAACGGCCTTGCCGACCAGTCAATTTCGCTATGACGTAGTAGTGCCGAATGGCTGGGATTCCCAGGTTAAGCCCAAGTTGGCGGTTCAGTTTCATTAAACTCATGATTATACAGTAAAAATTCACATTGGGCTGAGAGAGAATAAGACCCCAGTAACGCAGAACAGTCTTGAGGAAAGAGTGTAAGGGGAAACGGACCCCACTCTTAGTAATTGACAGAAGAGGGAAGACGATGGTGTTTGCATCATCCTTCTCTATATCAACCACACTGTTTGCAACAAGAGACAGGTGGACATCGTCTGGGATCGAAAAGTGACGACGAAAAGCGACGACTCGCTTCGCAGAAATGAGAGCTTTCAAATGAGTCGCCATTCTAGAAGGAATAGAAGAAATGCAAATAAAAACACACAAAGCGACTAGAATGTGAACAAAAGAGGAAGAAAGTGAGGGACTTACAGGTCAGAACGAGGGAGCAAAGCGAAGAAGCAATATGAAGCAAAGTTGAAAACGCAGGAATCTTGTGAGGAAGGAAGAACGGTGTGAAGAATGCCAAAGAACCAAGGTTCAACACATACAAATTTCAAATCGCATTAAATGAGCGTCAAATTATGAAGAGGCGGGAAGTAATGATGATTCCATATTGCGTCTAATCTGACGTATCAGTACTAAAAGGCGTGTGTCATGACCCGAACCCGCCCATATAGGTTAAGGACATAACCGGCCAGTAATCTAGGGATTACCTACGGCCTCAAACCAAACCAGACGTAACTTATCAGAGTAAAGGGGCCAAGCGGAAGCAAACTTACAAATTGTCCATAGAGCTGTGCTTACATGGCACATCACAACAAATCATATACGTACATGTTAATAACTCACGTCAAAATAGGTAATAACACAAAGTTCTGTACATGCACAGGATCATTCAAGTCTTAGTCAGCCTAACCAAAACTTATATACAAAAGTAATCCAACATTCTCGCCAACATAACAAAATATAACAAAATAGCAAAAAGGGCGAAAACAAGTCTCATGCGTGAGACGTATGGGCTGACTCTTCAAAACTTTGATTGTTTCTCACATATTTCACCAAGGCTGGGTTTGGACGTCCCTTGGCTCACCTACATAGACATGAATGAGCGTGAGCGAAAGCCCAGTGAATAATATCAAATAAGGAAGATGCGTGAACAATCTTTGAAACAGTTACATCAGACGGCCTTGGGCCCAATTCATGTTTCTATTTAATGTATCAATCGACTAAAGTTCTAGATGCATCAAACGGCCCCGGGCCCAATCAACTCATACCTGACGGCTTTTGGCCCATCCATTCGTGTCTAACGGCCTTTTGGCCCAATCGTTCGTATCCGACAGCCTTCGGCCCAATCGTTCATACCAAACTATCATTCATGTCAAACAGCCTTTGGCCCAATCATTCATATGTGAGACTATCATTCGTGTCAGACTATCATTCATGCCAGACTATCATTCGTTCATGTCATACGGCCTCTGGCCCATTCATTCGTGTCATGTGGCCTTTGGCCCATTCATTCATGTCATATGGCCTCTGGCCCACTCATTAGTGTCATACGGCCTCTAGCCCATTCCTTCGTGTCATACGGCTTCTAACCCATTCATTCATGTCATACAAGTATTTGTCCCCCGATTCAATATAACAAACTTATAAGACTTATATAGGAATAAGCAATTGGACAAATAACACACTTCAGATATCTTTATTAAGATATTACTCACAGTGATCTGCCAGTGGATTCACCCTGGAGCTCAACCCTACACATTACATAATACATATGGGTCACAATCAATTCAGTCCGTTCTTAATTCATACATCCCTCTTAGGTTTCTTTCTTATTCTTTTAATTCATTCATAATGCTCAATACATGCCTAAGAGTACTTAGAAGAGAAAGAGAACGGAAAATAAAACACAGAACACTTTTACAAAATTTCTAAAACAAAGGTCCCCGCTCGAGCGTGGGTTCCGCCGCTCAAGCAAACCCTCATGGTCTGCAAAAGTACTAGTTGCCTCATTTTTATGCTCGAGCGTGAAGTCGGGCGCTCGAGCTGAGAGTCCCACTACATGGCTCCCCGCTCGAGCGTGAATATACCCGCTCGAGCGGGCACCCATGTCTGTAAAACTTCTGGGAGCTTGCATTTCCCGCTCAAGCAGTGCTTTCCCCGCTCGAGCAGACATGCTAAATTCTGGAAAATTCAGAATTGTTCTTGAGGCTCAAACTCGACCTTCAAAGGTCTAAAACTCATAATTTCGGTCCAAAACATGCAAATACATCATATAGCATATGGATGTAAGCAACATGAGGCTAATCATTCAAAATCATAGTCCAATTCTTCAAAATTAATCAACATTCCTTTGTATAATCATGGCTCATGCATTCAAACCTCATATAAGCTCCATATCTTTAATAATCAAACATGCATGCCAATTTTGACTTCATTTCTATTTCAAATGATGCAAATGGTGTTCATTCTCATGAAACTCAACAAAACCACGCTTGCATATATGATCCAACTCTCAATCTTTTATAATTGACATGCTATATGTTAGATTATGCAAATTTATGGCAATTCATGGCAATTCATAGCAATTCTATGCATGCATGTGCATATCTCATCAAAATCAACACAACTCATGTTCTTGATTACCATTCAATCTTTAATTCACAAAATCACAACTCAAACTCATGAATTAGGAGTTGATTACTCACCTAGGAGCTTCAAACACTCAAGTTCTTTGAGTTTAACTTCAAATTTTCAAGCCTTGAGCCAAAATTGCACAATTCTCCCCCTTTCTCTCTCTAGAGCCAACCTCTCTCTCTCTCTCTCTCACTAAAGTATAAACTCAGATTTTGAACTCAAAACGAATGAGTGTGAGTGAAAGTTGGCCTATTTATAGGCTCCCTTAATCAAATCACTTAAAATTAAGTAATGCTGCTTTAATTAGTCATTCTGAATCTGATCATTTTGATCCGAATCAATTTTCAATTAAATTTCACCGTAAGCTCTAAAAATTATGCCAATCACAATGACGTAGTCAATTTCGGTTTCTGTGGCCGATAGGGCCTTCAATTTAAATTCCAAAGCAGAAAGTCAAACAGATTTTCCTACGATGAACAGATAAAAATTCGAAACCACATATATTCATATAAATGGTACTCAAAATCATATCAAACACATAATCATATTCATAAAAAAGGATCAATTAGCATAATACGGAACAGGGTTATCACAGCGTGCGTGTTCCGTATTTCCGACTTTCGAGGCCTGAGAAATCTATCAACCGAAAAGTACACACAGAAGCTGACCACGCCAAATAACCGATGTTAATCGGGTGTTCGAGGGGGCAACTATGGTAGTCGAATAAATACGGTCCTGAGCTTCATAAATTGGCTGCGGTACAAGTCGACCCATGCCAGATCCATCAACTGACCGCATATAAGTCAGCCCATGCCACATGGCCCATATCTAGCCCATGAGCTGGCCGCATATAAGTCGGCCCATGCCAGGTCCAGTGGAGGGCCATAGCCGAGTACAACCAAGTTGAAGGGCTATGAGAGCTGTGTAACCCTTGGGCTGTGTAAAAGGCCCAAGAACGAGGTCAAAGCCTAAGAGGGGGTAGTGGGCCCTGAGAGGGTCCATGGGGAGCAATAAAAAAGGGGTGAGAGAAAAGAGATAAGGGGAGAGTTCTGTTTGAACGAGAGAGTATTTCTAAATCCATTTCACTACAAATATTTGATAAAATTCAATTTAAAATTAATTTTTAAAATTTTGTTATGTAAATAATTTTTAAAATTTTGTTATGTAAATAATTTAAAGGTGGGAATCTTTTTAATTTTAAGGAGGCAAACAACTGAAATTTTAAGAGTGCATAGTACACTAATTTAAAATTATCTTATTAATTTCTAATATAATATAAAGAGTTTTTAAAAATTTGAAAAGTGTGAAATATACTAATTTTACCTCATATTTTAGTTAAAGCACGTCTGGGAACCTGCTATTTTAATAATTTTTTAATTTTTTACAAAAAGATGTACAGAAAAGTAAAGAATGATATGACAATTTATAGTGATTTTTTAATTTTTTAACTAAAATATATAATTGACAAACAAAAACTTAAAAAATTATTTTAAAAAATCACTTTCCAAACAAACAATCTGCTGCTGCTGCTGAAAATGATATAGGGGGTGACGTTAATTTGATCCATAAATGCACTTTTAATTACTTTTCCAAAGTATGTTCAAACCTTCATTGGTCTACCACTTACCAAACTACATATTTCAATTTCTTATATGAAAAATTTTAAAAATTCTATTAATATATTTATCAAATATCTTATATGTGTGTGAGACTCACACAACATAAATTCCGTGTAAATCCAACACTCATGTAAGATATTTAATAAAATTTTTAAGATTTTTAATACTTTTGCTTTTAATATGTACCTTTTTCGTTAATTTTCTTTCACGGTAAGCCTTTTTTGAAACTTCCCTTGCACCTAATCCATCTTACTTTTTCCCTTTTTCCTTTCGTAAAAAGAAAGTTAACACTAAACACTAAACACCAAAATATAACTTGTGGTTTGAAAAAAAATGGGTAGTCTTCTACCGCAAATCCACTAAGGTTATTTTAAATAATAAAAATTTTAAGAATAATGAGAATGTGATTTTGAATCTTCATACGTTTTGCATTGGGAACAGATTGGAATACGAAGTAATTCCCAATTATCTATTGGAGTAGGCATACACACATAAATTTATGATATATTATTCTTGAAAAACAAAATTTGTTATCCTATTTGTCACACGTGTCAACTGTTAGTAATGTGTAACACGTCAACTTTTTTTTTTTTTTTTTTTTTTTTGAAAGGGGGTTATGCTATCAATTAAAATGTGTGAATTAGATTTATTTGAAATTGGGGTCATTAGTGTGTGCCTTCAACACAAGCCTGTTGTGTCCCAAGTGGTTGATCTTGGGTCATTTTCATTATTCAAATTATTTATTTTTGAGACTTATTCGACAGATTATTTTTTCTAAAAATTCAAGTAGATGGGGCATCGGTGGTCACATTAGTCATATTTGTCTTTAAAAAATAAACTGTAAATGTAGTTTGGAAATAAATTGTTCATTTTTTTAAAAACAAATATGATTTGATCATACGATGTTCGATACTTGATCAATTTAATTTTGTATATGAATTATTTACTTGACAACAAGCCTTACAAAATTAATGATTCAAATAATAAAAATAAATCCGAAATGTGGCTTCATCTTGAAACATAACAAGGGTTACCATGACAAATGCACAACCGTGATCCCAATTTCAATTTACTTTGAGTGTCATTCATCTCAAACTAAGGGCTTTTTTGGAAAGTAGGTTAAAAGTCGTTTTTTAATTTTTAACTCATTTTGAATCACATCATCTCTCATATTTTTTACACGTTTTTTTTAAAAAATCCAAAAAAAAGTAAAAAATCAACTTTTAACTATCTTATCAAAATACCCCTAAATTTAAATTGTAAACAGTTTTTTAATACATAACGTTTTTATTTTTAGGTAGACAATTTCGTTATGTCGTTTAGAAGATTTGAAGAAAACAAATTCTGAATTAATTCCAAAACTTGGTCAAAGTAGTGCTTGTGGTTAGAAAATTTTATAAAAATGAGTTTAAGTGTTTTGAATGATTTTCTTTTATGACCCATTAAACCATCATTATCACAGTTCTAGTCGGCGAATAAAAATGAAGGTCGGTCGGTGAAGAAAAGTATATTGTGTTTACTTAGACCATTTTCAACAGTTCATTAAAGTTGACATTAAATTTAAAATTTGGTAAAAAAGTTACTGTTTGGTACTTTAACGGTTACACTAAATCGATATCAAAATGAAATTTCACCAAATAATTCATCAAACTGAGGACAGAATACTGATTTCATCAAAACACTGTTTGTGACCGTTGGGGGAGACCAACTGGTTGCCCGGCCAGTTGACCAACCGGTCGACTACCAAAAGGTTCAAACAGTTCCAAGAAAAGGTTTAAACAGTAAAAAAAAAAAAAAAAAAAAAAATTTTACCTTACCGGTAAACTACTAAAAGGTTCAAAAAGTTCAAAAAAAAAAAAAAATTCGCCTAACCGGTTGACCAACCGATTGTCCCGGCACAAATTTAATAAAAGTTCACCGTTGGAGCGAATGATATCAGATTTGATAAAATGAATAATTTTTTACTAAATTTAGGGTTGGTTTGGGATGTTCTAAAAAAGTGCACTTTTTGACTTATTGGCTTATATGGGTTGGGTTTGGATTGGGTTTGATGTGATGTGTTAGAGAGGTGATGTGATTTAAATAAGATGATGTGACTTAAATAGGATAGTGACTTTTTGACTTTTTGTATTATTTAGGACATGCCAAACCAAGCCTTAATAAAAAAAAATACACCATTAAAGATGCTCTTACATCATCAACAAGGAATAACCGATCAAAAAGTTGAATAAGGGCACTCACTTTCCTCAATTGGGCCAATCAAGATGCATGGTTTGTGCCGATACTTTTTTTCTTTTTTCTTTTTTCTTTTTTCCTTCAAATTAGTGGGAAATTATTTACAAATGTCAAGAAAATTATGTTTTAAATTAGATAATCAACTATTTGGAAAGATGGTTAAAAATTAAATTTTTTTTTCTTTAATTTTTCTTTTTTTTTAAATGTGTAAAAAATAAGAGAAATAATATGTTTCAAAATAAATTAAAAATTAACTTTTATTTATTTATTTATTTTTTAATTCTTTTCAAAACAACCCTATATACATAAGAAAGTATAGCAACACATACAGTAAACTCAACAAAATAATTATTATATCAGCACAAAAAAAAGCTTTACAACAAGAAAGAAATAAACAGTTGAAAGAAGGGTTTCATTTTATTTATATGTTTTGAAAAGTTAATAAAAAAGTTGATTCTTTGATTTTTTTTAACTTTTTTATATAAAAAAAAATAAAGAAGTAATTTGATCTAAAAAAGTTTAAAAAGTAAAAAAAAATTAACTTTTTACTAGCTTCCAAAAGGGTTAGAATCTAAGAACACACATTTTTAAAATACTATCATCTACATTGGATATAATCAATTTTGAACAATTGAGAATATGTACTTTTTTTACTTACTATAAAATGTAATATAAAGTGTGTGAATAATACCATTTTTACTAAAGGTGTGTTTGATTGAGGAGATAAGGGGGGAAGATTATTTACTGTGCGGATTGTAATCCGGAAGAAGCATCCAATCTGTCGTTTGTTTTTTTTTTAGTCCGCCGGACATGGAGTCCGGCCGGACTCCTTATCCCCCATATGGGGGACTATTGTGTCATAGGGGGGGTTGTGAGACAATTTTGGGGAGACAATCCACTGTTGGGATTAGGTAGTAAAATGACCATTTTGACCCTCTACTATTTAATTATATATTATATTTAGTAAAATTCAATACAATTTAAATGTCTCAATTTAAAAATAAAATAATTTTATTTAACTTTTTATTGATGTTTTATTTATTTAATTTTTTAAAAATAATTTTTTATAGATATTTTGTTGATGCTTTATTTTAAAATTTTGTTTATATTTTATTTAATTTCATTATTTAAATTTTAATAGATGTTTTATTTAATTTCATTGTTTAATTATTATTATTTTTAAAACCAAATTTATTTAAAATTTTAATTAAAAAATAACATATATTTTTATTGATATTTTATTTATTTTATTTTTAAAAAATAAATTTATTTAATTGTGTAAAAAATAAAAGAAAATAAATTTTTATTTAATCTAGATAAAAATAATTAAAATATTAAAGATATGTTTAATATTGCTATTATTTAATAAACTATTGAAAAAGGGTAAAATAGTCCTTTGGTCATTTATTCTATCCAGTCCGTCCAACCAAACGTTGGATTCGCTAACAATAGTCATTTCCAGACATTTAATCCCATGAAAAAACAAACACATGATACATATCCAATCCAACCAAATAGTCCGGGGGATTCACAGTCCTAGGACTCAAATCCGATGGATTCAAATCCCCCCTTTATTCAGTTCGTCCAATCAAACATAAGGGTATGTTTGTTTTGAAGGATTAGGGTGTGGGATTGGACTATTAATTTCACCAGACTAATAGTCCATTGTTTGTTTCAATTTTTTTACTTCGGACTAATAGTCTCCCCGAACTATTAAGTTCCATATTTGTGGAACTATCCTATCCCCCGGACTAATAGTCCTTGGTTAATACCATTTTCACTGAGGGAATAAAACCTTGGTCGAAGAGTGTTGTGCTGGCTTGTAAAGGTTCATCACGAGTCTTATTTTAACGATTTAAATTATTTATCTGATAAGGTCCTTTTATATATATATATATATATATAATCCTTGACTAAAATTGGATTGATCCAATAATTATAACCTGCTTAATTTATTGTATTTGTCTTCAAAAAAATGGACGATGAGTATATTTTTTGAAAATATATATATATATATATATATTTTTGTTTGTAACAAACATGAATTGAATAAGTTACAATTATTAGATTAATCTAATTTGTTGTCAAATATTATATACGTGAATGACTTTTTAAATAATCAAAGACACCTATGGTGAGTCCTAGATGTGAAATATTTTTTTATTTAACATCCGTATCCATATAATTTGTGTCTGATTCCTTCTTTCCATGTAAGTTGCAACTGTGCTTTGTTTTTTTGGCAAATTACCAACAAGTCCTCTTTGAAAGTGGTGTGTTCTATTTAATCTCACAATCTTTTGTTTATATCTAAAAATTTTATAGCATTTTTTTTTCTCCTCAATCTTCGTTCTTCTTTGTCTCTTTCTCTTCCTAATTCCGGCGACTGGCGATTGGCGATCGGCGGCCACGTCTTACTTCTTCTCTTTCTCTTTTTACTATATAGTTACCGACGCCTGAAAATCACCATTGATTGGGGTTCATCAGTAACCACCGACCACCGATTCCTTACTTCACCCTCACTAACGACGAATGATATGAATTTCCGGCGAAGAAAATGAGTGAATCTACATTAGATTCGGCTAGATCTAAATCAAAAATAGCTACCAAAGTACAATCCTCTCTCTCTATATCTATCTCTCTTTCGATCTCTCAAATTTTTTTTTTATATTTTCTCTGCTACACACTTCTCTTTTCCTGCTTTAATGGAGAAAATGTTCAAATAAAAACAAGTTGTTTTCAAGTTTTAGTTACAGGCGATAAAAACTGTAAAATTGTACAATTTCAATTTTTTGGGTGTTGAAATGAATCATGGTTTAAAACTGTAAAATTTTACACTTTCATAACATTATTTAAAATTATAAAATTCTGAAGTTTCATAATATGCTTTAGAAGTGTAGAATTGTAAAATTTTACAGTTTTATAACATGTTTTTCAGTTTGATTAATAAGAATAAATGCTTAATAGATTTTTATTTTGAAACTGTAACATTTTATAGTTTCAAAGTTTACTTTTCAGTTTGATTAATATTGGAGATTATTTACTTAAACCTTACAAAAATTGGAAAATAATATATTTTTCCCCCATTATTTCTGTTTGTTGTTGTTATTAGGGGTGAGCAGCGGATATACCGATCTGCCAAAACTGACCGAACTGAACCGATCCGTCGCATTTTAGACGAATGCGTGATGGTGGACGGTTGCGGATTGATTTTCTCCAATCCGCCAATCTGGCAGACGAATGGCTGATTTGAGATTCTTTTGGCCGTAACCGAACCGCCAAACCGCGAGCACCCCTAGTAATTTATAAGACTTTGCGTTTTCAGTTTGTTTAAATATTTTGGTTGCGTTTTCAATTAAAAAAGAGTTTAAATATTTTGTAGAAAAAAAGTTTTCAACTTGAATATCTTTTTTGAATTGAAAAAAATAAATGTATTATTTATCTATATTTTTTGGGTTTTAAATCTATTTCTAAAAATAATAAATAGAAAACATGATTTATGCTGGTTGGTTTTTATTTTCAAAAACAGTTATCGATGTAACAATACAGAGACATACAATCTCTACTACTGCTCTGTTCATGGTTTTGGTGGTTTGAATTGTTTTTATATTTTAAGAATAGCAGATTGTAATACTTTATGTGGATGAGGTATGCTGTGATTGTAGTATGTGGACAAGGCATGCAGTGATTGTAATATTTTTTTAAGTCATTGAATGTAATACTTTATTCTTTGTTTTTTGAGGAAGTGCACAAGTTGAATTATGTTGAAAATTTAAAAAATTTTAAACCGCCAAACCGATTCGCATCCATCCGCCAAACCACCAATCCGTTCAATCCACATTCGCCAGATTAGCAGACGAATAGTGGATTGGAGTGTGGTGACCCTCATCCTCGTCTTAGTCATGTTCATGTGCATCTGCATGTTTTGTTTTGTTAAGCTTGCACTTGTGATTTTAACTTGTTTTGCCTAAAGTAAAGTTTCCGTCTTGTTTTGTACCTATGTCTTTTGGCTTAAGTATTGTTTGTACGTTTTGTCCCTTGCTTGGTGTGTGTAGCCGAGGTCATCTTAAGTCTAGGTCACGCCTTTGGACCTTTAACACCTAGGACCATCTTGGAACCACTTTGGCTGACCTCCACCTTCACCCTGGCATATTGGCTGAGATGTCATCATCTAGGCCGAGGTGTGCATCACCGAGGCCGAGATATGTATCATCTAAGCCGAGATATTATCCTTTAGGTATCTTAGATCTTTGATCCCTGCACCTGGTGATCTTGTTCCTGGACTGGTATGACCTAGACTGAAGTGTGGCACATCTAGGCCAAAGTGTGGCACAGCTAGGCCAAGTGTTAACCTTCCTAGCAGAGATCATTGAGACCTTACTTGCCGAAGCCTTGTCCTAATCCGAGGTTCTTACCTGCCGGAGTGCCCATGTCACCTTACTTATTGAACACCTTTTGTCATGCTCTTGTCTTGTCATTCAGTCATCTTTTTGAGGAAACCCAATCCGGTAGTGCCACGTGTCCCAACAGAGGGTTAAGTCAGCCGGCAGTGGGAGAAAACATATCATTGTGTGTCATATTTTGCATGGTAGAGAGAGAAGCTCTAGGAAGAAGAGGGAGAAGTTCTTAGGGGGAGAACTAGATTTCCAAGCTTGATCTTCGCACCTTGAGCTGTTAGATCCGTGTTTTGAAGTTAGATTCTTGATCTACCCTTGTTATTCTTTAAGTTAAATCGATCACATTGCATGATCTAACATGATCCATGAGCCATGCATTGATTTAAAGCTTGTTTTAGAAAGAGAAAATGATGTTCTTGAGTTCTTGAAATAAAACCATGTTTTGATCTAAAAGTTTGCATCAAGATCTATGTTTTTGTGTTGTTTTCATAAGATCTTCAAGTATGGGTACCCAGGTCCATGTTTTCGAACTCATCTCACGAAATCTCATATTTTGAATAAATAAGCTATGATTTTAACATTCATGTTCTCCATGTTCATATTCTTCATGTTCTTCAAAGGAAACCTAGATTTTTCCCAAACTTCATTCCCCTGAATGTGGTCGTCGGGACCACACCTCGGCCAAGAGGTGTGGGACCTCGGCCAAGACCTGGTTGGTACCCAACATGTTTTCCGAGATGAAAAACAGTGTTTGACTCCTAGCACATGATTGCCTTGTTTTGACTTAGTTTTGAAAGAAGTGTCGAGATCATTTGTACACATGTAAAGCTTGTCTTAGAGATGCATTCCATATCCATCTTTGAGCATCTCTTCTTGATTTCTTGAAGTGCACTCAATGGAATTTATTATGTGCTTGTAGGCCTTGGATCCTTGCTTGTAATCCCCTCACCCGAAGAACTATGTGAGTGGTATTTTTAATAAAGTTATGTTATAAAGTTTTGATAAAGCCTTGATTCGTTTTGGAAAAGTATTCTATCAAGCATGAATGATTGTCCCTAGTTTTGTATCTAGTATTATATTCGTTTTGATGACATTCTGGGAAAGTCCTTAATGCCAGGGGACTATAATGCAACTGCACCCATGTTTCGAAAGTCTTTTGTGCCAGGTGACTATAATGCAATTGCACCCTTGTTTTGCCACTGACGGTTTTCCGCGTGGGTTTGTTTGTCTAGAATGTCATCCGTAGGCATTACGCAGATGTTAGTAAGCATCCATTGAAACTTTGAAAGATTTGACAGATGAACTTGGTTCATCCTTTGATTTTGTACAAGATATGCTATGTATTGTTTGACAAAGGTCTTGAACATTAGTCATGCAAACCTTTATTTATGATATTATTCACTGAGTATCCAAACTCACCCTCTCCTTATATATGTAGGTGACGAGCAAGAAGGCGGTGACGCCTAGATGTGTTTTGCAAGGTGTTTTGGATTCATGTTTTGTATCATCTTGAAGATTATGCTTCTTAGCTCTGTGTTACATGTCTTTGTATATGTCGGCTTGAGAAGCCTTTTGATCAAGATGAAATATGTACCTTATTTTATTTGTATCCAAGTTATGAAACCATGTTAAAATGTATGTCATTTTATTTGATCTATACACAACTCTTATGGACTACTTAGATTTAAATTTATTGCTTCCGCACATGTAAGCCCCATATGTATACCCTGATTGTGTGTGAATCTTTCCGAGTTGGCCTTTGGTAATCTCGGATTACTGACCATCACGGCACCATTCTACTAGGGGCGGAATGAGGTCGTGACATGGAGGTTCTGTGGCCGCAACCGACCTCGCGCTCAGCCCTAGTTGTTATGTTTTTTTTTTTCGATTTATCAATATTTAGTACATTTTGCTATATTGTTTTGCTCTAATATCTCCATTTATTCTTTTTTTTCCCTGGTAATATTCTTGACATTTCGGTGAATCTCCGACGATATTCTTAATGTCTAATGAATGTTCTGAACATTCCGGCGACTTCCAGTGATGTTTAGAACACTCCGGTGATACTCCGGCGATGCTCCGGTGATTTTTCGGTGATGTTGTACAATTTGACGAGTATCCGATGACCGTCTGACGGAAGTCCGATGGTTGTGAGATGTAACAGAGTCTGTAAATTTGAAAACAAAAAAATAGGATTTGTTGGTAACAATTAAAAATATGTGAAACTAATTATTGTAAGTGTTTTGTTTTGAAATTAGATTAGTTTTGAACTTTGTGTATTAAAATTACCGTAAGTTCCCCCTTTTTTTTTTTTTTGGCAACACATAAAACCTCGACAGTTGATCTACTAATGTGTCCAGATATACAAAGCAAAACAAACAGATTATTAGAATTGCACAACTCAATGATTCAATTTTATTTTATTGTTCACAGGGCAGCCCAGTCTAGCCCAATACTTCAGTTTCAACCATGTTCGAGTTTTACTTTGTCGTTTACAATTGAATTATTTTTAATTTTTTCAATGAAACCCATGCATTACAATTTTAAAATGTTTGTTTATGCAGCAAGAAAATTTTGCTTAAGTTAATAAGATTGAGAGTAAATAGATTTAAAATTTTGACGAGTAACACTTTTACTTGCTTTATATTTCCCATAATCCCGAACCATATAATGGAACACTGATATAATTCCTTCACTAACGATCAAGAACTTATGAACTATGTAATGGAGCCTTCAAGTCAATGGATTGGTTTCTACCAAAAAATACGTAGAGGATCACCCCCAACGTCCTACATGGAGCTCAAACACCCACATCCTCCGTTATAGGGGTTGGAGAGTGTTGGCAGATATTTTAATATTATAATGTGTTATAGATTGGGCGCCATGTAACTTGTTCTCCTAGTTAATCCTTTCTTTTTCTCCAAGAAATCTTGCCCACTAAGTTTCCACGTCAAGTCTCCAAGTCTTCCAAGGAAATTGCCCATCAATTTCCTTTCCTATTCTAATCCACCAAGTCCCCAATAAAACTTGGCCACCAAGAATATTTGCCCTCCAAGTTACCTCTCCTATAAATTGAGCTTTTCACCTCTCTTATTTTGAGCTTAAGTTTTTTTTTTTTTTTGAGAGATTATCAGGCAAAGAAATAAAAGGTGTATGTGATGAAGCTTTGGGTTCAACCAATTGTGTAGTATTGGTAAATCATAAGACTTAGTCGGGCTGTTGTATCCTGGGGAGGACAAGTCAAGATTTTTTTTTTGCTGCACTGGTATGAGGCTTTACCTAACCGCAGAGAGCTTGAATCTCCTTAAAGAAAGCGAATTTCCCACGCCTCAGCCCTTACAATAGTTATTGTAATTTTCATTATTTGTATTTTCTGGTGTTTTATTTGTAATTATCACCAACAATTTTAAGGAGATTCAAATAGCAAAAATTCATGGAGAAAGTACTAGAGAAGCCCAACGAGAATACCGGCGATCTCAACAAGCCCTTCCGGTTCAAGAGAGCCCATTTCAAGAGATTGAAAGGCAAGGTACTTTTTTACCTCAGTCTCCTCAAAGTAGCCTATATCCTGACCGAGAAAAATCCGAACAAAGTCCCCACTGAAGAGATGACCGACGAGGAGTATGCCGCTCATTTTGAAAAAATCGAGAAATACAACACAGATGAGTATAAATGTCGATATTATCTTTTGAATTGTCCTTCAGATCAATTTTATGATTATTATGATACTACTTACACCACTGCCAAGAAAATTTGGAAAGCCTTGCAGAATAAATATGACACTGAAGAGGCAGACGCTAAAAAATATGCTGCAAGCGGTTTTTTCCGCTATCAAATGATAGATGAAAAATCAGTGGTGGAGTAAGTTCAAGATTTTCAGATGCTAGTGGCTGAAGTTAGATCCGAAGGCATCAAAATTGGAGACAATCTTGTTGTAGCAGGTATTGTTGACAAACTACCATTATCTTGGAGAGAGTTCCAGAAGTCAATGCGTCACAAGCAAAAAGAGACGTCCTTGGAGACTCTAATCACACGGATTCGGGTGGAGGAGAAAGCACAAGGACAAGATGCGCTTATGACATAAGAGCATTCCATTGCAAAGGTAAATTTATCTTCTTGAAATACTTTACCTAAAGGTTGATTTCATAAAAATAGTCACTTGAAGCCAGCTAAGAAAATCTGAAAAAATACAAGAAGGCCACAAAATAAAAATTACCCGAGGCAAAATAAATGGAACCAAAAACCCCCTTCACAAGATCTGACAAATGTGACATGTTTTGTGTGTGGCAAAAGTGGGCATATTACTCGAACTTGCAAATTTCGGAAACAACAGTCTCGACCACAGGCTAATGTTACCGAGGAACCATTTGTGGCTATGATTACAGATATTTTTATGGTTCAATCTATAGAAGGGTGGTGGGCAGACTCTGGTGCCAATAGGCATGTCTGCTATTATAAAGATTGGTTCAAAGATTTCACTCCTTTTAATGAGGAAAGGACTGTTATGCTTGGTGATTCCAGTTTAACCAAGGTGCTCGGGTGTGGGGATGTTGTGCTGAATTTTACCTCTGGACGTGTGCTTGTTTTAAAAGATGTGTTGTACACACCGTCCATGAGGAAAAATTTGATGTCGAGTTATTTGTTTAACAAAGCTAGTTTCAAGCAGACTATTGAATCTAACCAATATGTAATCACTAAAAAAGGCATATTTGTGGGGAAAGGGTATGCCTGTGATGGAATGTTTAAATTAAATGTTGAGAATAAGAAAGCACATGTTTCTGTTTACATGTTGTCTTCTATGAATTTTTGGCATGCTCGTTTGTGTCATATTAATAGCCGATATGTGGGAGTCATGAGTAGTCTAGGATTAATTCCCAGACTAACAAATAAGTTTGAGAAATGTGAAGTTTGCAGTCAAGCAAAAATAACTAAAAGGCCTCATAAAAGTGTGGTGAGAAATATTGAATTGTTAGAATTAATTCACACTGATTTATGTGAATTTGAAGAAATTTTAACACGTGGTGGAAATAAATATTTTATCACTTTTATTGATGATTTTTCAAAATACACTTATGTATACTTGTTGAAAAATAAAAGTGATGCTTTTGAAAAATTTAAAGAATTCCTTCTTGAAGTTGAAAATCAATTCGGTAAAAAGATTAAAAGATATAGAAGTGATAGAGGTCGGGAGTATGAATCTTTTGGATTCAACTCGTTTGCTCAGTCTTTGGGAATAATCCATGAAACTACCCCACCATATTCACCTGTATCTAATGGTGTAGCAGAAAGGAAAAATAGAACTTTAACTTATTTAACAAATGCTATGCTAATTGAAGTAGATGCTCCTTCAAATTTGTGGGGAGAAGTAATTTTAACTGCATGTTATGTTATGAATAGAGTGCCACATAAAAAAACAAAAGTTACACCTTTTGAGTTGTGGAAAGGGCATAAGCCAAATTTGAGATATTTGAGGGTCTGGGGTTGTCTACCTTTTGTTAGACTTATGGACCCTAAAAAATCTAAATTAGGTGTGAAAGCTGTCGCTTGTACTTTTCTTGGATATGCAACAAATAGTACAGTCTATAGATTTTTTGATATTGAAAACAAAATAATTTTGAATCAGGTGATGCAATTTTTCATGAAGAGAAATTTCCTTTTAAATTTAAAAATCGTGGGGGTCAAAATTGTTAGGTTTTTATTCTTGGCAATCCCGTTTGACAAAACACCTTTTAGTTGTATTTATTTTTGCACTTTTTATTTCAGTGAGGCTATGAGTTTTTAGATACGAATCCAACCCGAATTGTGTCTTGTAAAGAAATTCGTGATGTTAATGCTTTCAAGATTGCCACTTCGCTGACTATGACGGGGATCGAGCTGCTCGGTCAGCTCGCAGGGGTTTAGGGGGCAGCGCCATTGGCGGGTCCGGGGCAGATCCCAGGCGGGGTCGAGGGACAGCGCTCCTAAAGCAAAATGCAAAATTACTTTCGAAGTTGCCTGTCCGCCATTGCTCGCTCGAGCGAAGGCTGCGTCTGTAAAAAAACCTGAGAATGATGATTTTACGCTCGAGTGCAGGTTGTTTGGCTCGAGCGAAGCCACTTATGGAAAACACGCATTTTTGGTTCCTCGCTCGAGCAAAAAAGTCTTCACTCGAGCGAGCTTCGCAGTCCTAGATTTCTATAAGTACGTGTTTCTGTTAGATTTTAGGATTAGTTCTTCATATTTGCTTTTTGGATATTATTTATATCTGGGGATATTTTGCTAGTTTTCTTTGATGTTTAATTGAGTATTCAACTTATAGGTTAAGAAGAATATATCAAAGGTTTGTTTGTTCATTCTATACAAAAGAGGAAGTTGTTCTTCGGTGGATTCTGAAGAATTTGAGCCTGAAGCTTTGGTGGATTCTGGAGTGGCTCATCGTCAAGACAATTCTGAGGTAAAGACGGGGCTGGAAGAGGCACATAGGGGTTGGTTCAATTCGGGCATGGATTCGCTAGGTAATTGAGAGTATACCTGTGTAATTCCTTTATATCTTCTTAGTGGATTGTTTTGTGGTTGTTGCCCGTGGTTTTTTTATCACAATTGGAGGTGCTCCAATTGTGATTTTTCTACGTTAAAATCACTGTGTTGATTTGTCTTGATTGTTTGATTGAGATTGTTTTATTGCTTTAAATTGATACATAATCACAAATCAATATCTAGCGGATTTCTGGATTTTTCAAAAATTATCAAGAATTTTTTTTATCTGAAACCGGCTCCTTTACTCCTCTTTTACAAGATTAAGATACTGTAGTTTTTGAACCTAGAAGGAGTAAAAAAGCCAGATTAGAAAAAGATTTTGGCCCTAATTATCATGTTTTTAATGTGGAGGAAACTCCATTAACTTTACAAGAAGCTTTGGCATCTCCTGACTCTATTTTTTAGAACGAGACTGTAAATGATGAGATGGAATCATTATTATCCAATAAAACTTGGGTATTAGTAGATTTACCACCAGGTTATAAAACTATTGGCTGTAAATGGGTTTTGAAAAAAAAACTTAAATCGGATGGAACTATTGATAAATATAAAGTAAGGCTTGTTGCAAAAGGTTTTAAACAACAAGCAGATCTTGACTTTTTTGATGCATTTTCTCCGGTTACTAGAGTCACATCCATTAGATTATTAATTGCAGTGGCTGCAATTCATGATCTAAAAATTCATCAAATGGATGTTAAATCAGCCTTTTTAAATGGAGACATGGGTGAAGAAATCTATATGGATCAGCTTGAGGGTTTTGTGGAACCCGGTCACGAAAGCAAAGTGTGCAAGCTAATTAAATCCTTATATAACTTAAAATAGGCCCCTAAACAGTGGCATGAGAAATTTGATTCCTGCATGATTGAGAATGGCTATAAAACGAATGAATGTGATAAATGTATCTACTATAAATCTGAAGAGAATTCACATGTCATTATTAGCCTCTATGTGGATGATTTATTTATATTTGGCTCTAATTTGCATATCATCGTGGAAACTAAAAATATGCTTAGTAGCCATTTTGATATGAAAGATCTTGGTGAGGCTAATTATATTTTGGGAATGAAAATTACCAAAACTTGTGATAGTATATTTCTTGATCAGTCGCATTATGTTGAGAAAATTTTGAGAAAATATAATTTTTATAAGTGCAAGCATGTTCTTACTGCTTTTGATTCTTATGTGCATTTATTTCCTATTGAAAATGATGAGGATGTAATTAATCAAAAGGAATATGCTAGTATGATTGATAGCTTGCGTTATGCGACTGACTGTACTAGACCTGACATTGCCTATGCAGTTGGAGTACTTAGCAGGTTTACTAGCAAGCTTGACAGTGATCACTGGCTAGTCATTGAGCGAATTATGAAATATTTATCTAGTATCATAAACAGTGATCACTGGCTTATTTTATAATAAGTATCCTGCAGTACTTGAAGGTTACAGTGATGCCGATTGGAATACCTTGTCAGGTGATTCATTATCAACCACTGGTTACTTATTTACCTTGGGAAGTGGTGCTATAAGTTGTAAATCGAAAAAACAAACTATTATTGCTAATTCAACAATGGAGGCTAAATTTATTGCTTTAGCTACAGCCAATGAAGAAGCAAATTGGTTAAGAGATTTGTTAAATGAAATCTCTTGTTGAGAAAAACTGATTCCACCTATATTGATTCATTGTGATAGCATCGCAGCAATTGGTCGAGTTAATAACCGTTATTATAACGGTAAATCCAGACCTATCAGAAGAAAACACAGTACTGTGAGATCTTATATGAATAATGGCATCATAAATGTGGATTATATTAAATCTGGTGATAATCTTGCAAATCCATTAACTAAGGCCTTAGTAAGAGATAGAGTTTGGAATACATCGAGGGGGATAGGGTTGAAACCCATTGAATATAGCATGAGCCATGTATGAGGATACTCAACCCAAAGACCAGAGATCCTGTAATTGGGTTCAATGAGAAAAACGATCATATGATGGCCGTGAGAAATGCACTAAATTACTTTTTACCCATCCCTATGATGTAAGTGCATTTATCCTGTAACGTTGTAGAGGTTGAGTTATTAAAAAACTCTTAATGAATTTCTGTAGCTCTTATTGAGTGGGGTGTCACAGTTACAGGAGCACCCTTGACATAATTCACTTATGTGAGTGTGGTAGTGGGGCCGCTACCTATGAGATATGGGTTAATTCTCAAACACACTCATGAATCCTGGGATCGCACAAGGCCGTAATGCGCTGGCTCTTAAAGCTTATGTGAACACTTGGAATATTATGTGTGTGCAATAATTGTTTATTTCCTTTAAGCAGTCATAGTTCAATGCTGAGCATACTATTGGCTCTGGAGTAGATATTATTGTTTCATTAATGAAGGTTCAATGCAGAACACACCTACCATGATGCATAATATCCTTCTTTGCCTAATAATCTTAGATGTTATTACCTATAATGTTAAAATAGGTGGGGGAATGTTAGCAGATATTTTAATATTATAATGTGTTATAGATTGGGCTCCATATAACTTGTTCTCCTAGTTAATCCTTTCTTTTCCTCCAAGAAATCTTGCCCACTAAGTTTCCAAGTCAAGTCAAGTCTCCAAGTCTTCCAAGGAAATTGTCCACCAATTTCTTTTCCTATTCTTATCCATCAAGTCTCCAAGAAAACTTGGCCACCAAGAATATTTGCCCTCAAAGTTACCTCTCCTATAAATTAAGCTTTTCACCTCTCTTATTTTGAGCTTAAGTTTTTTTTTTTGGAGAGATTATCAGGCAAAGAAATAAAATGTGTAGGTGATGAAGCTTTGGATTCAACCAATTGTGCAGTATTGGTAAACCATAAGACTTAGTCGGGCTGTTGTATCCTGGGGGAACAAGTCAAGGTTTTTTTTGTTGCACCGGTGTGAGGCTTTGCATAACCGCAGAGGACTTGAATCTCTTTAAAGAGAGCGAATTTCCCACGCCTCAACCCTTACAATAGTTATTGTAATTTTTACTATTTATATTTTTTAATATTTTATTTATAATTATCACCGACAGAGAGTATATTGCTCTGATTCAAGATATGGTTCTATCAAATAAGATCCATTATTTCAAATTTATGAGTTTATCAAATAGTCCATTCCATGAGTTATGGGTTGAGTCATATACGATCCAATTTTCAACCAAAAAATATATTGATTAATAAGTTGGTTTTATTTACAATGAAATATTATTTCCATTACAACATAACAAAAACACGTCGAAATATAGATCAACATGTTGGAATGCTTTCAAATGACTAGTATACTTCACTACTATTGGATATAACCAATCTACGTGTCACTTTTATTATGTTTGAATTATAAATTTAGATAGAGATTTCAAAAGTAAATATGAAATGGAGAAAAAAAAAAAAAAATTATATTTCATTCACATTCACATTCTCTTCAAAATTTTTTTTTTTTTTTTTTTCAAATCTCAACTCAAATTTATAATTCAAATACAGTCTTTAAGAAGAAATTACGCATCTTGAAAGCTTTACAATTTGTATCGAAATTGCACACAATTTTGGACCATCAGCATCATATGGTGAACTTTCAGCAAATTTAATTTGTAATATCTAAACTCGGCTCCCAATCAGCCCCTAAAGAATTGTCAGTATCTACCTCCCCACCATATACAAAAAATGGAGTCTTCTACGAATAATCACAAAAACAAATAATAATAATAATAATAATATTAATAATCATAATAAATTGTAGGTAAATTGATAATTACTCATAATTTTTTATTTGCTAGTACCCACACGAGATTTGCTTGCATATATGATTACTAAAATTATATGTTAAAATTTTATATGTATGGATTGAGATATGTATGAAGAAATCATTACAAAAACTTAAAAATATTTTATAAAAACAAAAACTGGTCATATTACTTTGTAATTTAGCAAAATTAAGTTTACAACAAGAAAAAAAGAAAAAAACTATGATATAAAATAATAATTATATCAACTTAAAAAAAGTATAGCTTAAACATTAATCCTCTCATATTTTTTACTGTAAAATTGTTAATCAAGTTGAATAATCTAATTTAGCTAATATATCATTTTCAATAAATTGCATAAAGTGACATGATTGATTGAAAATAAGATTATGAGCTTGAATAAATTAGAATAAGTACTCTTTACCTATTAATACTATAAAGTTAAAATTATGTAGGAATCTTTAAATCTATTAAAATTTGGAAGTCTAAGGCCGTAATCTTGCTGGTTCGTAATCTTGCTGGTCTACCCAAAGGCTGGCCCTGACTTTCTACTAGCTAGAAAATGAATGAAACTTAGGCCTATTTTGAGAAATAAGTTAGAAGTGAATTTTTTGATTTTTTTGAAAAAATGTATAAAAAAAATAGAGAGGTGATGTGATTAAAAAAATCAAAAAATTAAAAAGTTGACTTTTAACCAAATTGCTAAAATAGGCCTTAAAGTGATTAATTACATTCACATGAATTAAAAAAAAAAAAAACAAACAAACAAACAAATCCATAGCAAGTTTTTGAAGTGCTTCGTATTTGTTAGTGAGCTTCTAATTACATTACAAATATTATAATGCAAATCAATGGGTGTAAATAAAAGCGGCCTAATTTTTTGAGTTATTGTAAGTGTTAAATTATTTATGAGGCCCCAAATTTTGTCAAAATTTGAATACCCAATGTGGTGGCTTCCTTCATTTTAACTCAAAATTGACGATGTGTACTCTTAAAATAGACATATCATGTTATAATAAAGGTAAATATAACCACAACGTTTCATAACAATATCATAACATGTAATTTTTCCCGTCAAACTAATTTATTACATTTCCCATCCCAAATTATTCATGATATTTATATATAAAAATTTTAGAAATCAAATTTTTTTAAATCACTATTGCAAGCTAATTGGATATATATGTTCATAAGGATCACGTTGCATGGCATTCACATATGTTCAAGAAACACCAACTTGGAATTTCCCGAATACTTTTCCGTTGATTGGGAATTGGAATTAAACATATATCACTCAGATTTTTTATTATTAAAAGGGAAAATTTTGTTACAAAAAATATAAGAGAGAGTTACGTGCAAGTCTCAATAGAGAGACTTATTATCCAATAAGTCCAGTGATAATTAAGAGTATTTTTATATAAAAAATCATTAATTATTAATTTTTAGCGACAATTTAAAAAATTTATTATAGAAAAATATTACTAATTATTAATTTTTAATCATAGATTTAGAAAAACATTACAAAAAATGTCATTAATTATCAGTTTTAGCGATAATTTTGTCAAGACTAACTTTCAAAGATGAATTAATAAGATTTATTGAAAATTAAATCAAAATATTAAGACATGTAGGTAGCATTTGGTAATGCTTACGTTTTTTGTTTATGTTTACAAAAATTTTATAAATTGGTTTTTGTTTATTTTTAGAAAAACATAAATTATAAAAACGTTTGGTTTGAACAAAATGTTTAAAAAATTTTAAAAACATAAACTAAAAAATATATTTGTTCAGCCCTAAAATATTTATATTTATTTTTATTATTTATGACCAAGGATCAACATCTGGTCCTGTGGAGCAACCATCAACCTCTGCTCCACAACTGATGCCATCTTCTCAACGCCAACGTCGACGTTGAGCTCCATTGTTCGCACCGGCAGACAGGACTCGAAGCCGAAGACGCTGAAGACACTGAAGTGCTGAGGCGTCCTTATACGATCTAGCCAACCCACCAACAGCTCTACCAGCAATCCGCCTTGGCACTAAAGTTACTGTTGTCATCTCCTCCGACGAAATGGAGCGACAAAAGGCCGTTGCCAAAGATTTTCTTGCCGACATCCCCAATGTCACCACAGTTCAATCCTCCCAGTCTTAACCCAAGCCGAAACAAAAGAGGTTGAAGAAAGCCCAAGCCAAGGCAACGGTGACTCAGATCGACTCTGAGGACACTTTGCCAATCTAAAAAATCGCTGAGGCAGAAAAAAGTGCTTCTGCAGCCAAAAAGAGGCCTGCAGAGGCTACTCCTTCTGAATCCACTCGGTTAAAGAAGCCGAGGTCAGAGGTTGCCACAACCTCTGGGTCCCTGAAATCAGATGCCCCCTGGGCTCCTCCAATCACCATTGAGGACAAGCTAGTTAGAGTCGGCGATAACGCGACTGACATTGAAATCGGCGTTGCCCTCTCTACTGCCTTGCTCATTCCAAAAGACCTCGAATGCAACGCCGAGGTCAGCGAATATGAAAACTTCGCTTTGATGTTGCAGCACTCTGTACAAGTAAGCCCCTAAGACTTGGTACTTTTTATTCTCTGTTTTTCCGTACTTAGAGTTTTATTAACTTTTGTTCTATCCATTTCTTCTAGGTGATCCAGCACGCCCACTCCTTCGCAATGCAGGCTTTCGATATTAAGAAGGAGTTGGTCAATAAGACTAAGAAGGCTGCTGGCTTGCTGAAGACCGTTAATAAGGCCGAAGCCAAGATGAAGACTCTGATAGATCAGGTCAAGGCAGCCAAACAAGCCCAAGACGAGGCCGATGAGAGGGCAGAAGCTGCTGAGGCCATTGCTAAGGTCCTTGAAGCTGAGAAGAAAGAGGCCGAAGCAAAGACCGCCGAAGCCCAAGCCAAGCTCATTGCTACCTTGGCCACAAAGGACACCGAGATCAAGGCGGCGGACAAAAAAGTATATGCCGAGGGGGCAGCCGACGTCCGTGAGGACTACAAGAAGCAAGTGAAACAGGCATGCAACAAGGGTTTCACCCTTGGTTGGATGGCTGCCTTAAAGGAGTTGGCTGTCCCCGAGGACTCAACTCTCCGAGATAACAATCTCCTCGTCTTGCCATTCCCCCCCACTCCAAGCTAATCTGATGCTGAGTTCGAGGAAGATACCGAGACCGACAAGTCCGAGAAGGTCGAAGCTGCTGGGGCCAAGTCCCTAACTCTGAATGAGTAGTTTTTAGACTTGACTCAGGATGAGGGGGATGAGGTCTCAAAAGAAGATGCCTCTTGCGGGGAGACAACATCTGAGGCGCCTATCGCCGAGAAGAGCATTGACCAGACTCTTGAAGAGATCGATGTCGAGCTCGCAGCTGAGAAGGCTGCTGAGAAGAGTCCCCAGATGTCTTCTGAGAACCAAACCCTTCCAGCTGATGACGCCAAATAGTCCTGCCATTAACCCTTTCTTTGTACTTAGTAATTTTCGGAACAATGTTTTCAGTTTTCATATTTGGCTGATGTGCCACTTTTATATTCAGAACAAGTAATCCTTTGTAGGCCGAAGTGCCCTTTTTCTTCTCTTAAATGCAAGCACAACTTCTTTTTTGACTAAGTGTTTGAATGCTTGTCTTTCCTTTGCTGTCTTGTATGATTTCATACTTCGAATTTTTTTGCATGTCTTCAAAGTACACCTTAACTGTGTAATCTCTTCGGGGTAAAATACATCGGATATACTTACTCACTGTTTATCTCGGCCTTATCTTGACACTTGAAAAACATTGTAAGAAATTTTTCACAAGTGTTTATCCAAAACATGCCACTTCACTTTCAGTTTATCAAGACTTCTGTCTTTCATTATTTTCCAAATCTTGGTAATATGGTAATCTCGGCAAATGCGCAGATACTTTTTTAAAAATAATTTTGGCTTAACTCCAACTTGTGAATTGTTCTTAAAATTTCAACAAGTGTTTAAACCAATTTTCTTTCAACATGACCTCGGGTTAACTTCAACTTGTAAATTTTTCTTAAAATTTCAACAAGTGTTAAACCAACTTTAGCTTGTAAATTCCAATTTCCAAGCATTATTCTCCAACTCTCTGCCCCCTAATGTGAACTTAAGTTTCACTTATGTTCACATTAAGTATGTACCTATGATCTTGTCGCTGAGATTAGATTCAAACAGAGACTGGCCGAGGTTGTCAACTTCGGTCTGTGTTAATCTAACTGATATGTATTTAGTGTCAATCAGAAATATCGCCGACTTAGTTCAACTCTATTATATGCAAGTATAATTCAACTTTGCCATATAATAAATCTAAGTCATTCGTCATGTTTCAATCAGAAACATCGCCGACTTAGTTCAACTCTATTATATGCAGTATAATTCAACTCTACCATATAATAAGTCTAAGTCATTTGTCATGTTTCAATCAGAAACATCACCAACTTAGTTCAATTCTATTATATGCAAGTATAATTCAACTCTGCCATATAATAAGTTTAAGTTATTCGTCATGTTTCAATCAGAAACATCGCCGACTTAGTTCAACTCTATTATATGCAAGTATAATTCAATTCTGCCATATAATAAGTCTAAGTCATTCGTTATGTTTCAATAAAAAAACATCGCCAACTTAGTTCAACTCTATTATGTGCAAGTATAATTCAACTCTGCCATATAATAAGTCATTTGTCATTCGTCATGTTTCAATCAGAAACATCGCCAACTTAGTTCAACTCTATTATATGCAAGTATAATTCAACTCTGCCATATAATAAGTCTAAGTCATTCGTCATGTTTCAATCAGAAACATCGCTGACTTAGTTCAACTCTATTATACACAAGTATAATTCAACTCTGCCATATAATAAGTCAAAGTCATTCGTCATGTTTCAATCAGAAATATCGCCAATTTAGTTCAACTCTATTATATGCAAGTATAATTCAACTATGTCATATAATAAGTCAAAGTCATTCGTTATGTTTCAATCAGAAATATCGCCAATTTAGTTCAACTCTATTATATGCAAGTATAATTCAACTCTGCCATATAATAAGTCTAAGTTATTCGTCATGTTTCAATCAGAAACATCGCTAACTTAGTTCAACACTATTATATACAAGTATAATTCAACTCTGCCATATAATAAGTCTAAGTTATTTGTCATGTTTCAATCAGAAACATCGCTAAGTGATTGGTCAATCGTTTCACATAAGTTTAAAATAAAAAATCAAGCTAAAATTTTATTAATTACTTCGGCTAATAAAAAAAGTTTTTAAAAAAAGAAGCAAAATGAAATCTTAATGATAGAAGAACTTCAGGTTGCAAGTATTTTAGGGTCTTGGCAATTCTTTGCCTTCACTGTCTTCAAGCTGATATGCCTCATTGCCCAGGACCGAGATGATTCTATAAGGTCCTTTCCAGTTTGGGCCAAGCTTGCCCTCTTTGGGATCCTTCTTGTTGCCGACGACCTTTCTCAGGACGAGGTCTTGTAATAACCCCGACCTCCGATTAATGCTAAACCATGATTAGTTATACCTAACAGTAATTTAGAAGGAATTCGGAATTAAATTGCATATGTATTGCATTATCTTAGTGTTTTTATCTATTTGTCATAAAATGATCTGTTCATGTTTTATATTTTAAATTGCAAATTGAAGGCCTTATCGGCGGCCGAATCCGAAACTGATTAATGTTTTGTGTTAATTAGAATTAATGTGATTTTATGGTAAATTTAGTTGAAATTTGATTTGGTATGACTAAATTGGATTAAATAAGTTAAATTACATTAGTTGGACTTATCTACCATTTTGCCATTAGTGGGCCACTTCATGAAACATTTGGAGACTTGATTCTATCATCCATTTCTTGACCAAACCGTGGGTGAGAGAGAGCTAGAGATAGGAGAAATTTTGGTTTCAACAAAATTCCTTGGAGAATTGGAAGAATTGAAGAGGATTTGCAAATTTGAGCTCCTAGACTTGGAATTCAAGGTTTAAGGTAGGAGATATCCCTTTCAATTGTGAATTTAAGGTTAATTCTTGCATGGTTCATGGAAGATTAGAGTTTAAAGTCTAGAATTGGTTTTAAGAGTTGGATTTGAGAGTGAATTCATGCATGCATGCACATATTCTTGGATTTTGGAGTTGTTCTTCATGAATTTCCACATGCATGTCCACATTTTTGTTATAGTCCATGAATTCATCCTATTCTTGAGCTTAATCTTGTTTTGGATCATGTTTTGGAGCATTAGAAGTCATGAGAATTCATGCATGTTACATTTAAGTTATGTTCTTGAAGTTTTAGTTGAAATTGTGTTCAATTGACTCACCCTTGGGCTTTGATTTTACAAATTGATCTTTGAAACATCTTATACTATGAGTTTACAAGTGTTTTCCAGAAAATGGGCCCGAGAGGTCGAGTTTTGAGGTCTTGAATGCTTGGTTTGAGCTTGGGAGGCAAATTTAAAAATTCCAGAATTTGGTTTCCTCGCTCGAGTGAAGGATTCTACGCTCGAGCGAGCATCGTTTGTTCAGAGCTCCGCTCGAGCAGAGGAATGGTGGCTCGAGCGTAAATTGCAAGCTCTCAGGTTTTTGGTGCACGTAGACGCACGCTCGAGCGAAGAGAACTACGCTCGAGCGAGAGTTGTGTCTCATGCTCGAGCGAGCATCGAGCGGGCATCGAGCGTAAAATTTCAACAACCAGTACTTTTGCATTTTTACAGACTGCTCGAGCGAAGGAGTCTACGCTCGAGCGACCCCTCTGTTTTGACAAGCTCGCTCGAGCGAAGGAAGCTACGCTCGAGCGAGACCTCTTTTTTTAGCAAGTTTTGAAAAATGTTTTCCAAGGCATCTTTGTATCCTCATTCCATCCTAGACATTCCTAGGCCATGTTTAAGACTCTATAGTGAGGATTTAAGGTTAGAAACACACTAAGAACCAACGACATAAGTTTTGTGCATTTAGAATGTGTGTTTCAAATATGTGTCCGTTATATGTTATGTAGGTCACGTGCCGCGTGTCGTGTGATCAATCTGCTCCGTCTATCTGTTTCAAGGCCAACTGTGAGTAATAATTTAGTAAAGTTATGTTCAAACTGTATCTACTTTCTATGTGATAAAACAAGATATGTTTTCTGAAATGATATGTTCTGTACAATGAATGATTGTTCAATTTTTGATATGTATTCGTGACATCCTTAGCATCATGTGATATCTGTTAGCTGTTACCCGGTATCGGAGGTTCCTTTACGGAATTTATTTCTGTCTGCACTCTGTTACCCGTATCAGAGGCCCTGTCACGGGGGCTCAGCTTCTGTTCTGTTCTGTTACCCGGATCCGGAGGTTCCTTTATGGAACTGGTTATTCATAACCTCACGTGTATACATTCTGTTCTGTTCTATTAATGCTAATGGATGTATCACGTAAACTTAATCATGACCTATGATTTCTGTCTGTATATGATCTGGACAAATGATGAATTTGATACAAATCTGAATTATGATTTCTGAATCTGTACGAACTCATTCATTGAAACCCTTTACTCTATTATTATTCACTGGGCTTCGCTCACAGTTTATATTATGTATGTAGATGAGCCGGTATGTGACCAGGGCCAGAGTTTACGGCCTTCTGTTCTGTTTTTGTTAGCCAACTGTTGTGTCTCCCGAGGAGGTTTCGAATGAAGCCTATTGCCATGGCTGTTTTTGTAATCATGCTAGTCCGTGTATACGTTGTAAAGTCAGGTCTTGGGAAGTACATTCTGTAAATACCTTGTAAATATTGTGTATCTGAACTGGCATGTTTATGTATATATAAATAAGTTTTGAAATGTTCTGTCCCATGTACGTTATCACAGCTCATTGGACCTTGTCTATTTTGTATTATTGCTTCCGTCGCCCCTTATTATTTGCTAATCTGTTCAGAGGCCTTTGGTAATCCACAGATTACTGGCCGATTACGGTGCTAAACCTACAGGGGCGGGTTTGGGTCGTGACAAGTCCCCAACTTGAAACTCTCGTAGGTTGACCTTTTTGTTGTAAGCCTTGGCAAGCTGCTGGTGGTATGCCCTCAGCTGAATTGCTGCCTTCTCTTTTATTTCTTCCAATAGATTCAGATCTCGGGCTAAAAATGCATCATTAGTCCCATTTTCTACTTCCCGGGTTCTGATCCCTGGGATACCGACCTCCAGTGGGATTACTGCCTCTGTGCTAAAAGCCATGGCAAATGGGGATTCTCCAGTTGATCTTCTCGGCGTAGTCCGATATGCCCAGAGTACACTAGGTAACTCATCTACCCACTTTTCCTTTGTTGCTTCCAGTCTTTTCTTGATCCCATCAAAGATGACCTTATTGGATGCTTCTGCTTGTCTACTGCTTTGAGGGAAGCTTGGAGTAGAGTAATAATTCTTGATCTTGTACTTTACACAGAAGCTTTTGATTAACTTTCTGTCAAACTGTGTACCATTGTCTGCTATTATTGCCCTTGGGATCCCAAACCTGGTGATGATGATCTTCCATATGAAGCTCTGTACATCAACATCTCGAATCTTCGCAAGGGGTTTAACTTCCACCCACTTGGTGAAGTAATCTGTTGCCACTAGCAGGTACTTCCTTTGTCCAGTTGCCTGAGGCAACTGTCCAACAAGATCCATGCGCCATCGGGCAAATAGCCAAGTGCTTGATACTGGGTTTAAATCTGTCGTTAGTTAGTGTATCAAAGGTGCAAACCTCTGACATTTCTCACACTTTTTGACATAAGCTTCAGCATCTTTCTGCATATAAGGCCACCAGTATCCCTGAGTTATGGCCCTATGAGCAAGTGACCTTCCCCCTGTGTGGCTTCCACATACTCCTTAATGTATCTCATACAAGAAGTTTTTAACTTGTAAAGGATGCATACACCTCAAAAGGGGTTCAGTAAAAGATCTTCTGTAGAGATGCCCTTCTGTTGTCAGACTGAATCTTGCCGATTTCAGTCTGATCTTGTGTGCTTCTTTATGATCATCTAACAGTTTTCCCTCTTTAAGGAATATTATTATTGTATCCATCCAGCTTGGTCCCATCTCCACACATATTGCTTCATGCTTTGTGTTTAGTGGTTCTACACTTGGACCTGACAAGTAGTCAACCATTATTGTCCTTGCCTCTCCCGGTTTCATTGCACTAGCTAGGTTGGCCAAGGCATCAGCATGGCTCTTGTCATCTCAGCCGACTTGCTGTAGTCGGCAATTTTGAAACAATGCCATCAGTCTGCCCACCTCCTTTACATAGGCCACCATCCTTTCATCTCGGGCTACGTATTCGCCTGTTGCCTGGTTGACGATAAGTTGGGAGTCACAAAAGACCATTACCTCGTCGGCTTCCATTGCAGCTGCCAATTTTAACCCTATGATCAGGGCTTCATACTCTGCCTCATTGTTTGAGGCCTTAAATCCCAAATGAATGGATTGTTCAAGCATCTATCCATTTAGCGATACTAGCACTACTCCTACCCCCGCTCCTTGTTAGTTTGAACTTCCGTCAACGAACAGGCGGAATGAGTCGCCGATGTAAATACTACAGGGCTTGAGTTTCTTTTCTTTCCTCTGTTTGGTTATCCCTAACTGGGTTTCTCTTTGTTCACTTGAACATCGTATACCTCAGCTTAACGGAGCCCGATGTATAATGGTGCCTGGTGTGAATTCGACCACGAAGTCGGCCAAAACTTGGCCTTTGATTGCTATTCTAGGTCTGAATTCCAGGTCGTATTGGCCCAACACCACTGCCCATCTGGCTATCCTGCCTGTTAGATCTCCTTGCTGCAACAGGGACTTTAAAAGATGCTCAGTTAACACCACAATATTGTGGACTTGAAAGTAATGATTCAGCTTCTTGAAGGCCATTACCAAAGCTAGTGTTAGTTTTTCCAGAGGTAGATATCTGGTCTCTGCATCTGCTAGGGTTTTACTCACGTAGTAAATTGCCCTATGTTCTTCCTTATCTTCCCTGATTATCACTGCACTTACTGCATGCTCTGAGACCGCCAAGTATAAGAACAGCTTTTCTCCAAGTACTGGATTTGAGAGAATTGGAGCTGTGGTCAAGTATTTCTTTAACTCGTCCAAGACGACTTCACACTCCTCTGTCCATAAGAAATATGTGACTTTCTTCACTAAACTGAAGAAAGGTTTGCATTTATCAAAACTTCTGATTATGAATCTGTTTAGGGCTGCAGCCATTCCAGTCAGCATCTGCACTTGTTTTGCCGACGTTGGGCTCTTTAGCTCCAAGATGGCCTTGATTTGATCTGGGCTTGCTTCAATACCCTTTCTGATGACCAAGTATCCCAGGAACTTCCCTGACTTAACTCCAAATGTACACTTCGATGCATTGAGTTGGAGCCGAAATGTCCTTAGGATATCAAAGACTGTCTTTAGGTTGGCCAAATGATCTTCAAGTTCCTTGGTCTTTACTACCATGTCATCAATGTAAACCTCTACTGTTTTGCCCATTAATTGTCTGAACATCTTAGTCACCAATCTCTGGTAAGTTGCTCCTACATTTTTCAACCCAAAAGGTATTACTCTGTAGCAGTACAGTCCTTTTAGAGTGATAAATGTAGTCTTCTCCTCATCTGGAGGGTACATAGCTATCTGATGGTATCCCTTGTAAGCGTTTAGGAAGCTCATCATTCCATGCCCTGAAGTGGCATCCACCAATTGGTCAATCTTGGGTAGTTAGAAACTGTCTTTGGGACAATCCTTATTCAGGCTAGTAAAGTCTACGCAGACCCTTCATGTCACGACCCAAACCCGCCCCGAGAAGGTTGGCATCGTAACCGGCCAGTAATCCTAGATTACCACAGGCCTTTCTGTACAAACATACATAACCGGGGCTTGCGGAAGCGAAAACAAAACACTAATAGTCCAAAGAGCTGTGCATTTATATGAACATACATTACATGCCAAAAATGTTAATTTACCCACTACATTACATCACATATAATCAAAATTCATATACAAGACATAGGCTCACGCCTTATGTACAACCAAAACCAAGCTTCCTAACGGCCTTCCTAGGCCTAGCCCCAACTCGGAGGCACCAAAACACTGGGTAGGCTTCAAAACGGCGGCTCGGCTCGGACTCCGCCTAGGCTTGACTTCCAGAATGCTCACCTATAATACATATATACAAACAATGAGCTAAAGCTCAGCAAGTAACATTAAAGTAAAGGGGTGGTGAACGAATTCCACATTCCATATATCCATAAAATAAACCATTCATAAACATAATCATCTCATATCAGAACATACATAATGGCATACTCCATAGAACATAACATTTGTCGTCCAACGACTAGAGTAACCGGTCCCGGACACCGATTAAACACATACCGAGATCTCGTAAACTGGTCCACTTAGGACTATCTATGGATGACATACTAGATTCGCAAACTGGACATTCGTTCACAGAAAACATTTATCATTTCAAAACCATAGCATAACGTAGCACTTTTAAACATAGATCATACTAACATATCTTTACAGAAATGTTACTCACAGTGGGTTTCCAAAACCGGTTGCACGGTCTTCGCCTCTTGACCTGCAATTATCAACATTATAACACATTTCTTCAGTACACATTATCATTAAATCACTTAATTCATGCCATTCTCTCATTTCCTTATGAAATTTCATGTTTATAAGATGATAAATGATGCAATTAACATGTTAAAATCAAGTCTGCAACTTCCCCAAAATTTTCCTTAAAAAGGCCTTCCCGCTCGAGCGCCACTTTGGCCGCTCGAGCATACTGTAAAAAGTCCCAAAACTGCTGGGAGGCTGATTTTCACGCTCGAGCGGGAATCCCTCCGCTCGAGCGGACCATGCAAAAATCCGAAATTCTGAAATCTTCCAAAGCTTGAATCTTTCCTTTTTTTTTGCAAAACCACTTCCACACGATGAAACCCAAGTCTCAAAACACTTGAAACACAACTTGAATTACACATTATAACTTCTAAACAAACCCAAATGCATCATATACAAGATCAAACCATGAATTGAGGTGAAGAATCATAACTATTCATGTAAAAGCTTTATTTCTTCATATCCATGGAGGTTCTTCCTCAAGAATGCCAAATATAAACATAAATCATCTATTCATGCCATACAAGCTCAAATTAAACATATTTCTCCTTTCAATCCTCTTATTTAACACGAGATCATTGATGATTCAACCTTATTTCAAGAAAGTAGAGAAGAAATTCTTACCTTAAGCACTTAATTGGAGAAGTTGTAGCTTGATTCCCCTTTTTTCCCCTTCTTCCCCTTTCTCACGAATTCTCCTATCTCTCTCTTTCTAGATTTTTCTTTTCTTCTTTTTGAGTCAAAGAGTCAACATCCTTATCTATGTATAGATATATCACACACAAAAAAAAAACTAGAATTGTGCCATAATCTTGAGCCAAACATGACTTAGCGATTCAGACGAAATTCAGTCCTCAATTTATTTTCCCAAATGGTTCTAATAATTCCCGGTATCTCATAGACGCGCTCAATTTTGTTTTCTGAACCCATTACGGTCATCAATTTCAGTCCCAAAGTTCTCATCTCAACAGATATTCTTCTAATTCAAACAGATATTCTTCAATTAATTCGCATAAACACATAATTAATTACTGATAAATATGACACATGTTTTGGGGTCATTACACTTCACTTCACATTCTTTTTCTTCACCATAACCGTGTTTGATAACCATGTCGGGTAGTTTACCTCTCGTATGACTCTGGCCTCCAGAAGTTTATCCACTTCCTCTTCTACTGCCTCAACATGCATCAACGTCGGCCTTCTTGCTCGCTGGATGATAGGTTTAGCCGACCTGTCCACATTCAATTTATGGCAAGTGACCTCGGGGTCAATGCCAGTCATCTCGTACGGTGTCCAGGTAAACACCTCAAGGTTTGCTCTCAAGAATGCTTCTAATTCCTTTTTCTCTTCCTTGGCCAATCCTGAGCTGAGAAGGAAGAAACGCTCTTCATCCCCTTGCTGGACTAACATCTTCTTCAGGGCTTCCTCACTTTTCTCGGCTAGTTCTTTGCCGACATCCTCAAGGACTTCCATATCCCCATCCTCAATCTCTGCTGCTTCTGCTTCTCGTATATTGCAGGTGGATTTCATTGTTGTCGTGGAGCAGTTCTTTGCCTGCACTTGATCCCTTCTGACCTCCTCAATTCCATGTTTTGTTGGGAATTGCAACAGCTGGTGCAATGTTGAGGGAACAACCCTCATTGCATGCAACCATGGCCTTCCTAGGATAGCATTGTAAGGGGAGAGAGTGTCAATTATTGTGAACTCAGTTTTTACCCTCTTGGTGCCAGCCTGCACCTCCAAACTTACTATTCCTAGAGGCCACGTCGGCATTCCATTGAGTCCGACCATTGGACCATTGGATTGTTCCAGATCATCTTGGTGAAGGCCAAGCTCCTTGTAACACCTGACATACATGATGTCACAAGAGCTACCTTAGTCGATCATAATCCGCTTCACCTGGCACTCTCCAATCCGGAGGGATACTACCAAGGCATCGTTGTGTGGATGTTGCACCATCTCTAGGTCATCTTCAGTAAAGGACACCACCGGTCCCTGGCATTCGTCTGCCCTAGGTCTCTTCTACCGGACCTGATACACATGTTGCAGGTGTTTTACCTTCTGAGTTTCCCCACGTATCTCGTTTTCATTGACCTTCGAGTGAATCACATTGATCACTCGAGGTCCGCCTGCTTGCGGTTGCGGTGCTGGTGGAGGTGGTACTGCCGGTGCCTGAGGCAATCTCGCTTGCTCTTCCCTTGTCCTGGTTTCATTTACCAGGTCCCTTAGATGACCTTGTCTTACCAGGTCTTCCAGATGTGCCTTTAGGGCTCTGCACCCTTGAGTTAGATGTCCATCCTTGTTGTGGTAGGCACAATGTTTCCCCTGACTTCTTCCCATAAATTCGCTAGGAATCCTCTCTGGTGCTCTATAATAGGGCTAATTCCGGATTCTCTCCAAGACTTTGTAGACCAGAATTCGGAATACGGTCCTCACTGCCTGTGTGGCCCTCAATCCTATCGTTTGCTTATTGTACCCACCATTACCTCGGCCTCACTTCAGCGAACTATTTCTTTTCTCTTGTTTTGACGCCTTTGTCCCCGGCGTGCCCTCCTCGGCCTTGGCATACTTTTCTATCCTGACCATAAGTTCCTCCGTACTTTTTGGTTGTGTCTTTGCTAGTGATTTTTGAAGCAGACAATTATCTTTCAGGCCGTTCTTAAAAGACACTACCACCACCTCTTGGTTGCATCCTGGTATCCGGTTGAATACCTCATAATACCTCTTGGCATAAGCCCTAAGGCTTTCATTCTCGCCTATCCTCAAAGCCTTCAGGGAGTCCACCCTCAACGGCTGTAGTTTGTTTGTCACAAACCTGGCCACGAACATCTCGGCCAAGCCTTCCCAGCTTTTCACAGTCCTTTCGACAACTTGTGAAACTAGTCTAATGCGATTTCCCCAAAGGATGAGGGAAACACTTTGCAAAGCAACGGCTCATTCCCGATGTACAATGCCATTGAGTTCAGGTACAAGCCGATGTAAAAGTTAGGATCAGACTTACCGTGGTATATCTGGAATGTGGAGCCTTTTCGGGGCCTCAAATTTGTCCAACTCCACCGAGAATGGCATTCTCGGCTTGACTAGAGAGGTTACCTCGGCATCTTGTCGCATCCTCTAGAGGTAATCCCTCAGATCCTCCTTGGTCTGCCCAGGAGCTCGACTATCAACGGATTTCAGCCTTTTTGGTGCGCTACTCCCGGTGTTGTTATGAGTCCTGTTGGATCTCTCTCCATTAGTTGCGTCGAAACAAAGTTCATTTCCTTGAACATGCCGACGTTCTTTGGGGTCAGCTTCTTTGGTACGATGCGTCCTCCGAGAATCTCCCTTCATTGACTCTCCTCGCCCGCCCTCCTTTGAAGGCCAGTGAGAGTGTTCTTTGGTCTTGGTGTGCTGGGGTACTATAGGTACTGTTTTCTCCCCCCCTTGTGGGCATTGTTCTTGGCTATTAGAATTGGCGTGTCTTGTAATGGGAATGGTGGCTGCATGACGTTTTGCATCATGAAATTGACGACTGATTGCAGGTCCGCCTATTTATCCGCCATTCCCTTCATCTCTTCATCCCTCCACAGGCATCTATCTTTCCGTACTTGGAGGTCGTTCTCGTTATAATACCTGCCTCAGTCTGCCTTCTTTGGTACATCTCCCTCATGGCCGACGTCCTTCTCTCTGGGATTCTGAAACCGAGTTTCTTCGTTGCAGTTATCCTTCTCTACGCTGGGATCAAAGTGTTTACTACTTCCAGTAGGGATGTCCTCCCAAATCTTCTTTTTCTATCCGTCGTTGGCCATCTATTCTCCTTTCTTTCCCACAGACGGCGCCAAATTGTGTGTGTTATTTTTTTACCACACTGCCAAACAGGTACTCAGTTGGAGAATAACGACAGAATAGATTGTGCCTGAATGACCTATAACAGAAATATGAGACTCCGGCGGTGGTTCTTCCACCCAGGAGGACTTCGACGATCAAGTCAATACTCAATTATCTTTCAAAGATAATAATTAGTTCTTCACTCACTAGCCAGAATGTAAAATGCGTACCTTAGACCCACGAGGGTGCCTTACTTTTATAACCAACATTGACTTGATCCTCGTAGAAGCCTAACTTTAATAGACTCTGGCTCAATGCCTATCCAGGACTCTTAAATAGATAAAGATAAACTCCTTAAGAGTTTTATCCTTATCCAGGCTGAGGTCTTCCCTCGTCTTAGGACTCTTATAACTTATCTGCTCATCTCGGATTTCGGTTTCTCCGCAGATAACCTTGGCCTAGCCAAGATTACCTCGGCGTCAAGTCAAGGACACGTGGCACCTCGGTTGGCACTCCGGGTGCCACCTTGGCCACGTGTTGCTATTCAAAAAATATGTCCCCACAGTAAGTTAATTTTTTAGATGTTCGCTTTCAGTTTAACCCTTTTCAACACATTGATCGTCACAAAGGTGAAAGAGTGACTTTGGTTTCTATTTAATGCATCTAATAGACAGTGTTTTTTTTTTTTTCAAGTGTAAACCAAACATCGGAAATAAAATAAAATATTTTTTTATGTCCAAACAAATGAAGTTTTAATAATTCAGAAATGAAATTAACACAAAATGTGTAATTTAGAGACCAAAAATGTAAAATATTTTAGTCCAAAGACGAGAATGTTTTTTTGTTTTTGTTTTCTACATTGGCTGCTATTGCGCAATGGTTGAACAAATGACTTTTGAACTCACTTTAAAGTCCTCAAAACGCAAAAAATAGAAAATTTACACCCAACAAACATACTTTATGTTGAAATTCATGTATAACATACTTTTTATATTCCTCTAAGTCCAATACAAACAGCTTTCTAATTCAACACACTCACTCACTCTCTCTCTCTCTCTCTCTCTCTATATATATATATATATATAAGCATACATAGGCTTCAATTACACATGTACATTTTGTAATTCACGCAAACAATAAGGAAGAGGAAGAACAAAGCAACCATGTCTGTTTTAAGGAGATCTCTTATTATGGGTTTAATAAGGTTTGGATTTGTTGTTTTCATAAATTCGCCATAAATTCGCCAGGAATCCTCTCTGGTGCTCTATAATAGGGCTGGTTTCGGATTCTCTCCAAGACTTTGTAGACCAGAATTTGGAATACGGTCGCCACTGTCTGTGTGGCCCTCAATCCTGTCTCTTGCTTATTATACCCACCATTACCTCGGTCTCGTTTTGGTGAGCTGTTTCTCTTCTCTTGTTTTGACGCCTTTGTCCCCGGCGTGTCCTCCTCGGCCTTGGCATACTTTTCTATCCTGACCATAAGTTCCTCCATACTTTTTGGTAGTGTCTTTGCTAGTGATTTTCGAAGCAGACAATTATCTTTCAGGCCATACTTAAAAGACACTACCACCACCTCTTGGTTGCATCCTAGTATCCGGTTGAATACCTCATAATACCTCTTGGCATAAGCCCTAAGGCTTTCATTCTCGCCTATCCTTAAAGCCATCAGGGAGTCCACCCTCAACGGCTGTAGTTTGTTTGTCACAAACTTGGCCACGAACATCTCGGCCATGTCTTCCCAGCTTTTCACAGTTCCTTTCGGCAACTTGTGAAACCAGTCTAATGCGATTTCCCCAAAGGATGAAGGAAACATTTTGCAAAGTAACGGCTCATTCCTGGTGTACAGTGCCATTGAGTTCAGGTACAAGCCGACGTGAAAGTTAGGATCAGACTTACCGTGGTATATCTGGAACCTCAGCATGTGGAACCTTTTCGGGGCCTCAAATTTGTCCAACTCCACTAAGAATGGCGTTCTCGGCTTGACCGGAGAGGTTACCTCAGCATCTTGTCGCTTCCTTTAGAGGTAATCCCTCAGATCCTCCTTAGTCTGTCCAGGAGTTTGGCTATCAACGGTTTTCAGCCTTTTTGGTGGGCTACTCCCGGTGTTGTTATGAGTCCTGTTGGATCTCTCTCCATTAGTTGCGTCAAAACAAAGTTCCTTCCCTTAAACATGCCGACGTTCTTTGGGGTCAGCTTCTTTGGTACGATGCGTCCTCCGAGAATCTCCCTTCATTGACTCTCCTCGCCTGACCTCCCTTGAAGGCCAGTGAAAGTGGTCCTTGGTCCTGGTGTGCTGGGGGACTATAAGGACTGTTTTCTCCCCCTCTTCTGGGCATTTTTCTTGGCCGCTAGAATTGGCGTGTCTTGTAACGGGAATGGTGGCTGCATGACGTTCTGTATCATGAAATTGATGACTGATTGCAGGTCCGCCAATTTATCCGCCATTCCCTTCATCTCTTCGTCCCTCCGCAAGCATCTATCTTTCCGTACTTGGAGGTCGTTCTCGTTATAATACCTGCCTCGGTCTACCTTCTTTGGTACATCTCCCTCATGGCCGACGTCCTTCTCTCTGGGATTCTGATACCGAGTTTCTTTGTTGCAGTTATCCTCCTCTACGCTGAGATCAAAGTGTTTACCACTTCCAGTAGGGATGTCGTCCCCAATCTTCTCTTTCTATCCGTCGTTGGCTATCTATTCTCATTTTTTTTTCACAGACGGCGCCAAATTGTGTGTGTTATTTTTTGACCATACTGCCAAACAGGTACTCAGCTGGAGAACAACGACATAATAAATTTCGCTCGAATAACCTATAACAGAAATATGAGACTCCGGCGGTGGTTCTTCCACTCGAGGGGACTCCGACGATCAAGTCAATACTCAATTATCTTTCAAAGATAATAATTAGTGCTTCACTCACTAGCCAGAATGCAAAAAGCGTACCTTAGACCCACGAGGGTGCCTTACTTTTATAACCAGCATTGACTTGATCCTCGGAGAAGCCTAACTTCAATGGACTCTGGCTCAATGCCTATCCAGGACTCTTAAATAGATAAAGATAAACTCCCTAAGAGTTTTATCTTTATCTATTTTATCTTTATCTAGGCTGAGGTCTTCCCCCATCTTAGGACTCTTATAACTTATCTGCTCATCTCGGATTTCGGTTTCTCCGTAGATAATCTCGGCCTAGCCAAGATTACCTTTGCGTCAAGTCAATGACACGTGGCACCTCGGCTGGCACTCCGGGTGCCACCGTGGTCACGTGTTGCTATTCAAAAAATATGTCCCCACAGTAAGTTAATTTTTTAGATGTTCACTTTCAGTTTAACCCTTTTCAGCACATTGATCGTCACAAAGGTTAAAGAGTGACTCTGGTTTCTATTTAATGCATAGAGTAGAAAGTTTTTTCTTTTTTGTTTCAAGTGTAAACTAAACATCGGAAATAAAATAAAATATTTTTTTATGTCCAAACAAATGAAGTTTTAATAATTCAGCAATGAAATTAACACAAAATGTGTAATTTAGAGACCAAAAATGTAAAATATTTTAGTCCAAAGACGAGAATGTTTTTTTGTTTTTGTTTTCTACATTGGCTGCTGCTATTGCGCAATGGTTGAACAAATGACTTTTGAACTCACTTCAAAGTCCTCAAAACGCAAAAAATAGAAAATTTACACCCAACAAACATACTTTATGTTGAAATTCATGTATAACATACTTTTTATATTCCTCCAAGTCCAATACAAACGGCTTTCTAATTCAACACTCTCTCTCTCTCTCTCTCTCTCTCTATATATATATATATATATGCATACATAGGCTTCAATTACACATGTACATTTTGTAATTCACGCAAACAATAAGGAAGAGGAAGAACAAAGCAACCATGTCTGTTTTAAGGAGATCTCTTATTATGGGTTTAATAAGGTTTGCATTTGTTGTTTTCATCATGGTTTCATCATTGGCATCAAGAGGAGAGTGCGCTCGAGCAATCAAGGAAAGCAGAGATTTCAAGAGCTTGTACGAAAACGAGTTTCCTAGAGGGCCCGTGCCGCCTTCTGGGCCATCCCCATGCCATAACAGCCTCGGCCCTTATCAGCACAACCAGCTCTCTAACCCTCAGAGCTACATCATTTGTCCATGAACATTTATTTACCCACCCAATTTTTATTTGTTTATTTATTTTATTTTTGATTTACTTTGCCATTTCTTTGCTCACACAAATGTATATATTATACCATTTGTTTGTTAGAGCTTGGTTAAAGCTTAATGTCACTACAAAAGAAGTAGGTGGTGAGATATGAGAATGTTCAAATTTTGAATTATTTCAATGTGTATTAGCAAATTATTAAGGCCTCTCTTGCTTCTTATTTCATACACGAGTTATTGCTTTTTGCTAGCCATATGGAAGATTGAAGTTTTGCAATTACAACAATGCTACGTTCTTAAAATAAATAAAAAAAAAATACTATTTAAAAATTAATCAAAAATTTTAAATGATCTAAATACTAATTAAAAATTAATCAGAATTTAAAATGTACAGATCAGATTTATTTTTGATTTGATTTATATTACACCAAATTTAAATCAATACTGTAGATTCCAATTTTAGATTTTGCGTGTGTGTGGGGATAAATAACATTTCTATCTAGTATAATTAATAGCTTGCAATGAGTGGCAATATTTGTTAGAATTTCTCTCCACACCTACCATCTCCACTAGCACCCACTTCACCTACCACCTCCACTACACTACACCTACTACCACTTTCTTTTCTATTTATAGAAGTTGTAATTTGTAATCCAAAACATAACATCAAGATACATCAATCAATAATACATATATTTTTCACATGGTATCAGAGCAAGGTTGAGAAGCTAGTAATTCTGCTTCACCGGCGGGCGGCAGCCTCGCCTTGGCCGCCTGCCGGACCTCTACACATACCTTGATCACTCTGCATGTGCTTCCTCCCCAGCTGCTGTCCAAGCACAAACACAAACAGTAGACACAAGCCCCATCTCCGAAAATCGACTCCCAACGGTCACTGAATGGTAATAGTGGCTTACTGCAACAGAGCCATTCCGTCGCCGAACCCAGACAATTGTTCCAACGCTGCAATCAACCACACCTGTTCCCTTATCCGAACTGCCCATCTCTCTCATCTAACTACTCTGTCTCCTCCGTCGCGCCCGTCGGTCTCTCTCCCTCCCTTCGTCGTCGTCGTCGATCTTGCAAGGCGACAGAGCCAAAATCACTCGCGGTGGCGCCGCCCTCACCGTCTGAGTTCCGCCGCAAATCTAATCTAGATCTACGCCGTCATCTCTCTTCTCTAACGCCGCCTCAATCTCCGCCAGTTGCGGATGATCGAAGCACCGATGGTCTCTGCCAGTCGCCGCGATTTCTGCGATCTCGATCGCTCTCTGATCTCCCTCACCGGCAAGGTCAGATCGACTGCCGTCCTTCTTGAAACCTTATTCGAAGGAGTGGCAAGATCACACTCGACGTTGAGATCTGGCAACATCAACAGAATAACGGAGGACAATTGTTCTATGGCTTCGTCTGCCATGGCCTCCGCCGTTCCCTCCCTCGTCCTGGCTCGCGGCCCCCGAATCGAGTCGGTGCCAGAGATTCCTCTCGTTGTTAGCGATTCGACTGAGGGCATCGAGACGACCTCTTCGGCAATCACAGCTCTGAAGTCCCACCAGGCTTTCCCATTCATCTATCTTTCTTATTATTATTATTATTATTATTATTATTCCCTTCTTTTACACCCGACCCTCTCTCTGCACAGACATCATGCTTCTCATTTTTTATTTTAACAGACTTCCCACAATGTGCTGTCGCCACACTCATCATTCCTTCCACTAGCGTCTATAACATATATATATATATATATATATATATATATTTTTGATTCAAAAAAAAAAAAAAAAAAAAACGGAAGACATGCACACCAATCTTCTTTTATTCATGGGAGTTCACCCCGATCATCATTTTACACACACACACAAAAAAAAAAAAAAAAAAAAAAAAAAAAAAAAAAACATCCAACACTCACAAACAACAGATTTGTTTTCTTTTTCTGCAGACGGTCACCCACCGACCTACTCTGCCGCTGGTCTCTTTTTTTTGCCTCCGTCCTGGGCGGCCCTTGACGGTGTTGCCTCCGTGTTTCCCCCGCCACCGAGCACATTTACTCCCTGCTCCTCCACTGCCGCATATGGCGGCCCTCCAAATCGAAACATCACGGTGGCCTTCCGCTTCAGCTCCTTATTTTCTGCCCTTAGCACGCTTATCTCTGCTCGCGCATCCTTATACATGTGTTGGAGCAGAGCCAGCTGGGAATTTAAATGTTGCACCTCATTTGTCCTACTCTGCAGCCGGTTCGACAAATTTGTGACCGCCGTCATGGTTTCCACGCATGACTTCAGAGTATACTGATTAGCCTCAATATCAGTTTGCATCGCCATTTTTTGCTCCACCGACCGCATCGGAAAGTTCAATGGAGCAAAACCAGAGGTGTTTGGTTGCGGTTCACTGGCCACCGCACCAGTTATTTCTCTTGTGGGCTCGTTCAGTTCTGGAAAGAGCGTGAGCAGGTTCTGGGTAACTGGACGGGAAGAAGAGGCCATGTTTTTGAGTTGCTAAGTGTTTCAGAGAAGGGTTTAGACCACGGGTGTTTCAAGATTTGCAGAGACAAGCTCTCCGAGCGTTCAGAGGTTTCAGGCTAGTATGCACAGCCTTCGCCTCAACCTTGTTTTAAATAGCCAGGGCCAGCCACGCGCATCGCGCGCCTTTTGCCGCCCGACAAATTGGCACGCCTTTTCATGGCACATCTTTTGATAAAGTGGGCACGCCTTTTGATGGCACGCCTTTTGAAAAATTGGGCACACCTTTTGAGGGTGCAACTTTTCCAACGGTCCGACATGACCCTATAAACTGTCCCGACATTTGATTCCGGTTAGTTTTTTTCAACGGTCCGACATGACCCTATAAACTGTCCCGACATTTGATTCCGGTTAGCATCTTCAACGGTCCGACATGACCCTATAAACTGTCCCGACATTTGATTCCGGTTAGCATCTTCAACGGTCCGACATGACCCTATAAACTGTCCCGACTTTGATTCCGGTTAGCATACAGTGTCCTCTACAACGTTATGACACACCCCTCCAGTGTCCTCTACCCCGTTATGACACCACCCTACAGTGTCCTCTACACCGTTATGACGCCACCATCCAGTGTCCTCTACACCGTTATGACGCCACCATCCAGTGTCCTCTACACCGTTATGGCACACCCATCCAGTGTCCTCTACCACGTTATGGCACCACTTTTCAGAGTCTTCACCAACGGTCTGACACGACCATACAGTGTCCCCTATCTTTTTTATTTTTATTTTTATGTATTTTCTTTTTTTTTTTTATTTTTATGTATTTTCTTGTTTTGTAAACTCTCTCCAAACTCAAGTTGGTTAGTTCTTATCCTCCTTGAGTTTGCGGGGGGCTGTTAGAATTTCTCTCCACACCTACCATCTCCACTAGCACCCACTTCACCTACCACCTCCACTACACTACACCTACTACCACTTTCTTTTCTATTTATAGAAGTTGTAATTTGTAATCCAAAACATAACATCAAGATACATCAATCAATAATACATATATTTTTCACAATATTGTGTGATCAATTGATCATAAAGCATGGCAAATCCTGAGCCAACACTAATGTTTGAAGTACTACATTGGAAATCTTTCAGCATTAGCATCTTTGATGCGGTTTTGACTCGGGAGGTTTCTAAATTCACTCCTTAAATTATTTTTATTTTTATTTTATTTGGATCAAACATCAAAAGTGGTCCGACAAAGAAGCTTTAAGCAAGGATTTGCACATATTAATAAGGAATCGAATTGAATGAATTTTAATCCATGTATATCCATCTGTGTAGTGTTGTATATATATATATTTGTTTTTCTTTTTCTAATTTTGGGAAAAATTATTTAGCGTTCTTGAGGCAAAATGATGTGATGCCCAACATTTATTTTTATTGGTAGAAATAATGGAACCCAAAACTTCTATGTAGTATTTTTTTAAAAAACATGTGTCAAAAGATAGATGGTATAATCTTAAGAAGTTGGTCGAGCGATAAAGACTTGATAATAAGATCTAAGATCTCAAGTTCGAATCACCCCAAGTGTCTACTAGAGATTTGTCAGATTCTTAACTTTGGGATCTTGAAATTAGTCATAGTGCCTGCAAATTGACCCGAATATCTAATTATTAAAAATAAAAAATAGAAAAAGGTGGATGGTGCAGAACATTACTCATCACCAAACAATCTCTCCTAATTTTTGCTAGGGCTATGTGATTGTATGCAATGAAGCAAAGGGTTGGTTGAAATGTGAGTTAACATTATCAATTTTTTTTTTTTGGATTTAAGTAGTGTCATTCATAATTTTTTGGGGTATTTATGTATAGGTTCTAATAAATAGACTTATTATCTAATAGGTCATATAGAAAAAATTTGTCATAAAAAAATGTTATTAATTGTAAGTTTTAGTGACAATTTAAAAAAATCATGACAAAAAAAAGTTATTAATTGTTAATTTTTAACGATATATATAAAAAATTATCACAAAAAAATTATTTTTAGCGACAATTTTATCAAAACTTATTTTCAATAAGACTTGATGGGAATTAAGTTCATCTATTAAGACTTATTAATAGTTTATTCAAATTTTTTATTTACTCCCTCTAATGTGGGTTAACATTATCAATTTTTTTAATTGATTCTTCCAAGTAGTAAACTTATTTATTTATTTGATATGAGAAAACTTCATTTAGAACATTGGATTCCAGTAAAAGTTCCAATAAAAAAGATGTGTAATTTTCATCAATCACTAAAATGAATGGATAAATAAAAAATCTCACTCGTGGGGGCACATCTACCGACCAAACCTAACTAAATCCATTTCAGGTCTAATATATTATAAATGGGTTGGACAAGACATGTGTAGTGTAATGGACAGTTGAAAATTTCTCCAAGTCAATCTAAGCCCAATCCCCAATGAAAAACAAAAAATATATCCAAGCCCAATACAATTGGTTCATTTGCAATTGATTGCAATTGAAGCAACCTCAGGCTTTTCCAACGTGATTACACTACTAGAAAAAGTGTTTTTTGCGTCTGTTTTTTTGCGACTGATGACTTAGCGGTCGCAAAAAAAATTATTTGCCAACCGAAACAAATTAGGGATGGCAAAATCGTTTTGCCCAATTTATGTTTCCCATTTTCTTTTATTTATTTTCCTTTTTACTTAAACCTATGATAGAGGATATTCCTTACCCAAGATAAAAAGCTACCATCTCAGGGATTGCGTAAAACTTGCCCTAGACTCTCATTTCCCGAATCTGATTTCGCTCAATCAAGAGAATCTAATTTCCCTCTCTCGATTTCGCTCTCTGTTTCCTGCTCGATAGATCGCCATGGTCGTATGAAGAAGAGACCTCCAACGGTATGAACTCTCTCTCTCTCGTCTCAGTTTCTCTTCGAATCATTCATTCGTATTTCAACTTCTTCGTCTCTATACTTTGATCTCTTGTTTCTTATCATCTAAACTTGTTGTAATTCAATCACTTCTTCGTATTTCCCCCCCTCTCTCTCTCTCTCTCTCTTTATATATATATATATATGTGCAAGATTCATGCATTTGTTTGTAGTTTTTTTTTGTTTGAGTGTGAATTATTTCTGCATTTGGTGAATTTTGTTGTTTTGTGAGTTCAATAGATGGCATTTGTGATTGAATGAGAAGTTTTGATTCTTAGATTTGTTTCGAATTTGCTGTTTCATTGATTATCAGCAAGTTTGAATTTGTTGAGGCAAGAACTGGTAAATTTGAAATTGGAAGATAAAATGTCCTAGTGTTGAAATAAAATAAGACAGATATGAGAAGAATAAATTAAAAAATATATGCTCACTTTTACTAACAAATACACAAATCTTTTAAAAAAATTTAATTTGTTCATCAGTTTTTTAATTGGATCATAAAGATAAAACTATTAGACATTGCTATAGGGAACTGAACTGAACAGGGATTGAGCTATCTGGCTAGTACTGCAGATGGACCATTGCAAGCATATCTAATGACAAAAACACAACAGACAAACAGCTTTGCTAGATATGTGTCAAGAATGTTGCACCCAATCAATTAGATGCTTAATTTGATATTTAGTAGTGTAACAAATGCAAAATATTTTGACATAATACCAGCATATGTTCATATTCTTCTTCTGGTGTAAGAGCTTTGCTAAATTAGAAAATTAGTCACTGTTCTAAAGCTCAAGTATCAAGAAAAACAGCTCCCCCCCTTCTCTCTCTCTCTCTCTCTCTCTCTCTCTCTCTAGTTGTGATGAAAAACAGAGATGGAGGAGTTTTTGTATACTAATATCAAATCTTTATGTGCAAAACTCAAGTATTAAGAAAAACAGCTCAAACACCTATACATGTTTAAGTTTTTGTAGGAACTTACAAATATTGGTGATAGGTAGTTTAATGCATACATGTATAGATTAATGCGTAGTCATCAGTGTCACATAATTTACTAAGCAGTTTAATGTTAAGTCCTACTTATCACTAAAATGTATTCCAAGTGGTATGCAATATGAACCTTAATACAGAACCTGATATTATTACAGGAAATATAGAACATGATAGGTGTTAAGACTTGAGAGAACACGATCGACAACTAGAAAGCCTTTTCATGTGCTTCAATGAAAATAGCAGTCCATTTTATTTATTTATTATTTTTTGCATGATCTATTTCTGAAATTCTACATCCCTTGTGATTGAGACTTCCTGCAGGATGGCTAGCTAAAGCTGCATAAACAAGTGATTCATATGTTCATGGAAGCTATCATATTTATGCTGTATTGGTTGGTTTATTTTTATCAATAACCGGTGGAATCAGCTACTGCCTTACAAGGGCTAGAGCAAAGGCATCTGATCAACCAGTGTAAGACCATTATTATTAGCATTCTTATTTGATCTTCATTATCAAAAAAGTCAGTTCAAGCTTCTAGCAATCATCAGAACAGTATGTATTGCTACAATTTCTGACCAGCAATTGTAGTATATATTATTTCCTAGTGTCCTGTTACTAAAGTTGAAATGGATAGAGAGCCATACAATATGAGTAGACATTTTTTTTTTTGATCGGCAATATTAGTAGACATCCTTGTGGTAGTATTTTCGTCTTTCATTCTTTCTGCTGTATTGTTAAAACTACTACAATGGGAATGTCAGATGATCTAGTTGGAATTGTTCTAGTATGTTGTTTACAAGGTAATGAAGACTGCAAAAATGTTGAATAGTTGTTGGGACATAATTTATGTAATTTTCGATATATAATTTTTTTAACTATGTAATTTTCAATGCTACTGTGAAATGATGAAGTTATGTATTTTAATGTCTGGTAAATCTTAATTAAATTGTTGCAGTCTTGTTTACCTTAGCACACTTCCTGTCCTCTTTCAGGGTCACAGTTTTTTCATTTGGAGTGTTTGCTAGCCCTGCTTCAATAATATGTACATTTGCTTTTGAGGTAAGTTCATGATATGGCCAATCTAATTTTATTAAACACAAGGATACCAGAAAACTGTTAGCATCCTCGGTCGTTGCTAATTTCTCCAGATGGAATGTTGCTAATATATTGCTTAGTGTTGGTACTGTGAATGCCTATTTCTGAAATGTTTACCAGTTCTGAGCATTACTAAATAAAGACCTTTTTTTTTTTAAAAAAAAAGGACTCCTAGACATGCTGTTGTTGATGAAGGTACCAGAAAACAGGGTGCTTCAAAGCTCTCCTTTGTTCACATGTTTGATAGTTTTATTTGATGGATTTAATCATACCTCCGTAGTTATGCAAATGAGGTGCAAAATGTGTTTGTGCCTCTTTATTTTTTTAAAGAACATGCTCTGACACACATTTTTATATTTATAATTCAAATAGAAATTGAACTGTGTCATATAGAAGGGGAAATGATGTATAAAAAGATCTTTTAATCGTTTGTCCATTTTTAACCTATTCGGGAGCTAATATCCATGCAGATTTCTAGTCAAAGTGATGCATTTAAACTCTTATTTATGCAAATTTTTAAAAGGGGAAGGTAACTTGGAGTTGTTTTTTTAATGTCATGAGGAAAGAGACAAGTGGCCAATTATGAAATATGTTAGTTGTTTCAAATCCTTCCAATTTAGATTAATTTTTAAATTTTATTTTTTATTTTTTTAATGTTCATTGTTTTGTTAATTAGCTAGTAGGTTTAAGAAATGAATGTGGATGCTATTATTTGAAAGCTAATATCCATGCAGATTATCTTTAGAGTGAGTGACCTAATTCTGGGAAGTTGTATTAACAATTGTACTAGAAAGCAACACCAAATTAACTTAGACCTTTGCCAGAGGAAAGGGAAAATATTTAAATGCTTTCCTACTATTAAATTTCTAGGATATTTTCTTTATGCTGGTGTTCCAATAATTAGTATTAGTTTTTCTATCCTTTGTCATTCAATACAGGCATAATGCTAAGAGAATGTTTGTGATTTGTTGAATATTAGTATGCTGAGGAAATACACGAATATTTTAAATTTTTTTAATTTGTTCATTAGTTTTTTAGCGGGATCCTTATTGGCTTGTATCTTATTTTAGTTGATACATTCATGAGGGCTTTACAAACATTCTCTTAGCATTGGGCCTGATGCCCAGCGTAATATGGGTCTGTCCTGATTTGCATTGTCATAACACAATATTCGTCTACTCTGAGTTGCTTGTACTAAATTGGTTGAGCCTTTCAAAGTGCTTGCATAACTTGAAACTACGGATAAAGTAGATTCATTTAGAGGAAAATGAAGACTCTTCTTCTGTGAAGTTGATGTCTATGATGCTCAATTGATGGTTCATCCTTTTTGTGAAAATGTTATATCTGATTCCCTCAAATCTTTAGTCTTATTGTCATGGCACAAATTTCAATATAAAATTTGCATTGTTGCATGTTATTTATCATTGCATTGAGTTTTTGATAGAATGGTTTACTGAGTAATAGTTTTTGATAGAATGGTTTACGTATGTAATCTGGAGGCATGCTAAAAGATCAATGATGGCTCCTATTACAGGATTAATGTTAATGTGTACTAATGTTAGCAGCACTATTTTAGCTTAAAAAACTAGCATTGAAGAAGAGTATCCCAAAATAATTTTAGCTTCGCTCTAGATGTTTCTCATGGAAGTTACTTTGTAATGGGATTGTTGAATAAGTTGTACAAGAAGTGGAAGGACCTGCTTATCTTCTTTGGTTAAGTAAATTATATGATAGTTTATCTGAGAGAGGAAAGATTTTCTACTCATTTAAATTTGGGAAAAAAGAAAAGAAAAGGAAAAGGACACATTGATAATTGGTCACGGATGTGTGATCAAGTGGCATAATAATAGTTTGAGGAGAGAGGCATGTAGTTTTAGTTACTAAAAACTTACATTAAGATCTAAGGGTGAGCATTCCTCACTTCATTAGAATACCTTGAATAAATTTTTTAATTAGGACTCATTAATAGTGCATCCATAACTTCGTACAATGATGATAGGCATGCTATTTTATGGTTTATTGGTTTAACTAAAAATATGGTCCTGTATAGAACATATGGTGGGAATTCTGTTGCTGAAATTGACTGTATAAGGAGTTATTGAATTGTTATGTTCCCAGTTTAAACAAGGTATTGGAAGATTTGATGACATCTAATGGCTATGCCTATTTTGATTTATGCCTTTTCATAAGGCAAATCTATTTGTAGTGGTGGTGTAATTGTCCAGTACTTTTTAACTCGTCATGTTAAAAATTTGATCCAACAAATATCATCTTTTATGTCAGTTTTTTACCCTCCTTTCTTCCCTTCACAAAAGTGTGTGTTCTTGTTCCTGCTCTTCCTTTTTGTTGTTCTGAAAATTCTAAGGAGTTTTCATTGTCATACTTCTAATGCCCGTGCGTTCATGTCCTACCCAAGCAACTCCTATTTCATCCTAGAAACCAAATATTTTGAAGTTAATTTCCTATATATGATTAGCATGTTATGTTGACCAATTTTTCAGTTGATTCTAAAGCAGTACTTTGCGTTTGATATGTTTGTCCTACAGGGGTTTTACTTGATGACCTACTAGTTGCTGAAGATCTGGCTGCTGCTGAGACAACCAGTGCTGCTTCACATGCTGCAACTGCAGCTGTTGCATCCAATGTACAGGCGGGAAGGTTACCTGGAAGATATGTGTTTGCTGATGAAAGAACCAGGCAAACGATTCCTGATGCAGTTTCTGATGGTTCAGTTGTGCTGGCAAGTCCTATAGCTTCTCCCATAAATGGTGATATGTATACTAATATCAGCACTGAAAATGCGATGCTCCAGGGTAGCCGGTATGCTTGTAGTTGCATATCTACATTGCTTTCATTTATGTGTAGTTTTTAGCATGGTAGTATTTTAACTTTGGTCTTCTCTGTCCTGATTTGAAAGCATTAGTATTATTTTTTTAATATTAGTTATGAACACATTACTAAAAAAACCACTTTTTGCGACCGCTATAAACCGTCGCAAATAATAAAAAACAGTCGCAAAAGACTTTTTGCGACGGCTCATGCGACGGCAAATGGGGGTCGCGAATGTGGGGGTGGCAAATACTTTTTGCGACCGCAAAATAGCAGTCGCAAACTATTTGCGACCGCCTAATCTACTTATCGCGACTAATATTTTGCCGTCGCAAAAAAATTAAAAAAATACCTACAATGTATTAGCGACCATCTTGTTACCGTCGCAAAAAAAATATAAATAAATAAAATACCTACAATGTTTTAGCAACCTATATTCTCATATATATATATATATATAGTATATACAATAAATATAAAGTGATATTTGCAAAAATTCTAATACACATGTATTATTTTCCATCACTTCCCTCAACAAAATATAAACTACCCCGGATTCCTCATGATGCAACCAAATCCAACAACTTAAACTCTTACTTCTCTGTGGAGGGGGGTGAAATCCTCATCACTATCCATTGTCTCATCAAAAAGCTCTACGGCCATCCACCCTAGTTGCAGAACCACTCTCTCATCACTCATTTATCATCACAAAACTCCCACCAATAGCTGCCACAGGAAGTACATGATAACATTGATAAACCACCACAACACTGAGGACACTAACCAATGCAAACTAAACTAAGACTGGCAAATTAAGTTTGGTTTATTCAGAACACATTCCAATTGAAAGGTTTCCAAAATAAAACCCATACAATCACTGCATCGTCAGATGTGCTGGGATGGAAAGAAGGCCATCAACCAAGATACATCTTGCCTTGTTTAGTTTGTCTTCCAGCTGCATTCATGTTAATTATTGCATACGAGTGTAAATTGCAGCATAACATCTGCAGTCAGTGTTTTAGCCTGATAAGTGGAAGTTTCACAAGGAAAACCCTTCAGCCCACTAACATAAAGTAAATGCAAGGGGGATCATACTGGACTGAATTAAGCTAAAGCAACATGGTCTTTGGCTAACAATAGCATTAGTTGTTAACAAGACTTCCCACATTGAAAAACACATTACAAAGCAACATCCAGCAGTGCAAAATAAACTTCAGCTCTAATACAAGCACCACCAAATACACAGTTGCAACTTCATAGAAAAAGAAAACACCAAGAATCATTCACATATATCTGAATTTCTACTAGAAGCTATAACTACAGTAAAGAAGCATCAACCATCTCTGAAATAGAAGACCCCTGGCATACCTTGCGAGAGTTCACAATATCGATTTTGCTGAGGAAGTGATTCAAGTATCCTTGCATTGCAACCTTTGCTCTGTCTGATATGGAGTGCTGCCTTCCAAGAGCTGGTCGAATAATTGGAAGAGCAGCACTAGATGGAACATCTCTGAACAAAAAACCACCTGTAAGAACTGTAGTTATAGCTCGTCCATGGCGTGACATGCTCTCACCTCATTCCTGCAATACCTGCAGAAAAAATACAATAAAAATAAAATAAAATATTATAAAATTATTCAACTGCCTAATAAAAGCATATCAACCAACAAATTTTGAGTCCTGACTACTTGGTCCTAATGGAACAAAGTGACATAAGAACTAAAAATAGGATAGCATGAGAACTTACAAAGCTGCTCATTAACTGTTACTTGAAGGACAACAGCAGTGGAAGATAATGCCAGGCCATCCCCAATGATAATTGCAGCAGGACTGGGCTGACCAGCAATAAAGCGAGAAACTAAGCCAACCACCACTGCGGTCACCAAGACCTGCATTTGTTGTGCACGTTACAAAAAACAAAACTAAGATACAAATGCATCAATGCACATAAAACTGCTGGCTTGTGGTAAAACACAAGTGATAATATTTGAAAAACAAGTTTTCCAACCACCTGAGCAGAGCCCAAACCAAAAACATATTTCTTCATAGTACTCAGTCTTTCAACAGAAAGCTGCAAAATGAAGACAAAATGCTTAGCTTTTCTTTGTGTTATTAGCAGGTCAAATGTCATGGCAAATAGCTGTCTAGAGAAATTAACTTCAAGGTTTGATGGATTCTACCTCCAGGCCAATATTAAACATCAAGAAAACAACTTCAAATTCAGCTATCGCCTTTGTTTCATGTACATGATGAATAATAGAGAGAGACCATAAGGTCCAATCAATATGACAGCAGTCAAATATCCAAGAACAGGACTGCCTAAACATTGCAACAGATAAAAAACATACATCATCAATGAAACAAATAAAACTCCAAACACATATTAGAAGAAGAAAATGGCCAGAAAATACATGCAGATGATGGCTGAGTCCAAGAACAGTGTAACACAGATGAAGGTACACATTTCTTGAAGTTGCAAATTTCATCCCACACATTATTGTCAACAGCCCTTGTGGCTGATTCATGCTGTTTACGCATAAAAACAATGATTAGAATAAAAATCATAATGACAAAATTAACAATAAGAACAATGAAGAAAGAGATGGTGACTGGACATCCCATGAGAATGAAATAAGGGATTCAACATAAAGCAACCAATTTGAGTCCAAAACAATAACAAGAGAGGTTGGGACTGGACATCCTATGAGAATGAAATAAGTCTATCTATTGCTTCAACACACAACCTATTTAAGTCCATTTTCTCCCACAAGCAGTTAAAGAGTAGTATTAAAATCATGCTAAAACTAATTTAAAATCCTACAACTCAGTTATAGATAGTGAGAAAACACGCATCGATTAGTTTGAAATGAAGGCATTGAGGTCGTTGTCTAACCTTAAATCAATGAAATAACTGTCAACATTAAGTCTCTCAGAAGTCCTTATACGCTAGCTGAGTTAGGTTTGGGCTTGACCTGTAATGACAGAAACGAGAGTTAAAAAAATATTAGATCTAGAATTTTTTCTTTCCTAAATAGAACATGTCTAATTGATATTCAAAGCACATGTAGCAGCCATGAAATGAACAGCATATTCAACAATTTTGCAGAGAGAAGTAATTTGAACAATTCAAGCGATGAAGTGTTTCCAGTAATTTGAACAATTCAAGTGATACTGTTGTAATTTACACACTGTTGTAATTGAACAACACATATCGGTGATACATTACATGGATATATATATATATATAGAGAGAGAGAGTACGAAGAGCAGAGAGGAGAGCAAGATTACAGAGAGAGAGACAGACAGTTGAATCGATTAATGTTTCAATTTACACATTACAAATTAATCGATGAAGATACGTCAAACATTACAAAGAGTAAGATTCGAGCGATGAAGATGAATCGATGAAGATGTGCCAAACATTACAGAGAGGGACAAAGAGAAGTGTTTAGGCTTACAAAGATGAATCGATGAAGATGTGCCAAATCTCGATTATGGATCGATCGAAATCTTCATCAACAGCAGATTGAAATCTTCAACTCTTCATCAACAATCGATCAAAATTTTCAAATCTTCTTCAAAGTGAGAGTCTAGTGAGAGAGACAGTGAGATTTGAGCAAGAGAGTCGAGCGACAGACATATTTTGAGAGAGAGAGTTCAGATTTGGGAAATAAGGGGAAAAAAGGAGGACGGGTCAAGTTTTTTTAGTGATTTGGGGGTTTTTTATTTTTTTATTTTTAAGAACACAGTTGGGTCAATTAAAAAGAGATTTTTTGCGACCACAAAACAAACGGTCGCAAAAAGATAGACGCAGAAAGTCATATTTCTAGTAGTGACAATTAGTTATTTTTCTGAAAGCATTAGTATTCTTCTTATTATTTTCTTATTTTTCTAAGAGTTGCAAGTATGCGATACCCTCTTTTCAAAATGTCATGTATGAGAAATTCTTTCAAGGGTCTTTATTTGATATAAATATTTTTTGGGTTCATTCCATTTGTTATGATTTAAAGGCAACATTTATAAAATTTTCAGGTCCCAATAATAGCAATGGTTATGGGTGAAAGGGGTTTGATGGCAAGGATGCTTTGTCCCAAATTTGGGTGATATCTTACTTTTGGTACCCTTAATTGAGGTAGTATCAGCACCTGGGCAACCAACAATTGATGATTTGGTGAACTTGTACAATCTCAGACAGATAGGACCTGATACAAAAGTTTTTGGCATTATCAAGAAGCCTGTTGGCCACAGCAAGTCACCTATTTTATACAATGAAGCATTCAAAGAGGTTGGCTTTGATGGAGTTGAACTTTCTCCAGACTTATTCATCTACAGATTTTGCTGGGTTCAGGTTCAGTATTAAGATTTGATAATAGTAGTATAATATAATATTTGAATTGTTACTCGTTCATGGTTTGGCTTATGTTTTTGCAGATTTTGTTGAGGGAATGGTTGATACAATTGAGCGGGTGATGTTGGGAGCAAAGATTATGTTGCTCTTTCTTTCTTTTTTTCCTTTTTTCTTTTTTTTGAAGACTTGAATTTTTTAGTAGAGTGTATTTAAGGATGGTTAATGGATAATGTCTATTATAAATTTAATTAATTTGTTAATTTTGTTATTTTTCATTAACAAAAAATTGTTTGGTGCTTGTAATTGATTTTTTTGTTGTAGCAAACTCATATATGATTTTTTTTAATAAATAATTATTTGCGACAGTAAAACAATGGTTATTAAGAGTGTTTTTTTTTTTTTTTTTTACTTTTTTTCGCGACGGCAAAATAGTTGTCGCAAAAAGTAGTTTAGGCGGTCGCAAATAATTTGCGACCGTTGCCTTGCCGTCGCAAAAAGTATTTGCCACCCCCACATTTGCGTCCCCCATCTGCGGTCGCATAAGCCGTCGCAAAAAATTTTTTGCGACTGTATTTTTATTATTTACGACAGCTTGTGACGGTCGCAAAAAGTGTTTTTTTTTAGTAGTGTTATCAACCCATTTCATTCATCTCCCCCAAGCACTTCATCATGATAAACCACTTGGGTTACTAACCACTCCATTTACTAGCACTTTAGCCTTAGGCTCCAAATATTGGTTCTTTCAAACGGGGCTGGCCTGGTCTATGCTCAGTGAGGCCGGGGCATTCTATTTAAACCTAAAATATGTCTAGTACGTTTAATATAAATTTATAAATTCTTAATTCTTATTATATCTTAATATGATTTTATTAATAAGGATAATACATATTAAATTTTAAAATAATTTTTTTTCTCTCATGGTATACTCTAATCAGTTATTTCTATTCAAATCTCTATATTTTCTTCCTCAAGAGATCAAAATTATTTATTATTTTCTTCTTTTCCTCTTTCCAAAACTCCAACCACCCTACCAAAACTCATCATCATCATCAATATTATTGCTTTTTATTATTTTAAAACCCTAAATACTAGAAGAAAGTTTGAATAAAATCAAATAATGGATGAGAGTAATAATCAAAATATTTTTTTAAAGCAATCTATCAAAAATGGGGTAAGTATTCATATAAAGAGGTTTCATAATTTTTGTAGAGCACCATCAATTATTTTCTATATCGTTTTTTGACAAAAATTAAAAAGCCCAGTAGTTAGAGTAACAATAACATGTTATTGGAGTTATTCTTATTTTGTCATTTAAATAGTACATTTTTTTTATAACTACTCTTTCTTATTAGTGCATGATGCTTATGTGCTTATAAGTTTGGTTTTTATTTTTTCACGAGCATTTTTGCGAATAATTTATAATGTAAAAGTTTTTTTTTTCTATAGTGAAAAGTTTTATAATGCTTATGTAAAAGTTTGATTTTTTTTTCTATATTTATAATGTTTATGTGCTTATAAGTTTGGTTTTTTTTTTCCTGTATTTGAGAATTATTTTCTGTATTGAAAAGTTTTTGAAATAATTTAGTTTTTTTAGTTTGTTTATTATTTATTATTTGAGTTTACCTTGAGGGTAATTTGGAAAAAATAATAGGGCGTAATGAGAGTAAAATAAAGTTTTAAATAATTAAATAGGTTGTACTTTGAAATTGGAAATACTTAATGATTTTTTGGATGTAAATAGAATCCCAAGTGAGGCTTGCGCCTAGAGCCTCCAAATTTTGGCCCAAAATAGGTTTTTAAATTTTAAAAATTCTTTATATCATTAAATTTTAAAAAATGCTCAATTATTGTTAGAGGCCCTCCAAAATAAAAAAACCCACTAAAAAAAGGTCCAAACACAAATATGTTATAGGCCAACATTAAAAACAAATAAAAAAGAGAAAAGGTAGGGATCATGAAAAAATTTTCATGAAAATGATCATGAAAGATTTATGACTCTTGGATTACCTTGATTAGTGTGTGGTGCTTTATTTTAAGTGTAATCCAAGGATCATAAATCTTTCATGATCATTTTCATGAAATTTTTTTCATGATACTTAACATTGCTCAATAAAAAAAGTTAACCTAATTGAAAGGGCAAAACAAAAAAAACTTTTTTTCAAATCAAGTAGCTGTTTTGCAACCTGCTTCACTTTTTTTCTTTCTTATCATAATATTTTTCTTCCACTCAAAATTTTTGTATTATTCAAAATTTTTATTTGATAAATATGTATAAACATAGTCTAGTGCCTTATAGAATTCAGGCCGGCCCTGCTTTCAAAAACATTACGTGCCCTGCCTTCAAACTCATTACGTATGGGACAATTAAAGATAATTCAAGCTTAGCTAGTGCAAGGTGCCTAATTCGTGATTTTCCAAGAAACATAGACAATTCATTGAGCCTAGGGGTTGAGCTTTGGGCCCTCATAGATGACCTATAGCTTGTGTACAACCTCATTTTTTTGAATATGAAATTATATAAAAAAATAAAAAATTCACACATTTGAGTCCAAAATTATAAAATTTTACACTTTCAAAAAATATTTTCGAAATTGTGAAATATCACTTTTATAATGTAACAAAAAAAAAAAGAGTGAAATTTCAAAATATTAAAATATGACAAATTTTGAAGTTTCGAAAGAGTGAAAATTCATAGTTTCTATGAAGTTTCATATTTCTTTGATAATTATTATTATTTATTTATTTAGTGATAATTATCAAAATATCACTTTGTTAATATTTATGGCTTTATTTGTATGGAGATAAATATTAAAATATCATTGTCAAAATTTGCTTGAATGTGAGAAGTGAATTATTTGATTAACCAAATACTTGTTTGTTAAAACTATATCATTTTAACATGTAACAATATTTAATTTGACCATCTTATAATATTGATTTAAGACCAATTATACACACTGTAAGATTTGATTGATGGATAATTTGTCATATTTTTAAACTTTTGTTATAGACGGCAATTTCGCATACAATTACATCGTTCATTTTTAGAAAAAATCTATAATACACACCGGTTTATTTTTAGAAAAAATCTATAATACACACCCATTTTGGGTTGTGTACCATATAATCAGGGACGGAATTAGGAGAAGATTATGGGGGGTCATGACTCCTTGTTTCTGTGAATATTATTGTTTGTCATAAAATTTTAAATATATATATATATATATATATCATTTTATATATAAAATGACACCCCAGTATAAAAAATATATATGTCATTTTTCTTTTATCTTGAATTTTTTTTCTATTTTACATCAAAAAAACTTATTTGTCTTATTAGAAATTACTTCGGTATTTAATTTTTTTTATGTATATATAATTTATATATCATATATACATGTGTGTTTTATGTATATGGTAAAAAAAAAAATTATTTTTCTTTTAACCTCTCCGGTAATGAAATTCTGGTTCCATCCCTACACACAACTTCAACTTATATGAAGTTACCCAAAAGTGGTCCTATTCAATTTACTTAGGTCCATAAAGTTTCATATTTGGTCTAATTAAAAAACCATATGAATCCACATAAGCAATCAATTTCTTTTTCTAGCAAATTTGAAGTAATTTTTTAAATATTACTTCACACCAATTAAATACACTATTTTCTCATATTAAACTTTTAGAGTCATGAGACATTTTAAAAGACAATCCTTATAGATAATGAGATTTCTAAAAATTTTGGGGTGCCAAATTAAGGTTTTTGTAAAGAGACTCAGGTTAGAGGTCTATTTCTAAAACCCTAGGGTCGATGGTCCAAATTTAAATCTTTTTGGGTGAAAAAGACACCTTTTGGTTCAAAGTTTATCTATTTATCAGTTCAGATGTTACTTATCTGTTCAAAGACACCTATATATTCAAAGATTTGAGATCTTGTGTGACCTTATGCCTAACGCATTAATTCTTAGACATGATGCCTAATGCACTCCTCAACTTAGATTTACAGGCAATTTTTTTCTTCTTATTTTCTATCAGCAAAAAAAAAAAAATAATAATAATAATAATAATAATCTTTATTAATGAAACCAAAAAGAATGACATCGGCAAAGGAAAACCGTGTGCAGAATTGCATCAAAGTGAACCTGCCTCTTCCGAATTAAGTTTGGGGTTCCATTTTATGGGATGAAAAATTGCATCTATAAAAGTGAGATACACCAAGATGTTGTTGAAGATGGAGCCCACCCTAGTTCCTCCTTCCTGGCCCCTACAAACGAGATAGTAAAGTTTAAATCTATACGACACACTTTATATTTTGACTATTTTTTTTTGGTCCGTAACTTTTATTTTGCAATTAATTCTGAACTGTAAGTGGGGGGAAAATATGGTTGTTGGTGATTGTGTAGTGGGAAGAGAGAACGTTGACAGGAAAAGTAGTGATGGAAAGAAGTTAGATGGGGGAAATTGGATATCATGTGAGGGTTGAACAGAAACTATCCATCCATTTTACTATCTATCAGACTTTCACAACCCCACGAGCATAGCTAACCTCACACATCTCACCCCTTTCCTTGCCTTCTATTTCCACCCTACTCTTCACACACACACACACACACCACCTCTTTTCATCTACTCTCTCTCTGTCTCTCTCTCTCTCAACCCTACTCTTCACACATACCACCTCATTCATCTACTCTCTCTTTGTAAGAAAAAAAAGAAGATAAATTGTATATAATTAAAACATAAAAAATATACAAAAAGCGTAATATATGATTAAGATCTATCTTGAATGTTATGTGAATTCTTTTTAAAATTAATCTAAATTATAAAACTACTCTTTATGTATTTTTTTGTGTTACAATTTTGTGGATATGAGACTGTCACTCTAGAGGATCTTTTGGTGGTCACTCTCTATATGTTTGTGTTGATTAGTGGGGAAATTGTTTTTTGCTTTTGGGACAAGCCTAGGTGGTGCCTGACTTGATTTTCATTAGTTGAAATAGACACATCATCTTTTTGTGCCCCTCTCCCAGAGTCCCTCAGGAGTACTACTATGCCCCTTTCCCAGGTCGATATTGGGATTGTTTTGATGATTTAAATCATTCATATTGTATGATGTGTTGAGTAAAGTAATTATGACAAAAATTAAGTTAATCAAACGTTCATAACTACATGATAAAGGCCTTAAAAATATATAATTTATTATTAAAATTAAGTTTACCATTTATTTTTATTTTTTTTCAAAACATATCAACTCCTGCAAGGGACACAACAGGTTACTATCCCTTGAAGACACAACAATATTATCCCCTTATCCCCAAATAAGTTCTCTAAACAATATATGGATTATGTAATCATTATATCAAAAATATCTTTTTTTTAAAAGAAAAAATTATTACCTATCAAAGGGACATCACGTGATCATATCATTAACTAATCATCAAATCTTAGCACCTTATTGTCATCCTAATTACCAACACAAATTTATGAATTCCACAAATTTTTCCACTCACAGTCGACTTCAACCACAACATGGCCATGCCCTTAGGTGGGGCAGGTTGCCCCAGTGGTTAGGGAGTTGCCTGGGTTGTGTGGGTAAGGCGCACGTCCCAGGTTCGATTCCCCACTGGGTGTGTGCCTGCAGCAGTTTGTGTAAGGGTGTCCGGCTTCCCACCGGCTAAATACCTCTCAGGATTAGTCCTGACTTCCTTAAAAATCGGAGGGTTGGAGATACCTGAGTTATCAAAAAAAAAAACATGGCCATGCCCTTAGGACATGGAATAAATTCTCCGCACTCTCTCTCTCTCTCTCGTTCTTGGTAGGAGCTGTTCCGGAGAGAGGGGATATGCACATGCACGATTGTTTTCCTCATTATGTCACCTATGAGTCAAACCTCCTCTCACGTGCCAGAGGTAGCGGATACGAAAAAAACTACACAACTCACACGCTTCAATCCCTTGATTTTTTATCTTATCATCTATATAATCACCTTACACATTTCCAAAAGACAGACCCCATTGATTTAACTCAGTCTCCCACTAAGAAGGACGAGGTATGTTTTCTTTGCTTTCTTCTTCTTCTTTTTCTTCGTCTTCTGTTCATCAAATTTAGGTTACTATATTCAAGACTTTTTAGATTGATTATCAGACTTGCTTTGATTGTTTTGCAGATGGGTTATAACTTATAATAAGTTGATAATTCACTGACATAGAATTATTCGACGGTGGGATATATGTGTTTGATCAGCAAAAGGGTGAGTGGTTTCCTTGCTAGGCTTGTCAAGTGAGCAGTCTTTTGCGGTTAGCCTTTGTTTCGTTGTCTGTTCGACCTTGAACTCATGGTCGATAAGAAGAAAAAAAAAAACCTACTTATAATTGATATAAATACTATGATCTAACATAACTCAACATTGATTAGTGTCTCTTTCTCTCTCTGTTGAACTCTGATCATGCCTGTTTTCATCATAGAAGACTCCTCGTGTCGTTGGGAGGTGCAGCGGTAAATTTTATGCCTATGTGCATAAGATTGAGTCATCGTTACACTTAATATTTGTTCATATATGATATATATAGTTAGGTATTAGGTATAAGGAGTAATCTCATAGAAAACTTTATGGTTTTAGTTACAACTGTGGATATCACTTGCTAGTGCAATGAAAAGGAAGGTCATCGAGCACAGGTTGGATATAAAAGGCTTGTTTTATTTGTATGTCAAGATATAATTTTTGAGAAATTTTTTTAAAATTTTGTGTAGTTCAAATTTTTTGAAATCTTTTTTCAAAATCACTTTCTCTCTTCTACACATCAATCAGTTACTTTTTTTTTCTTCTTTCTCTTTCTCAATCACTTTTTCTCTCATATACATCTATTCAAGTATAACAAAATATTAAATCATCTCAAACTCTAAACTATTTTCAAAATATACAACCAAACAAACCAAAAAAATTTCGAAACTCTCTCTCCTATTTTTTTTTTTAAAAATTTATTTCAAAACCCAAACCAAACACACCGAAAGTTTTTTTTTTTAATCGGAAAAAAAATTTGTTATTAACCCGAGAAATAGAATTAGATATAGATCTCTGTATAATTATTTCAACCAAAGCCTTAGTTTGTGTATAGATCTGTTAATAAAATGTTATTTTGTCTACAGTAAACATGTTCAATTGAAATAAAAGATGTATTTGTTGTAAACAGATCGCTTAGAGGTTTATTGCATGTAAGGAAAACCAGCATGGCCGTATTAATATGACGATACTTCCATGGCTCGGAAAGCTCTTGGTTTTGATATAGCCATCGAATGAGATTATCAACACCGGTGCAAGAAATAGAGGGTGAACATCTATAAATTAGCATTGAACAACACCGTACGGTGTGGCTTTAAGAGATCATTAGTCCCCACATTAGACCACTAAGACTGTTGCTTAAGGTCTCAATTTTTCAAAGGCTTAATTAGATAAAGCCTTATTTTGAAGTTTAGTCTGAGATCTCTAAAAAGCTTAAACTGCTGCAGGAGTTCATGCATGGGTTAAGTACACACACTTCTCTAATCTCATGACAAGATGCTTCAAATTATGTGAATAACTGTCGTTTGTACTATGCAGTGTTAGGAAATTATCATCCGGGTATCTTCTTGGAGGAGAGAACAAGACTTTTTCACAAAGCCCAAGTAGTTTAATAGGTTTGGTTAATCTCTGAAAACTTTTTCACAAATGCATGCTTTAGGTGAAGGTTTGATGTATAGGTAGAAAGTTGGTTGATGCATTGAATGGACATTGTATGTGCGTCTGTCTGTAAAATGTTTCTTCCATGAATGATGAGTGAGTAGTGGAATGTCAGGCAGAAGATGAAAGTGGGGCATCCTTGGCGACCTTCCAACGCGTATATAGAAGATACATAATCTAAGGGATAGCTGAGTAGCCAGGATAAGTGCTTCAAGAAGTGGTGTTCATTAGTTTGAATCTTATAAAGGGCTTGACCCTTTGGGGCAATTCCCCAACTATAGTACTTATGCTTGATTATCCGATATATGTAAGACGGAAGAATTACATTAGTAGGGAGAAAACGAAATACATCATTAAGAGAAGTAAAAAACTTGCAAATGGAAAGTACAATTACTATAGGGATGCAAGAATTTGAGTATTGGAAGGCAAGAATTTGAGTGAGTAATATTCTAAATTAACCTATGACTACCCCTAATTAGTTCGTCGAGTAACAATTTAACGGTAAGATTTAAGATTTCAAATTGAAGTCATTCCAAAAGATCATTGAAAGATTGTCTAGTCGTTAATTTTAAGGTTTAGATGCCTAGTTATGTATATAGTTAATTATATCTAATGTTAACCAGTGCCTAGAAATCCTGAGACAACTGTTAAAGCGCATTTAATGCCATATTAACTAGTGTTGATTTTACTACATTCCTACTTTTATCACACTGATTAAATTGTATGCATTGATTGTTTATTAAATTACATGCATTAATTGTTTAACTAATTTTAGTAATGATTTAATTAATCAGCAATGTTAGGTATCATGAAAATTTTGTTATGAAAATAATCATGAAAGCTTGGTGACCCTTGGATTACACTTAGAATAAAACACCACACACTAATCAAGGTAATCTAAGGATCATAAATTTTTCATGATCATTTTCATGACAAAATTTTCATGATCCCTAACTTTTCCCTTAATTTATAACCACTTTGTAACTAATGACTTGTATTACCATGCATGAGAATAATTAACTATTATTAACAATCTTAGGGTTAACCCAGTGGTCAAGATTTGGGACTTGAGAGTATATTCTTTCCAAATTTTAGGTTCAAAATCTCTGATGTGCAAATAATTTCTTAAGAATAGTTCATACGGATTTTTTGCCATGATTTTAATTGAAATGTCACAAGTGAACGATGGAATTAATTTTCTAAACTAGTCAACCCAATAAACCAAATACGAAGTTATTAAAAAAATCGACTACTATTAACATGACCCTTAAACTATTAACTTAAAGCTTTACTGCTTTTTGGGCACATAAGGTACCTGAAGCTGAAAGTCCACTTTCCATACTGCTAATAATAGAGAGGGTAGGTAAGTTCATGGTAAATTAAACAGAGAGGGTAGGTAAGTTCATGGTTAAATGTACCTCGATAGAGAGATTTTCGCCATTTCCATATTGGGTAAACGTACAGGATTGTATTTGTTTTTGTAGATGTGACCTTTAGGGAACCATTCGTTCAAGAAAACAAAAGACCTGTAGGGGACAATATGCAACCTTCTGACACTTTCCTTTTCTGGGTCTCGATTCATATGTTTACAAACCTTCGATCATAGTTCTAAATCGCGGTATCGGCTAATGTAACGGTATCGATCGCAGAGTATTGGTATCAGTAGTGTCGGCCAGTACGTACTGGGAATCCGGTGCCACGATTGTGAAATTTTAAAAATCATTAGCAATCTCTCTAAAACTGAATTTTATACATTTTTTTGACTCTTCTAACCTTAATTTGTTATATTTTAATCAAAATTTTGTTATGTAAGTATTTTTGAGTCATTTTTAACTAAATGATATGTATTTATTTTTGGCATATGTTAAACTTTTAATAAAAAAATTGATTTGAATATTTATTTTTTCTTGTACTGAGAAAAAAATAAATATATATATTAATATAAATAGAGATGTAGGTGTAAAAAAAATTAAAAAATAAAAATAAAATAAAATAAAATAAAAAAACGTTAAGCATTTGCAATCTACAAATCCACCATAAACCCATGCTCCTCCATGTACCCAAGTACCTCTCTCTTCTTACCCATTTCAATCTCAGACTCCCAATGCACATCCATGTATTTCCATTTCAATCTCAGACTCCCATACCATAATACAACCACAAACAATCCTATCCTCTCTCTCTCTCTCAAAATGTTGACCGGAAGTTGCAGAATCCTGCCAAACCCAGACAAATTCAGCTTCAGATCAATGAAAAAAAAAAAAAAAAAAAAATAGAAACAGAGCATAACAAGAAGAAAAACAGAGACTAATTCACGCAATGACACAACAACAGAAGCAGAGAAAGTATCAGACTGTATCGGCCCATGTATCGAATTCAGGCCGCTACGTACCGAGACTCGGACGCTACAACTATGAATTTCATTCTCACCGATATACCGATCTATATCCGAATCAGTGCTATAATTTTCCGGTACGAATACCGGCCGATATTTAAAACTATGCCTTCAATTACATAAATTTTTTTCCACTGTCAAAATGCATGTAGTTTAATGTTTTAAATATCCATATATATAAATTTTTTGTCTTTGCTTCGACACTCTAGACATGGTAACTATGAAATACGGATATGGATACGAATACGGTAATTTAAAAAAAAAAATAGAGACACGCATGCGGCGAGGAACATGATAATTTTTTTAAAAATATATATGTATATATATATGTATATGTATTTGCAATGTAAATTAATATTATATTACTAAATAATCAAAATTAATAAAACTAATATTGATTCAATATATATATATAAATCACTACATTTAAATAAATAAATAAATAGAAAAGAAACTGATTTAAAGAGAAATATAAAATATACATATAATATATTTTTTTTTATAAATAGTATATGATAGTATTTCCCGTATTTATTATAGATAGACAGATGATAGAAATGAGATAGAGAGATGACCAAAGAGAGAGAGAGAGACGACGATAGAAGACGAAGCAAGAGAAAGATGATTAGTGAGACAGGATGAGAGAGATGAGAGGCGGGACAAGACAAGAGGTGAGAGAGATGTACCGGACTGTAGATGGCGCTTGATGGAGATGGAACTTGATGGCGAGATCGATGGAATGCCTTTCTTGAACATGTTCTACATTTCTCTTCTCTCTTTTTTTTCTCCTGATTTTGGATTTGTTCGAATTAGGGATTCGATTTAGGGCTTTCTGTGTCCCCTTCTATGTCCCGTTGTGTTCCATACCAAAAAAGCCGTATATGTCCGTGACGTCTTCTCGTGTCCGACACTGCTACAATGCCTATTTTGAAGTATCTGCACTTCATAACATGGTAATATATACTAAATGAAATAGTTGATACAGTAAAAAATGTTAATATAGATTGCTCTAAGAAAATAAGAAGCAACTTGGTACTATTTTGAACCACCCAATTTGGTTATATAAATTTTAGGTCTGTCTCTCATGTGGTGGTTGTGTTTCAAGGTTAGGGCTGGGAATGAATTGAAAGTGAAGATTAATGTACCTGAGAGGCCTCAAAATTGACTGCCCCACTCCCAAGATGATAACCAATACTAATACAAAACATGATTCACACGTTAAATTTAATTGATACCGTTACGTATTCTGACACAGCTATTTAGGATTTAGTTGAGAGGCTTTTATTTTTATGTTTTTAGAGGTTTTTCTGTTAGTTGGCCACTTTGTTTATTGATGTTATTGGAGTGGGCTGCTTTTGTACTCATTTAATTCCATTAAGTAATTCAATAAATTTTTTCTTTGCTGCACAAAAATACATTCAATTTCTTTTCTAAACACATAGTACTTCTAATTGGATTTGGTTAAAAAACTAGAAAGTAAATGACATGGTAATAGCTTTACATAAATGTCATTGATGTAGTGGTTGCTTGGATACTTATCTCTTGGGTCAAGCCTAACCTTCGCAGCTAACTATTTATTTTATTTTTCAGTATATTGGAAGAGTTCTGCGTTCAACTATTTATACTATATACACGCACACACGAAACATTTTTGATCTATTTTAAGGTCGAATAAACGACGAATGTGAGGTATCATAAGCAAGGACTGGTTATTTGACAAGGCTTTGCATGGAAATCAACACCTTTGGATTACTGTTTTCGACGGAAAGAGCAATGCGAATGTTTGCATGTGCGTGGAATTCAAGGCTTTCTTTCACCATTTCAGATATGAACTCCGGAGAAAGAAAAAAGAACGATCCCCAGAGAGGAACCGGCTCAAATGTTTTGCGGTTGCACTTCTTATATCTGATGGAAGTATTATTTTTATAGAATTTTTCTATCAGAATTGTGTGAAGTTATTTCGGTAATTTAGGTCTCGTTTGGGAATTAATAGTTTTAGTTTAAAAGTTATTAAAAAAATTAAAAAGTCTATAACTTATATCAAAAAATTCAGTATTTTGTATATCTTTTCATAAAAAATTAAAAAGTCATTCCAAACATATAAATTTTTTTTACCTCATATTTTAGTTAAAAAATTACTAAAATAATATATTCTCAATGAATTATTTGTTTTAAAATGTAAGTCCCAATGTAATTTCGTATACCGATTATGTATACCATTTTGTTTATGTTATTACTCATATCATATATCTGCAAAGCTCTTTCTTTTTTTCTTTTTTTTATCAGCAAAAGAATTTTATTGCAAATCTCTTTCTTATTTATCTCTCTCTATAGTTACTATTTTATATAGCAAAATAGGTCTTCAGATTTGGATTTGAAAGATACCATTAATTTTTTTTAAAAATTTTGAATTTATAAAGTGTAATAATACACATATTTGATATTTTTCTATCACTGAAAAAAGAAAATATTAATATAAATATCAATAAAAGAAATGCAAGCGCACAAAGTATTAAAATAAAACTAAACAATCTCAAAAAAAGCAAACTAGCTTTTTATCAATAAAGATTTTTTACTGATAAAAAAAAGCAATATTTTAAAATATACAAAAACCATGGTTAGTAAACAGGTATATAAGAAAAGCAAATATAGTTTTTTTTACAATTCAAAATTATTTTCCAAAATTTTGGTATATATGGAAAATTTATTAAATTCTCTTGAATATTGGTCCTTCCAAAACTTTTATATAAAAAGTGAGTTACACATTTTAAATTGAATAATCTTTAAAAAATTGTGTATTTTCAAAATTAAACAATCTTTATTTTTAAATACTCATACCCATACTTTACGTGTCAAATAGTAACTTTTATATTGTTTTTTATTTATTTATTTAAATAATGGTATCATAAAATTAATAGGCTATTTCCTCTCCCTCCAGAAAAAGGAAAAAATATCATCCATTACGCCTCCGTTTAGTTTATGGGTTTTTTTTGACTATTTTAATTTTTTTTTCAAATACTGTAATGGGTAGGATTTAAAATCAGATCCATGTGAATTTTTTAATGGTAGAGTTGATTAATTATTATAATCAATATCATAAAATGTCAAATTAAACTTATAAAATAAAACTGAATTGGGAAGAAATAGAAATTCATAGGTAGGGTTCATGTAAATTTTTAATGCAGTAAGCATTTTAAATTTCCTTTTAACTCTATAAAATATTAACAAAATTAAAAATAAAAACAAAATAAGAAAAGAAAAGAAGAGGTAGATAATACAGACATAGAAAATTATGCATTTATTTCAAATAATTATTTTAACATTATATTAAAATAAAATTTTAGAATTCTTGTGTAAAAAAATAATTATTGTAATGAAAACTTTGAAGAATGGCAACTTATAAATACTGAGTTTTTTTATTGATAAATCTCATTTGGAGGTGTTCTAACCCAATAAGTCTACCAAGAAAAATTATAACCTAATTAATTCAATGTATTTATATTTTTATTTCATGAGATCTTTTTTTCCTGATTCATATTATTTCTTGGACTATTATACCCTTATGTCTATTGTTGATTTGTATAACATAAAAAAGGGATATATGCATTTCCTTTTTATTTTTATCTCTATTTTGGTAGTTACTATTATTCACATTTTTCTTTTTGTTCAATTTCATTCACATTTGTGGTATTGTTTTATTGTGTTAGGGTTTCAAAACTCTCTATTTGGTAGGATTTAAAAACTCTAGTTTATACACGGTGGTAAAATAATATATGTTCCTCTATTGTTGCAGTGAAGCTTTGTGTTCCTTTATTATCACTTTATGTTCGAAATTTTGTGTTCGTCCATTGTTACTCTGTGTTCAAAACTCTATATTTCTCTATTCTTGTAAGTCAAAACTCTGTTATATCTAATCAATTTTATTACAAACATATTTTTCAAAGGTAGGTTTGGTTTGATTTGGATTGGTAGAATGGTGTAATTGCATAGATTGTCAATGATAGTGATAATAATAAAGATGAGGATTTGGGTGATATTTTTTTTTTGTTTTTAAAGTGATTGAGTTTTTTTTTTTTTTTTATATTTCTAATTCAATTGCTGCCATTATTTTTATTTTTTTGTCAATCAGTGTACATGTTCACATTTCACATTGTTTGAAAATTTAAGAAATAAGTGTTGGAATATAGATGTAGACATAATTATATATTTTGCAAGATATAAATGTTCACATATCATTAGTTATTTGTTATTGTGCTTGTTTGAACAATTATATTTTGTTACCATTAAATAATTGAAATAGTCTTTTTTTTTTTTTTTTGTCCCTTTCAATTTTGTTTCATATTGCAGTGTGAATATTCACATTGGTATGAATTTAGTTTTTCTAAGGTTAGTTGTATGTTAATTGTAAATTGTGAATGTTCATATTGTATTTTGTTATGAGTTATTTTATTTATTTATTATTTTTTTAAAGTTTTTTCAAAAGTTAGTTGTATTTTTTTACTATATTTGTTAATTGAACAATCATTTTTGTTACCATTAAATAATTGAAATAATCAATTTTAATTTTTTAAAATTTTATTTTATATTTTCACGTTGCAGTGTGAATGTTCACTTTAGTATGAGTTTATTTTTATTTTTTTTAAAACTAGTTGTATATTAATTGTAAATTGTGAACATTACATTGTATTTTGGTATAAGTTTTATTTTTTAAAAAGTTAATTGTATGTTTGTTGTTTTTGTTACTATACTTGTTAGTTGAACAATCATTTTTGTTATCATTGAACAATTGAAATAGTCAATTTTCACTTTTTTTAATTTTGTTTTATGTTTTCACACTATAATGTAAATGTTTATATTGGTATGAGTTTTTTTTTTTTTTTTTTTTTTTTTAAGGTTAGTTATATGGTAATTATAAATTGTGAACATTCACATTGTATTTTAGCATGAATTTTATTTTTTCGTAGGTTAGTTGTATGTTTGTTATTTGTTGTGAACACTCACATTCTACTTTATTATGTGTTTTATTTTTTTAAAAGTTAGTTGTATATTTGTTGTTTACTGTGAACATTTACATTGCATTTTGATTTTCATTCAGATTTTTTGTTGCGTTATTTTTAAAATTTTCAAATTATAAAAAGGTTCAAAGTTCATAATTTGACATTCTCTCCATAGAATACGAGAGAGATTTTCTCTTTAAAATGAGGGAGAGATTTTCTCCATAAAATGAGAGACTATTGTTATGTATTAGTTTCAAAATAGAAACATGTGCAAAAAATTAAAAATGATAATTTAGTTATATTACATTAAACAGGACTGTGTGAAATAATCAAAAAAAATATATAAATTAGATGAAATAAAACACGAGAATTTATTAAAAATTGACCCAATAATAATTGACGATATATTAGATCTATATTTATTTCTTAAATAGAAGCATCTTGTGGAATTTAGATATTTTAGATTTTAGTATACTCAGTTATTTTAATAATTCAAAAAAAAGAGATTTAGAATCAAATGGAGCACTATAATTTTATAAAAGGAGCAGTGCCTTATACCCCCAGTGGGGGTCGCACCCCCAGTGAGGTGGCGCACCCCCACTGGCTGACAGTCCAAAAAAAAAAAAAAAACAGTTTTTTTCGCCTCAATCACGGGCCGCCACCTCACTAGGGGTCGACCCCCAGTGGGGGTATAATGCATTTTCGTTTATAAATGTATTGACAGTGTAAATTTTTCATGTGTTATGCTACGCATTCAACTAACTCTAATGCATTGTCATATCACTAATAAGATGAATATTTAAGACCGTCATTTTTTATTCCATGAATTTAGCTATTTGCTATTCTGAAACTTGTTGCTTTATACTACTGTGTGGCTTGATGATGTATACATCTTATGAAGGGAAGAAGGCGTATACTAGGTGAAGTATTATCAGAAATGGAGGATGAATGCTATGGATTAAGCCTGGTGTCCAGTAACAGTTGCTCTTTTTAGTTCTGTGTGAATGCTCTATCAGTATTGGAGGTTGAATGCTATGGTCTTAGTTTGGTGTCCATTAAAGCACCATCAGTTGGAAGATTTTGCGATATGAGGTTGCTGATTACCTGCATGGTGGGGGGTTATGTTAATTTGGGTGCACTCTGGTTGTTCATTAGCCGCTGCTGAAAAGCATTAGCTAATTGTTCAATGTTTTTCAATGTTTGTTGTTTTTTTTAGTCTGTTGATTGGATCCTCACCAATCGTGGGTGTAGTGTTGGCACCATCTCAGCAACCCAGATCCAGGACTCCATCAGATTGGATTTGATTAGCAGCCTAACAGCAAGCTCCTATTGTGGTTGCACCTTGACAGACCAACAAAGGCAAGGCACCAGCCCACTCACACACAGCAGAGTTCCCTGCTCACCTAAACATATCAGATGACACTATGAATATCATATCTGCAGCCTAACACAACCATACCAGCTTCAACTGGTTCTCCATCTTCAGATTTGGCTGAGTTTATGGATGTTGATTGGTGATTCAATGGTGATTGGTGATTGAATGACAGAGTTTTAGGTCCTACTATGTTATGCTCAGCTACTGGTGCAACCGCAATAGGATTCTGGGCTGCTATTGTATGTTATGCTCAGCTACTGCTTTGTGGATGACTCTGTCTGGTGATTTGGGCTGATTGTGGTGTGGTTCTTTGGTGATCTGTCGTATGACCCAGCTGTGGAGTGTTTTTGTTGCCTTTTTGTTTTTGTTTTGTTTTGTTTCGCTCTGTTAGTTGGTTTCTCACCATCTTGGAGCCTCGAGTGTGTGCTAGCAGATGATTTGGTGTGCATTTAAGTGCCAACCTAGTTGAGATCCAAATGTTTCACTGTGATGCTTTTTGCACCCTCTTCTTTATTGATGTAACTTATCATACTCGTTATGTTTTCCATCAATAAAGCTTCTCTTTTGCCGATCAAAAAAAATGATTGTGCTACTTTCTTGGTGCAAACCTAGTTGGGATTGTGAAGTATAATTATGATGCTTGTTGCACCTCCCTTCTTTATTGATCTAAGTTTTTTCGTTTGTAAATCTTCTTCCATCAATAAAGTTTAACTTTTGCTGATCAAAAAAAAAAAAAAAAACTTTAATCTAAAATTAAAATAAAATTATTTTATACAAAATATTTTTAATGATTATAAGCATTATATACATTAATTCATGGATATGTCATCACTTACTAAATACATCAGCGCTCCAATCACATTCTTTATTTTGTCCGATCATTTATTTTTTTTAATTTATATGCTTCAACATTACTTTTTATTTTATTTGTTCATTGTAAAATTATTTAAAGAGTTTCACATAACTCTTCAAATGTTGTTAGTCTAGAGAAAAAATGTTAAATAACTATTGTAGTTATTAGTTTGTTGAAGAGAGTAAAATAAGTCGTGTCCAACAACAATAGCTAATTGGTCTCTTTTAAAAATCCGTTGACAATACTCAACTGAAGACCAATATAGAAATTCTCAAAAACATAAAAATAATTATTATAAATGTTAAGATGGATTTATAATTCATAATAATAAATTAAAAAATATACTAGTTGATTGACTCTAGGCGTATGTACTTTTTTTTTTCGTTTTATAGTTGCGCATAACTGTTTTTATAATATTATGTCGAAGGACCAATATAGACTAACATTTTTAGACCTAAACAATTTATGAAAACTTTTTTTAAAATATAAATATTAGTTTTATTATTAGAGCTTAGGGAAAATTTGACTATTTTAGTTTCACGAACAGCTAAATTATGCAACAACAATGAAAATGAAGGTAGAGTTATGTAGTAGTCTTTCATGAACCAAACTCTTCCTTTGAATATAAAGTTAATATATTTATCTAAAATATTCATACACATTAATTTTATTTTATTTTTTAAAAAAACGTTTGTAAATAAAGTTTTATATATTTTTTTACAATCGATTAGGAATTAAAAAATGAATTTGTACCTCAACCAGTTTTGAAGTATAACAATTTATATATGCATCCACTTATAAAAATATTTTGAAAAAAATAAAGTTAGTAGACTCTACATTTTGATCCCCGTGATTTCATGTTCAAATCGGCACTAAAAAATGGCTTGATTTGAAGTCACCAATGAAGGTTTGAGTTGAAAATGACTAAATCTGAAAGTTACCAGTAATTAATGGTATGAAAACAAAGGAAGAAGATCGTGAGAAGTGTGAGGCGAAAACAAATGGAGAATTGTGGTGGTGTGCAAATCAACGACAATAAAGTATAGATGGACAATAATGAAGGTGATTGGTGAATGGCGGTGACAACCAAACAATGACAACGATAGTGATGGCCAAATGATGATGGCGGTGATGGCGAGTGAACAACATAATGACGGTGGTGTTATTCAACGATGACGGGAGATGGTGGTGGTGTGGCGACTATGGCTAGTGGTGTGAAACTCTCTAGAAAATGATAGGGAGTGAGATCACTAGAAAAATAGTAGTGAAAGACAGAAAGAAAGAAGAAAAAGATGAATAATTTTCTTGAAAAATGAGAGAACAAGAGTGAATATAATATAAAAATAAATAAATCTAAGGACAATATAAGTATTATAAAATTTATTGGTGCATTTAAAAAGTTATGAGAATTTATAAGAATTTAAGTCCATTTAAATAGAAGTATTTGGTAATTATCTTCTTTTTTTTTTATTTTTTTTCTTTCCTTTCTTAATTTTTTTTAATTTTTTTTTTTTTTGAGAGAGCCCAACCCAGATTCCAGCCGTAAATGTACGGAAATGGGCTACCTTCAATCGATCCAGATTCCAGCCAGCCCAATCCAACATAGACCCTATATATATATATATATATTTGCTGCCACGTTTCTATGAGTCCACCGAGTGGATCACAGAATAGTGAGTCTCGCCGGAAAAGCTCGGTTCATCGCCGGCGGTGAGTGAAATGGCGTTGGCGACATTGAAGCTCGTGAGATGTTGTCTCCCTCCGACGGTCGGAGCAAATGAGACAACTGTCAAGAAATCTCTGCTTCCTCATCAGGTTCAATTCAATTACTTACTAATTTCTAGGACCCTTTTCGTGTTCTTATCAATTTGTGACTTGTGATCCATAGTGGTTCCATTAATACACTGATTTGTTTTGTGGGTATTGGATAGTGGTGACTAATCTGGATAGTTTTATCTCTTTCTCTTCCTCTTATTTGTATTATTACCTCATAATTAGGTTATCACCTTTTAATGTATCTGTATCCTCACAAATTAGATTATCACTGTAAGGTTTTGCAGTGACTGTATATTTGATTTTTCAATGTTGGGCTACTTAGGCTGTGTTTGGATCAATTTGAGTAGGTAACATTTCCTTCATATTTTTTTTTTCTTTCTTTCCAAATCCCTACCCACATTTAGCTTAGTATTAGTGTCTTCCCTCTTTGTGTGTATAGTAGGAATTGAACATTAAATCCCAGTCCACTTCTACAAAAATCTTTAGGATGTGTTTGTATCTTAGATTCGAAGAAAGATTTGTTAAAAAAGGAATGGAAAAATAATTAAAAAAATTCGTTTCTATTTCGTTCACTTTTCCTTTACAATTTCTTTTTCCTCTACAATTGCTCCTCAAATCTAAAATCCAAAAACAACATTATGGTGGTGCTAGGCTTTGGGAATTTGGTAACCCCGATAGCTATTTTTGTAGGCAATAATGAAATGCTTGATTAGCATTTCTGTAATGTAAGCATATGCCAAGTGCCAAACTCTTGTTAAGTAACTGTGATCACAACTTTGACAAGTAGTAGGCATTTTGCCCTTAAGTGTTTAATAACCAGCACAAAAATATAATTTTGGAAAACAGAAAAGGTTAAATTGTTGTTAGGTCATTTTTTTTTTCAAAGAAAGTTTATGAAACATGGTAGCTAATGACTGGAAACTTTTGAGAACATGATTTTTTAGTTATCTTGGTTCTTTTTAACCAAGGCTTTGCTTGTTTCAAAGTAAAATGTTTTCTTGTAGAAGATTTAGGAAGCGCCGGCCAAAAAAAAAAAAATTTTTTTTGAATTTCTAATGCAATTAGACGGAGGACTTTTATTTTTTTGGGGTCTGAAAGGATAACATCATGCTAAAGATCAGGCTACCATTCTTTCTTTATACCGGCATTGCACTCTGTACATCATCTAGGACTACTCTTCCCCAACACTCTCCCCTTCGCCATAAGCTTATCGCTGCTCCAACCCCTCATTCTCAAGTTTGTTCTCTTTCCGTCTTGTTTCCCTGGATTTCAGTTTCTCTTGATCATTCCTAAATGAGCGTCTATCAGCATTTGTTGCCACAAACAACAAAAACTTCCGTCAACTCTACCTTTTTTCTATACGTACACTGGTGCATCAACCTGGATTTGGGTGCATGCCTTACACTAATGGCCTGATATCTTGGCATAATGTAGAAATTTAATGTATAAAGAAAAATGATTGTATTATTGATTGATATAATGTTATATCTATTACAATGATTCATGATTCCTATATATAGAAGAGGGTGAGTGTGTAGTAGGTAAGAAGTAGGTGAAGTGGAGGTGGTAGTGGTGTAGTGGGTTAGGTTTAGTGGAGTAGGTGAGGTGGTAGTGGTGTAGTGGGTTAGGTTTAGTGGAGTAGGTTTAAGTGGGTGAAGTAGGTGGAGAGTAGGTGGATTTTAACAGCCCCCCGCAAACTCAAGGGGGATAGGAACTAACCAACTTGAGTTTGGAGAGAGTAACAAAACAAGAAAATACATAAAAAATAAAAGAGGATAAGAGACACTGTATGGTCGTGTCAGACCATTGGTGAAGACACTGGATGGTGGTGTCATAACGTTGTAGAGGACACTGTATGGGGGTGTCATAACCATGTAGAGGACACTGTATGGTGGTGTCATAACGGTGTAGAGGACACTGGATGGCGGTGTCAGACCGATGTAGAAGACAGTTTATGGGGTCATGTCGGACCGATGTAGAAGACAGTTTACGGGGTCATGTCGGACCGTTGTAACAGACACTGTTGTGACAGTTGTTGTGACAGTTTACGGAGTCTTGCTGGACCCTTGTAGAAACTAACCGGAATCAATGTCGGGACAGTTTACAGAGTCTTGTCGGACCCCTGAAGAGTCGCACCCTCAAAAGGTGTGCCCAATCTATCAAAAGGCGTGCCATCAAAAGGCGTGCCCAATCCATAAAAAGGCGTGCCAGATATGATGGCGAGGCACGTGAGTGCCTTGGCTGGCGCGCCCGTTTGTCGTCTGGCGTCAAGTGGCGCGCGATACGCGTGGCTGCCTCGGCTATTTAACCAAGACGGAGGCTGAGGCTGAGGCAGGAGCTGAGACTTCTGAAAATCCTCTGAAAAAACTCTTCCTTTGCTGAGAGAAACTCTGTAATACTCTGTAACCAACCCGTCTCTGAAACACTCAGTACCATGGCCTCTTCTTCCCGTCCAGCTACCCAGAACATGGCCTCCTCTTCCCGGGGTCTGCTCACGCTCTTTCCAGAACTGAACGAGTCCACAAGAGAAATAACTGGTGCGGTGGCCAGTGAACCTCAACCAAACACCTCTGGTTTTGCTCCGTTGAACTTTCCGATGCGGTCGGTGGAGCAAAAAATGGCGGTGCAAACTGATATTGAGGCCAATCAGTATACTTTGAAGTCATGTGTGGAAACCATGACTGCGGTCACAAACTTGTCGCACCGGCTGCAGAGCAGTACAAATGAGGTGCAACAGTTAAACTCCCAGCTGGCTCTGCTCCAACGCATGTATAAGGATGCGCGAGCAGAGATAAGTGTACTAAAGACAGAAAACAAGGAGCTGAAGCGGAAGGCCACCGTGATGTTCCGATTTGGAGGTCCACCATATGCTGTAGTGGAGGAGCAGGGAGGAGGAAATTTGCTTGGTGGTCTAGGAAGCACGGAGGCAACACCGTCAAGGGCCGTCCAGGACGGAGGCAAGAAGAAAAGACAGGCGGCAGAGTAGAGAAGAAAAATCCCGCCTGTGTATGTGGTTGTTTGGGTTTTGTTTTGTTTTTTTTTTTTTTTTTATGTAAAATGGTGATCGGGGTGAGGCCCGACATGAATAAAATAAGGGAAGGTTTGGTGTGCAATTCTGCCTTTGTTTGTTTGTTTTTTTTTTTTGTTTTTTTTTTTGTTTTTGGTTGAAATAATAAGAATAATAATAATAATATATAAAATAAAGTGTTGTGCCACGTCTTGGGCAGATCAAATACTTTGGAAAAAAAGTTGAAAGAAAAGTTGAAAAGATGAGAGGAGAATGGGACAAGCCCATGTGAGTGTGAGTGAAAGTGGGGTTTAAAGAAAGTGAGGTAGTGGGTTGATTAAAAAAAAGGATTGTGGGTTTGAAAGTGGAAAGAAGAGAGAGAGAGAGAGAGTGAATTTGTTTGCTTTAACAAGATGACAAACTTGGGCACAAGTCTTCCACTGTGAGAATAAACCCATAAGTTCTCTTAAACATCTCCCGAAGACCACCATATTGTTTAACAGAAATGCCACATAGAACTAACACGTAGAATGCCCACATGGATGCCCACAAGAAGAAACACACAACTGGTTTCCAAGAGAAACAAATTAGTTGCACTGGTTGATTTTTCAGTTCCTTCTGTTGACCTGTCAGTTCACAGGAATTCCTTTGCAGTAACAATTTCCTTGGGGGAGCATCTGGACCATAACCTAATAAAAGAATCACCAGTACAATCAGAATAGCAGGATAAAGGGACAAATGTGTTGCTATGACCCATCCAAAAGCTGCCAATGGAATTTGTCGTGTACAAGCTCCATAAAGTGACAGTATGATGACCAAATTTTCAATTGGAGAAGTAGACAAACCCACACAACTGACTATGGTAAAAGGATTCCATAAGTACACCAGAGCAGCCATATCCCCAGATGAAAGAATCTCTGAATTTTCCAACAGTCCAACAAGGCCTAGTGATTTCAATCTTTGAGAATATGCTTTTTGAAGATTCAGGCCAGTTGAACGAATAAGCATTGCAGTGACAAAATCTGCATAGGGAGACATCGAGGACTGTTTCAACCAGTAACCTTCAGCCAGGCGGCGGAGGGAGGTGAGAGGAGTGGAGACTTTGGGACGAGAGGACATGTCTTGTGTTCTTACATCTGAACACATACACGGCACCGAGACAGTTAGAACAGGTCGGCGGCAGCACATGTAGCTCGCATGAGCAGTGAATGAGAAGGATGATGGACGGACCAACGACGTATTGGGTAGGCGTCGTGGTCAGCAGTCAGACGCAGCAATATTGCAGGTGCTGGACACGAAGCATGCAAACCATGCGAGTTGGGATGGTCGGCGACGGTGCCCGGAATTGCAGCAAGGCAATCTGTATCTGCAGTAGGCCGAAATGAAACACTGGTTGCGAGAAGAGTTGGCGTCAATTCGAGCTAGCAGTGGTTTGAGTTGCTGCAGTGGTTGGAGGTTTTGGTAGGTTTTAATTGGTTGAGGTCTGGCGGGCGGTTAAGGCAAAGTTGCCGCCCGCCAGAAGGCGAAGAGCACCAAGAGCTTAACCTTGCTCTGATACCATGTAGAAATTTAATGTATAAAGAAAAATGATTGTATTATTGATTGATATAATGTTATATCTATTACAATGATTCATGATTCCTATATATAGAAGAGGGTGAGTGTGTAGTAGGTAAGAAGTAGGTGAAGTGGAGGTGGTAGTGGTGTAGTGGGTTAGGTTTAGTGGAGTAGGTGAGGTGGTAGTGGTGTAGTGGGTTAGGTTTAGTGGAGTAGGTTTAAGTGGGTGAAGTAGGTGGAGAGTAGGTGGATTTTAACACATAATAAACTCAATTAAAGTTTTAGAAAGTGCACTTTATTTGAGCTCTCACACTTCCACCTTTGATTTTGCCACTTACACATCAGGATGAAAAGAAGGGGGACTGACTGGGTGTACCAGGTTCATGTAAAGTCTAAAGAAGGATGTCTTGTTCAATTGAGGCTTGCACATAGAAATTTTAGAGAAATGTTAACTCTGTTTTGCTGCAAAGGAGAATATATAATGTAATTGATGATCTCGCTGGTTTAGAAGGTGCAGCTAGCAATAGAAACAATCTCCGATCAGATTTTACCAACTGAAGAGATTAACCCTATCACAATCTCTCTCCTTCCCATATCTCTCCTTTTGGGATGTTAAAAATGTTGAGTGGCTAAAAAGGTTTAATAGCTAAAATCAACTTATTGATTTTTAGACCCTAAGTCATGTAGCGAATTTATTTTTTGAAAAACATTTAAATTGGATTCTATTTAACCAAACACTGGAAAATGTGTAAAATATTTTATAGGAAAGCGTTATACATTGAAACAAACGGACCACTTATGTCTTGTAGAAATCGTCATCTTCGGACTGCACTTGAAGTAAAATGTTATTTGGGAAAATATTTTGCTTGTACCAAACAGCTGAAAATATTTGGCTTGAAAAAGAATTTTCAAATGCAACCAAACATAGTCAAATGAAAAGGACATTAATATTTTTGTGCAAAATATTTTTACCTAAAATATATTTTTTGGGGTAAGAAATATTTTACGATGAAACAAATGGAGCCTCAAAAGGAAAAAGAAGAAAGAAACAGAGGCAATAACACAACATTATGGTCTTTTAAAAAATCTGGCCTTGTTAACTCAAATTCTTGAAACCAAATTCTGAAGACAACAAACGAAAAGCAAAATTTTGATCTTTCTATGCATTGTATAATTCTGAGAAATATTTCTACTTGTTCTCCCAAACAAACCTTAGAAACTTTGTAGGGTTTGCAACTTTTGGCCTATATAGAACTAGTGTTATAGACATTTAATAGTGACCTTTTTTTTTTTCTTTTTTTTTGTAATTTTCTTTTCATATTTCTTTATGTGTGGATTGAGAGAAATCATTTGAATTGATTAGAAATCTCTTCTTCATTATGGCATTTTTAACATTTATGTTATTCTCTTCTCAATCTTCTCATGGACCAAAAGGAAATCTAATATTCAGTAGAAAGCAATAGAGAGGACTATGGAATGGTCATAACAATGTTGCAAAATTGAATACATAATTATATATATAAAAAAATTAAATTAAATATCATACTTGCTTAACAATAGAAATGTACAAGCTATACTAAAATGCAATACACATTGAAGATGATGCATATTGGTGACTAAAGTTTTGAAAAAACCCATACAAGTAATATATAAGTTGGGCTGCATTTAGGAGCTTTTGCAAGTTTAGCACCTCAAAATACCAATGCATAAGGCGGAAACAGGAACTGGCAATATAAGTTCCTTTTTCTTCACTTTAAAAGAAGAAAAACTCACTTCTCATTCCACCAATTGTCATTTATTCTTGTGTCATTTTCTTTTCCTGGATTTTAATTTACTTGTTGATGGACTTATTTCATCCATTGACATATCACAGCCGAATGGCTTGGGTATCAGAACTGTGCATTGAAGTTAGTTCGTTGCATTTTTTACAGATTAATGGGATTGTAATAGGCATGGTGGACCCTTTTTTGAATGAGGGTGTTGTTTCATTACTGTTGAGTGACTTCCATATTTGTTAATTTTCTAGATAGGTTCATGCACCAATTTCTTTATTTCATGTAGTAATAATCCAAATTTTATTGATGACATTCCGGTTGTATCGTGACCTTTAAAAACCATGGTTGTGCCTCTAATCCATGTTGATTTACAGTCAGAGTCGGCTACTCTGCACCCAATTCTCTGAATTGATCCTCCGTCTATGACTGTATAGAGAGGCATGGCACACTTTCCAATCTATTTCTTTTTTTGTGGCTCTGTTATTATTCTACAGGGGCTTGTTTCTCTTCCTACAATCCTGCATCAACTTAGATTTTCCTTCACCAACATTTTTGGCATGAACTTAGATTTTCCTTCACCATGTATATGACTGTATCGCCAATACCAATACGATTATTGGGTTATTGTGAAATTGCATTATTGGATGTGTCAGTCTTCTTTGTAAAGGCCAAAAATTGGTTTTGGTCCTGCCAAAAATCAGATTTATTTTGTTTTCTTGAATCAGATTAACCGCTGAAGATTGTTTTGTTTCAACTGTTGAAACTAAAATCGTTGATAATGCTGGATAGGTATGTCATTCAATGGAAGTGATGACAAACAGAATGTCGTGATTTGTGTTCGAGTTGCATTAATGATGCCATCCCTTCCGCTTTGTTTCAGGTAAGAAGCAAGGAAGAGCAAGAACGAGAAGCGCCTAAAGCCTTATTTACTGTTTCACGAAGAGATACGTTGCTGTATTTAGCTGCTGTGTCCCTGAGTGGGGTAACTCTTATGTCAACAAGACCGGTTGAAGCACGTGTTGGGAAGATTGAGAACAAGAGGAAGGCAATGAAAAAGCTCGAGAAGCTCAGGGAAAAGGCTGAAGAAAAGCGACAACCGTTAACGAAGCAGAAAAGGCCTCCAATACCCCTGCCACCAATGCCGTCGCCATTTCCAGGTTCTGAAAGAAACCCAGCTGAGCGTTCAGTCTGAACAACTCTCCAATGATGGTAACGATCCATGTTGGTAATTTGTTGTAGTGAGTAGCAGGATGTTTATTTGCCAGAATCTCAAGCTTCCAAATCAAGCATCCACGCAAAGCAGTCATCTAGATTTTTACTTTTATTTTTAATTTTTTTTAATTTTAGTGAAGTGTAAAATTTTTAGCCAAACTGAATTATTCCAGCTTGTTTGTCTAGTTTGCTTTTTCTTAGATTAAAAAATTAAAAAATAATAATAATAATGAAATGTTTTTGTAACACAATAATTTTTGTGGTGTTTTTAGCGCAATATTGATTTATTTTTTGTACCCTTTGTTTTTTGGTTGCGCTTATAGGAAGTAAATTTTTTTGTGTGGTGAAATGAGAAAAGCCCTAAAAATGGGTTTTCTTTCATAAACTCAACCAAACAACTCTAGTTTCCTTAGATTAAAAAACTCAAATATAAGTGCAACATCAAAACAAACACAAAGGCACATACATATCATAACCATCCATTAATGCAGGCAAGAGAACTTTTATAAGTGCATAAAAATAAAGTATAAAGTCAACTATTACAAAAGCCCTTGGGCATCCTCTAAAAAATGCAAAACGGGAAATGGCTTAATCATTTTCTCTTCTTTTATTTTTATTTTTTTTGTGGGAAAAAAATAAAAAATAAAAAAAAAAACCGAAAAACACAGTTAAGCAGTCTTTTTGTTCATGTTGGTAACAAGCTGGCGCATCTGAAATCTCCAAAAGAAGAAATAAACCATTCCCAACCCAATCAAAATATAGATCCAAACATTGTCTTCTTTATTTTCCTCCTCTGATTCTATCTCCACTATACTAAACTCCTCTCTTTCTCCATTTCCATGAATACCCTCGTCCACATGCCCATATAACACATATACCCTCTCATTCCCTCCTACAGTCACCGAAGTCGCGAACCTCCCAGCCTCGAGGGCAGTTTCGTCAAATACCGCTCCCTCCGACCAACTACTATCGCTCTTAATAAAATACGCCTTGTGCTGAGAAACCACCACCACCACGCCGTCACTTCTGACGGCGATTCCGTCCGCCGCCGTTAAATCCTTGTTCAACAGTACAGTTCGTGCGGTTCCGTCTTCTGCGTTGACTTTGAACATCTTGCCTGTGTTCGTCTGGACCACGAGAAGGTATCCTTTGTTAATGTAAACGACGCCGTTTAGTCCGCAGAAACTGTACATTTTGCCGACCTCAACCGGATGGGAAGTGAATGCTTGAGATCTGGAAAACACGGAGGGCTCGCCGTCGACGGTGACCTTCCAGATGAAGTTTCCGGCAGCGTTGGTGACGTAAGCGTTGCCAGAGAAGTCGACGGCGACGTCGTTGGCGATCGGACGGTCGTCGGATGTGGTGGGGTCGTGGAGGAGGGTGAGGAAGAGGCGTCGGCGATCGGGGGATCGGAGGTCGTAGGCAGCGAGGGCGTTGAAGGAGGGGAGAGGAGGGAAGGAGTGGAGGACGGCGAGGAGGCGGCGGCGGAGCATGTCGACGGAGACGCCGAGGACGGTGGTGTTGGGGGGAAGGGAGGGGTCGAAGATGAGGGTGTCGACGACGGCGGCGTCGGAGACGGAGAGGAGAGTGCGGTGGCGGTGGGAACCGACGACGAAGTGCTGGGCCGTTGGGTCCCAGGAGAGGGACTCCGGGTAGAGGTTGGGGGATCGGAAATTGATGACGTGGGGTTTTCTGGCGAAAGTTGGGCTCACAAAGGCGAAGAAGAAGAAGAAGAAGAAGAAGAAGCAAATTAGGGATGTTTTCAGAGACATGATTGTTGTTGTTGTTGAGTTCTATCTGTGTTGCGTTGAGTGGAATTGGGTTGAGGAGGGTTACCTTTTTTATGCTTCTCAATTTTATTTCTTGGAGGAAAAGTTTTTTTTTTTTTTAATTATCCATTATCAAAACTTTATAAAAATATTTTCCTCTAAGAAGGACCAAACCAAATTTTGTTCAACTTGGGATTTAGATTTGTTAAATTGTATTAAGAATTAAACTATTGAAATTTTTAATTTGTGTTTTATGTTATGTTTAATTTTGTTTTTATTTTTATTATTATTTTCAAATATTTATTTTTTTGTTTTTAATTATAAAAAATTCTGTATATTATTTTTTAAAATAATTATTATGTACATGTTGACGTAATATAAATTTTTATAAATTGAACAATGTTCACTAAGTTGATGAGTTTGGGATCAACTTAAAAAATAAATAAATAAATTATTTTTATTGATTTGTTTTCAATTTATTTTTTATTTTTTATTTTTGAATTGAAAAAAAAAAGACCTTCTGTGAGGTATTATACTATCTGTGGACCCTCTGGCGTATTTGGTTGTCAGTTAGATTTAATACAATTTATAAAAAGGGATCTACTACCGAGACATTTAGTTCTTAACACGCACCACAGAATAATTTAAATTTCGATCGAAATATAACGCAGAGAATCTGTGTATTGAGAGAGCATATCCATAGAATTTGAACCTGACTCACCCTCGTAAAAAACCTACATCCTCATAATTTAAACCTGACTTCCCCTTGTAAAAACACAATACGCTGTTCACGAGTCCACTACACCACCCCTGGTGGTATTTTCTTTTTTACTTTGAGATCTATTCATAAAGATCTAATAAGGTTAAAAAAATAAAAAATAAAAAATAATTATGAAGTGTGACATATTTTGATTTTTTTTAATTCAATAAAAAATAAGAAATAAATAAAAAACAAACTAACTAATTCTTAGGAGTGTTTTGGCATTTTTTGGGTTATGGTCATTTCTTTATTTTTTTATATTAAAAAAGTCAAAAATTTATAAAAAAAAAAAAGTCAAAAATGTTAGCTTTTTATTATTTTTCCAAAAGAAGCTGACTTTTTTTTTTTTTTTTAAGCCTTTTCACTTTAAGGCCTCATTTGGCATGTATCTGTTTTAGTTTAAAAGTTAAAAAATTATTTAAAAAATCAAAAAATCTGTAACTTATATCAGAAAATCAAATATTCGATTTTATCTTTACTTTTTATATATCTTTTCGTAAATATTTTAGTCAAAAAATACTAAAATAATATGTTTCCAAACGAGACTTTAATATAAAAAAATTAAAAAAAAAATGATATGATTCAAAAAAAAAAAAGTTAAAAAACTAAAAAGCCAAAACACTCCTAAGGAGCATCAAATTGACTAATTTAATTTTTAATTTTTAAATTAAGATTTTTTTCATTGTGCTTTTTTTGTGAGGTTGATTTCACGGTCTGATTTGCTGGAGGACAAATGTGGTCTATTCATTTGCCGGCTTCTTCTACGACTGCTACCATTGTTTTCAATTTTTGGGTGCTATCTATTATCAAGAAACTTTTTTTTTTAGAACCTTTTTCAACAAGAAAGATTAGTTACATTTACAAATTACAATTTCATTTCTCTTAAAAATAAAATAAGATATATTACACAAATTCATTCTCATAACCTTACGAACAATTTTTTTTTTTTTCTTTTCTAATAGGGAAAAAATAATAATTAATTGCTAGATTAGTAATTGAAGAAAAATTTAATTAAAATTTGAAAGAGTTTCATTCAATTAGAGAGTTGTATATATTAATAAAAACTATGATAAATTTGTCAGTTAACACTCTCAATCAATTGGGCCCTTTCCCCACCTCAACTACTTGAGTTCAGATCCTTTCCTTACAATGCCTCTTTCCAATCCTCCTTGCAATGGCTGAGATCAGCCGTTGCACATCCAACGGCCATAATAAAAAAATTAAAAAAAAAATTGAAATTTCACTTTATTCTCGCCCGTTGCTATAGTTATACATTCAAGCAGAATCACTTGAGTTCGAATCACTCTCACTCTCACTTTCACTTTCACTTTCACTTTCACTCAGCCTCGCACTCACCCGTCCTCCTCCATCGAACCCACCCTCACTGGCGACTGGTCCCCTAGATGGCATCGACGACCCACTCCAGCCCTAATATTCTTTGCTTCATGAACCATAGCTCCACCGCGACCACCATCGACTGAGCGAAGAAATTTGTTGATGAGAACGTGGGTGCTGAAGCCATAGAGGAACTAGGTTTGTATTCGAAACTCTGAAATTAAGAAGTTAGGGTTGTGTGATTGAGATTGACAAAATAGATTTGAAATTTCAATATTAGGGCTTTGATTTGGGATTGGAACAGTGAAAAATTAGGGCTTTCACAGTGAAAAAAATTTGGGCTTTCACAATGACAAAAATTAGGGCTATCACAGTTTTCGACTGAGATTTTGTGGGTTTTGGATGAATTAGTTTGTCAAATTGATTAATTTTGTACTTGATTTTGTAAAGAATTGTTGTAGAGTTCCTGTGAAATTATATCCATGACACTAGTTTAAACTTAAGTTTTCAAATTATAGTTGAAAAACTAATTATAGTTGCACTTAAGTTTTGTGATTGAAATTAGTTTGTTCTGTGTTTGAAATTATAGTTGAACTAATTATCCATGACAATAGTTGAAATTATAGTTGCTCCATATATAAACAACTGGAGTGAGTGTTTTATGTTGTTATATGCTATTTTAGCACTGCTAACATCTGTACTAATCCAGTACAGAATTCAAGCATAGAAACCAATACTGAAATATAAACAGGACCCCAAATAGCAAACTATGTGCAAATTGAACATTGAATAAGTACCACCAAAAATAAATTTCTGTTAAACTTATAGTTGAACTAATTATCCATGACACTAGTTTGTTCTGTGTTTGAAATTATATCCATTAATGCTATGTTCTGTGTTTGAAAAAGTAATTATCTACTTTGGGTAGAATAAATGATAAAATCCTAGTAAGTTACAAATCAAATGAAAGTGAGTTAAGAACTAGGTGTTTCATTGGCTTCAATGAAAGTGAGTTAAATCAATTCTTGACAGATGTTACAATTCTCCAAGAATAAGAAAAAGAAAAAATCCAGTCACTCTCAAATAGAAGCAGGTCCTGACAACATAGCAAGTGCTGACATTGTTCCACATTGTAGTTGTTCCACATTGTAGTTGAAGATTGTTACTCGAGCTGTTACACTAATTGTTCCACATTGTTCCATTTTCAGTGAAGATGTTTTTCAGTTTGGCTCAAATTCAAATAGCCTTTACACTCTGTCCCTCTCTTCTATGGAGCTGCCATTTAAAAAAGTTCTCATGTATGCAGATTTAAAAAATGGCTTCTTTTTCTAACATTAGCAACATAAGATTACAACCGAGGCTGTGCAATTGTGGAAGAACCGCTACCATACATATTGTAAGAACCAATGAGAATGGAAATCAAGGGCATTTGTTCTTTGTTTGCCCATCAAAATATGTAAGTTTGTATTGGAAAATTTCTTCCTTTAGTAGTCACATTAATATTTGTCTTATTCAACTAACTGATTCTCATGCATTGCAAAGTAACATTCCCACTCCCCATTGCAATTATTTCAAGTTCGTGAATGAAGATGATGAAGACGTTACGTCTAGAATCCGTTCCAACAGTACAGCTTGTGATGGTATAACAATAAAAGACTAACGGTGTAAGGACGAGGCTTGATTACATGGAAAATGACTATGGTCGAAGGCTTCAAATGATGGAAAATAATATCAAAGAGATGGCGTATTTCATTGTATTTTCTATCATTTTGTACTTTATGATATAACTTTTGTACTTTATTGTATTTTGGGAAACTGAATGGAAGTTTGTATCATTTTGGATTTTATGTACTTCATGATGTAACTTATGTTTATATACTTTGGGAAACTGAATGGAAGTTTGTACCATTTTGCCCTCAACTTGTTATCTGTTATCTGTTATGGAATGAACTATGGAATGAATTAACATTTGTTGATTTCCCTCAACTTGTTATCTGTTATGAAATGAATGATGGAATGAATTTGGGGAAACATTTAACTTGCTATCTGTTATGGAATGAATTTTGGGAAACATGTGGCCTCAACTTGTTAGCAAGTTCATTTTGGGAAACATATGCCCTCAACTGGTTCTGAGTATGCCAGCAGCATGATGATCATCATTACTTACTTAAGTTTATCTATTAAGTTTATCTGTTATGGTTTTATCTGTTAGCAAGCATGTTATGGTTCTATCTATTAGTAAACATGTTATGGTTCTACCTGTTAGCAAGCGTGTTATGGTTCTGAGTATGGCAGCAGCATGAAGCTCTTGTAGAACTAGATGACAGCAGAACAAACACGATATGGTTTAACAGCAGTAGCATACCAGATTCAACATTGGCACCAACATGTTATGGTTCTTGCAGCAAATCCAGCATACCAGAACCAGATGACAGCGAAACCGGCAGAACAGATAACAGCATGTTGGTTCTGGATCTGGTATACATGTTGGTTCTGTTGGCATGTTATGGTTCTAAGTACGGTAGCAGCATGAAGCTCTAGCAGAACCACATGACAGCAACACCAACATGTTATGGTTTAACAGCAGCAACATACCAGATCCAACATTGGCACCAACATGTTATGGTTCTAGCAGTAGATCCAGCATACCAGAACCAGATGACAGCAGAACCAGCAGAACAGATAACAGCATGTTGGTTCTGGATCTAGTATATATGTTGGTTCTGTTAACATGTTATGGTTCTGAGTATAGCAGCAGCATGAAGCTGTAGAAGAACCATTTATCAGTATGGCACATTTTGGTTTAACAGCAGATCCAGACCAGAACCGGCAGCGCATTTTGGTTTAACATGTATGGTTCTATCATTATCATTAGCATACCGGAACCAACATGTATGGTTCTATCATTAACATACCGGATCCAGCATACCAGAACCAACATGTTATGGTTTTAGCAGCAGATCCAGCATTAAAAGATTCAACATGTTATGCTCACATTGGTCCATCTAAACTAACATATTGGTCCACACATACAAGCCATTAACACATTGGTCCACACATACAAGCCATTAACATACATACAGGTACACAAAATTTTCCAGCAAGCCATTACTTCACAAGCTATTTGAACACACATACAAGCCATTACATTACTTCACTTTCCAGCAACATCATAATTTGAACACACATATAGCAGCAGTTTGAACACACATTTTACACATAATTTGAACACACATACAGCAACAGTTTGAACACACATTTTTAACACAATTTGAACACACATACAGCAGCCGTTTGAACAGCAATTTGAACATCACTTTCCAGCCAGCAAGGCATTTGAATAGACATACAAGCCATTACTTTACTTTCCAACAACATCACAATTTGTGCAACAACATCACTTTCCAACAGCAGTTTGCTTCACAATTTGAGCTGCTATGACTTCACTTACCAGGCCAATTTCAGCTTCAGTTTGCTTGTCTTTGTGCTTGTCCATAGCTTAAAATGGAAAAAGACAGAATTTTCCACAATTTTCAGCAACTAAATACATACTTTAAATAGAATTTTCAACAACTAAAAATTCAGAATTTTCAGCAACTACAAATTAAAAAGACAGCAAGGATGAACCTGGCTACACATTGGGCTGTTTGATTCTTGAGAATATCGAAACCCAATGTCATATCCACATGAACCTTGAAGTAGTGATTGGAATGTTGGTTAAGCAGAATGCCGTTGAGGCATTGAATTTGCCAAAAAATTTTGCACTACATACATCTCACGCAAATTGTTCGCCTACAACAATGTCATATATTAGGCTTCGCAATCATGGTTTGAGTCATATATTATATCCACACAAAAAATACATAGATTGTACTAACACTTACATGATATGTGGGATACATCAATGGCAGAGGAATAGAATTACCACCCATGGGCAAAGATGGAGCAAGAGAATGAAGGGGAGGAAGAGGTTAAAGAGAAGGAACATGTTGACGAACATAGGTATCTCCTCCAACAGATAATGGAGAAGGTGCAACTGTTGGACTTGCAATAGATTGTGACGAAGCCAAGCTGTTAGCACAGGATTTTTTTTTGGAGTTCGCTACCAACGCCGCTTCGAATCCACATTGTACCCTTCTTTTGCCCTTAGTAGTTGCCACCTTTTTCTTCAATCCTTTTGGTTGCACAACATGATTCACATCTTCGCAATTCACTTCAACGCTTTGGGTGTCATCATCATTACTTACTTTATTGCCAACACCAAAATGAGCACTTAACTTGCCTTTAACATTTGCACCTAATGTAGCAAGGCATGCAATACAAAAATCATAAGTTTCTTCAGTTTCAGCAGCTCTACTTGCTAGTGCTCTAAATGCGGTCATCAATGTCTTATATCGCGAGGCTTGTTGGAATTTCACATCCACTTGAATGTCATTCCTCTTAATGTCTTTCACAGTTTCGGCTCTTGCTTGTTTGGTCCACCTCTGTAGAATGTATTGTGGAGGAACCTCTTTTATCTTCAATATGTCTCTAATAACCTTCAATGAGTCACAACACAAGATTCATTCCCTTTCAAACTTTGTACAATTACAACCCAAAGAGCCATCCCTCTCCATCTTCACTTTCCTTGCATGTTTTTTACCAACATCAACAACTGTGTAAATGGCACTAGCCTTGCCATATGCAATTGCTTCTATGTTCTATTCAATGGATCGAAAGTACTCATTTTGAATCTCTTCAAATATCTTTTTTGTGTAGACATTACCCATTTGAATTAACATTCTTATTGTTGCTTTCACCTTTGGCAACCTTTGGCACAAAGCATATCCTGCTTTTAACTCCTTGTATCGCTTCTCGTAAAGTACCCTTTCGAAATGCATGAAGAATTCATTTAAGTAAAAATCAAAACGAATGTAATCCTTCAAAAAAGCATTAAAAGATTCGCTAAGATGTGTGGTACTCATTCCCACAGCCCATGTTGATCTAACATATGGCTAGCCCCATTTTTCTTTCACCGTAAAAGTCAATTTCAACCAATGGTTTTCATGCACATCATATTTATCAAGCATTTTTGCCCACTCTAACTTTCATTGATTTGCATCTTCAATGTCAAAGAAGAATTTATTTAGTACACCTTTACCCCCTTATCTTGGAACAAACAATTAACATGTTTTAATGCATTTTGCATCAAATGCCAAGTATATAGTCGGTGACTTGTGTCAGGCATCACGATGGGTATGGCTTTAGCCGTTGCAGCATCTTGATCCGTGAACAACGTTTTTGGTGCCTTTCTTGACATAGCCTCTACAAAATTTTGAAACAATCATACAAATGATTCGGCGGTCTCATTATACAACAAGGTTGTACCAAATATAACTGTTTCCCTATGATGGTTGAATTCCACAAAAGATGCAAAGGGTCTATGTTCTTTGTTTAACTTATAGCGATCCCGGTTTTACCCTTGTTGTACAGTGATCCGGACAAGTGTCCGTGGATGTTGGTAGTTGTTTATTATCTTGTTTGCATCCTCTTTACTTTGTATATTGAGTTATAAGATGTGTTGGGCAGGTTTGTTACAGGTTGGTTATGTTTGGGAGCCTAGTGCTGCTGCCCAGATTTTTGGACCTTCGCTCGAGCGAGGAGTTGGTCGCTCGAGCGAGCTTTCTTCGCTCGAGCGGTCTGGTTTGTTCTTCGCTCGAGCGAGAAGTCTGTCGCTCGAGCGTGCTTCTGGTTGCAGACCTGAGGGTTTGAGTTGTTAGCTCGAGCGAGCATTCTTTCGCTCAAGCGCACTTCTGAGTTTTTGGCTCGAGCGAGAACTTCTTAGCTCGAGCGAGGGTTTTCTGTGTCTGGTCGCTCGAGCGACAAAGGCTTCGCTCGAGCGAGCGTGTTTTATATCAGCGGACAATAGCGTTTTTGAACATCAGTTTTTCACTTTCTTTTTCTTTCAAACCCTAGATCCGAGACTCTCTCACTCTAAACTTACACTCTCTCTAAGATTTGATCTCCCTAGAGTATGAATCTAGCCTAGGGCTTTTGTTAAAAAGATAGAGGGTGTTGAGAGCTTTGATTTAATCTGAAAAAGTTTAGATTTGGAACACGTTGATCTTCGAGTCTTCATCTCCTTTTTGGCTCAAACTTCGAGGTAGGGATATCCTACTCCTCTCTATGGATTTTGTCTTTAAATTTTAGTATTTTGAGATGTTGGGGTTGGTTTGGTAATTTGGTAAAAATTCGGGGCTTTTGTGTTATTTTACAAAAGTTAGGGTTTTATTCATAATAAACCTAGATGCATGTTTGGCATAGAGAAATGGAATAAATGTTGAATCATTGATGAAAATGGGACCTAAGGGTTGTAATGTTAATTATGGAAAAAGACCTAATTACATTGGTTGATTAATTGGGATAATTAATTGTGAGAAATTGTAACAACCCTCGTACTGTTTACTGATTTATGACCGATTGATTACCGTTAATCACCGATTACTGTTAAACGAAGCTGATAATGACTGATAACTAACTGATAATCGAACTGAATGAAATACTGAACCGACTGACTGAAGTTGAAACTGAATTGACTGAGTATATGTTAGTTAATTGCATTCTATCTGTTTGATTGTCTGATTATCTGTTCATGTTTATATGTTTAAACTGCTATTTGAAGGCCTTATCGGCGGCCGAACTAGAAACCGATTGATGTTACGTGACCCTCATATTTAATGTGATTTTATGGTATAAGTATCTGAAAATTGATTAGGTATGATTAAATTAGATTAAAATAAGCCAATTGAAGAGTTGGACTTAATTACCGTTTTGCCATTGAGTGGGCCACTATCTCACACACATACTTGAGCCAAGAACAACATTTCCTCAGCCATTTTCCTTCTCATTGCCGACCAAGAGGGAAGAGAGGAGAGAGAGTGAGAGGAATTGAATTCTACCTTGGGTTTTGCTTGGAGAATTGAAGGAATTGAAGTATAGATTGCATATTTGAGCTCCTAGTCTTCTAATTCAAGCTCTAGGTAAGGATTTTATCTTCTTATTGATGCTATTGAACTAGTTCTTGCATGGTTCATGCTTCATTGTAGAACTAAGTCATGATTTGGGTCATTAATGGTGAATTGAAGCTCATTTCTTGCATGCATGGTTGAATTAATGAGTTTTGAGTTGAATTCATGGTAAATGGTTACATGCATGTCCATGTTGTAAGAGTAGACCATGTTTTCATCTTGTTTTGAAAAGAATGAGCTCATTTGAACAAGCTTTGAAGCTTTGATTTGGTTTAAATCCTTGCATGTTTGCATGTTCTTCATATTCTTGAAAATGGGTTTGAATATGGTTCTAATTGACTCACCTTTGGGGCTTGAATTCATAAATTGAGCTTTGAAACTTGTTATACATTGAATTTAATGATGTTTTCCAGAATTTGGGCCCAAGAGGTCGAGTTTGGAGTGGTTGAATGCTTGGTTTGAGCTTGGGAGGCAAATCTGGAAATTCCAGATTTGGCTTCCTCGCTCGAGCGAAGGATTCCCCGCTCGAGCGAGCACCTTTGTCCAGGGCTCCGCTCGAGCGACCATCGAGCGACCATCGCGCGTAAAATTTCAGCATCCAGTACTTTTACTGTTTTGCAGACCGCTCGAGCGAAGGATTCCTCGCTCGAGCGAAGTCTTTGATTTTGGACTTACGCTCGAGCGTAGAAAGTCTCGCTCGAGCGAGGCTCCTATTTTCAGCAAACTTTGCGAAATGTTTTCTAAGTGTATTTTTGCATCCTCATCCCATCCTAGGCATTCTTAGGCCTAGTTTAAGGCACCTTGATGAGGATATCATTGTAGAACACACCAAGGCAAATTAGGGATTAAGTTATGAGATTTCCCAACTGTGTAGCTTAGTGTGTTCAACCTGTGAACTGTGTAGGGTTGGCAACTGGGGAGACACGCTCTAGCATACTGTAGCCCAGAACTCTGTGAGTAACAATTGTGTAAAGATATGTTCAACTGATTATCTTCTGAATACTGAACTGAACTGTTTACTGAACTGGTATTATTTACTGAATGAATGTATGTCCTTTATTTCTGAACTGTACTGTGGCATCCTTAGTATCTACGGTTTACTGTTACTGTTACTGTCACAGAGATCTCTGTCGGTTTCCTTGTGGAACCACTACTGTTTACTGACTGATGGCCATCATTACTGTTCGGTCTTTTAAGACCTACTGTTACTGTTATGCTAATGGATGTACCACATATGACTGTTTACTGTACTGAGCAACTGAATTACTGATTGAAATGAACTGTTTTCATTACTGTAAGGACATTCATTCTAAACCCCTTTACGCTTTATGTTATTCACTGGGCTTTAGCTCACTGCTCATATATATATGTAGGTGTACAGGCACCAGACCGCAGCTAGAGGCGTCAGGGTTACTCCAGTTTTGTCAAGCCAGCCTTTGTGCCTCACTGCGAGGTTCCGAGCCTACTGTTAAGGCTTAGGGGTGTTTTAGAATTTCCCCCTTTTTGTACTGTTTCACTGTTTTGTATAGACTGACTGTTTACTGTACTGTTATACAGGGATTAGGTCCCTGTACTGTGTGACTGTTAATTTTGTATACTGTGTTGTACAGACGGAATGTTTTCTGTACTGTTATGTGGGGTTGAGTCCCTAGTTAAGTGGATGTGAATATTGTGTATACTGTTCTGTACTGTTTTTGTATAATGTATGAAAAGCCTTTTTGCATACAGACTGTCACAGCTCAATGGACACTATTTATTTACTGTATTGGCTTCCGCCAGGCCCTGTACTCTGTTTCACTGTATTACTGTTCAGCAGGCCTTCGGTAATCTCGGATTACTGGCCGGTTACGGTGCTAAACCCATAGGGCCGGGTTTGGGTCGTGACAGAGTGGTATCAGAGCGATACTTACCACGAGTTATACCGCACACACGTGTCCAAATGAGCTATAGGGGGTCCTAGAAAAAGTAATTAGGACATCTCATGAACTTGAAAAGTGTGTGGCTATGTTATGACTGAATATCTGTTAATGTGTTAAACTATGAAACAAATGATTGCTTATGTTTAAAACTGTTATAACTGCTTATAGTGAAATGGACAATGCAAATGAACCTGAGTCCTCATCTACTGAGGCAAGAATGGAAAGAATGGAAAGAATGATAGAACTGATAACTGCTAGACTGGAACAACAACAGAACCAACAGCCCCCTCCTCCTCCTCCTCCTCCGGTACAGCCGGAACCTAATGCGAATGCGGATGATGGGGATATTATTGCTCTCACCCATAAATTCAGTAAGATGAAACCGTCATCCTTCCAGGGAGGCCTTGAACCGTTAAAAGCTGAAGCGTGGGTGCTTGAGACAAAGAAATTATTTGAGGTGTTCCCGTGCTCTGAAGCGAATAAAGTACTGTTAGCTACCTTCACCTTACAAGAAGAAGCTAGAAGGTGGTGGATGTTAATCCGTGAAACAAACACTGTTATGACTTGGGCTCAGTTCAAGGAGTCCTTCTTTGAAAAGTACTTCCCTCAGTGTGTCAGGGATAGAAAAGTGACTGAATTTGAACAGCTGAAGCAGGGCACAATGTCCGTTGCAGAATATGAAACCAAATTTACTGAACTTGCCCGTTATGCACCGCACATGGTGGATACTGAATATAAGAAGGCCAGAAAATTTGAAGGTGGCCTTAATGTGGCAATACTTGACCGGATAAATGTTTTGAAATTACCGACTTTTGTGGGTGTTCTCGACCGGGCATTGATGGCCGAGTCGAACATTGCAGCAGTGAAACAATCTGAAACACCAACGACTGAATGGCATGGAAAAAGGCAGAGTTTCAAATTTAAGAAAGGTAAGCACAACCCAGCCAACAAGAAACAGAATACGGGGTTGACAACTAGCCCCAGCCAAGGGAGTGGTTTCATACCACCCTGTTCTGAATGTGGCAAGAAGCACAAAGGGGTTTGCTACAGAATATCTGGAGCCTGTTACAGGTGTGGCAAGGTGGGCCACATGGTTAAAGACTGCCCCTCTGCTCCACAAGCCAGTGGTAAAGCTGCACCAAGCGCAGCAGTATCAAATGCTCCACCAAAGCCTAACCCTAAAGCTACCGGGAAAGAGCCTATGAGGCAAGGCCGAGTGTTCGCACTAGTACCGGGAGATGTGCAGAATACCGAGACCGTTGTGTCAGGTATTCTCTCTATCTGTACTCAAAATGCATATGTACTGATTGATTCGGGGTCTACGCATTCTTATGTATCATATGCTTTTTCACGGAAATTGGATAGACCCTTAGAACCCATGAACTATCTGCTAGCCGTATCATCACCCGTAGGGGGATCCATGACATGTGCTTATATGTACCCCGCATGTGAAATTATTGTTGGGGATATGCATCTGTTTATTGATTTACTGCCATTGAACATTGATCATTTTGACGTAATATTGGGGATGGATTGGTTACAAAAATATCATGCCACTATTGACTGTGTGACCAAGCAAGTTGTTTTCCGTCCACCTGGTTTGCCTGAATTTGTGTTTAATGGGAGTGGAGTAGTACCTCCTCCGTATTTGATTTCGTCAGTGAAAGCTGTTAAATTAATTAGAAAGGGGTGTAAAGGATATCTGTGTTCTGTACTGACTGTGTCTACTGATGATAGTGTTAAAACTGATGTGAATTGTATTCCTATAGTCAGGGAATTTCCAGATGTTTTTCCAGATAATCTTCCAGGAGATTTGACTGATAGGGAGATTGAATTTACCGTTGATGTGATTCCCGGAACACAACCAGTTTCTAAAGCTCCTTACAGAATGGCTCCAACTGAACTGAAGGAACTGAAAGTGCAATTGCAAGAACTGTTAGATAAAAAGTTCATCAGACCTAGCACTTCGCCATGGGGTGCTCCTGTTTTGTTTGTCAAGAAGAAAGATGGCTCACTGAGACTGTGCATTGACTACCGTGAACTGAATAAGGTAACTGTAAAGAACAAATACCCTTTGCCACGCATTGATGATTTATTTGATCAGTTACAGGGTGCACAAGTGTTTTCTAAGATTGATCTCAGATCGGGGTATCATCAACTGAAGGTTAAACCGGAAGACATTGATAAAACTGCTTTTAGAACAAGGTATGGACATTATGAATTTCTAGTTATGCCTTTTGGAGTCACGAACGCACCAGCTGCTTTTATGGACCTCATGAACAGAGTTTTTAAACCGTACCTTGATGACTTTATTGTTGTATTTATCGATGACATATTGATTTACTCCAAAAGTATAGAACAGCATGAACATCATCTGAGACTTGCCCTACAAACCTTAAGGGAACAGAAACTGTATGCTAAACTGTCTAAATGTGAATTTTGGCTTGACCATGTTATGTTTTTGGGGCATGTTGTTAGCAAAGATGGAATTTCTGTTGATCCGCAGAAAATTGAAGCTGTGGTGAACTGGCCTAGACCAACAAATGTGACTGAAGTCCGAAGCTTTTTGGGATTGGCTGGATATTACAGAAGATTTGTCAAAGATTTCTCCAAAATTGCCCTACCATTGACTCAGTTAACTCAAAAGGGGACATCATTTGACTGGACCGACCAAAGAGAATCTGCTTTCCAGGAGTTGAAAACTCGACTTGTGACTGCACCAGTTTTGACTTTACCCTCAGGTACGGATGGTTATACTGTATTTAGTGATGCTTCTCATAAGGGTTTGGGATGTGTTTTAATGCAGAATGGGAAGGTTATAGCTTATGCTTCCCGACAACTGAGACCACATGAAAAGAATTACCCAACCCATGATCTGGAACTTGCTGCAGTAGTATTTGCACTGAAAATTTGGCGTCACTACCTGTACGGGGTAACATGTGAAGTATATACCGACCACAAGAGCTTGAAGTATTTCTTCACACAGAAAGAACTGAATATGAGACAGCGGAGATGGCTAGAACTGATAAAGGATTACGACCTACAGATCTTGTACCACCCAGGAAAAGCCAATACCGTTGCCGATGCATTGAGCCGGAAATCGATTGGAAACTTAGCATGTTTGCTTACAGGACAGAAAGAGTTGCTTTGTGACCTTGAAAAATCTGAAATTGAAATTGTTTTACGGGAACAAGGTGGAACCTTAGCTGCTATTTCTGCTCAACCGGCACTGATTGAGGAAATTAAAGAGAAACAGCAACTGGACGATTTCTTGAAGAAGATCATCGAGGAAAGAGAATCTAAACCGAGACCGGGATTCAAATTTGAGAATAATGTACTGAAATTTCAAGAAAGACTGTGTGTACCGAATGATACTGAACTGAAAAGAAGAGTTCTGCAAGAAGGCCACAATTCGAAATTGTCTATCCATCCGGGGAATACGAAAATGTACCAAGATCTGAAACAGAATTTCTGGTGGCCGGGAATGAAGAAAGAAATTGCTGATTTTGTATCCAAATGTCTTCATTGCCAACAGGTCAAAGCTGAACATCAACGACCTGTCGGATTACTGCAACCCTTACCCATACCGGAATGGAAATGGGAGCACATCACGATGGATTTTATCGTTGGGTTACCTCGCTCCAGAAAAGGTATGGATTCAATTTGGGTTATTGTTGATAGACTAACCAAATCTGCTCACTTCTTACCTGTCAAGACGATTTATAATGCGGACAAATTGGCTGTTATCTATATTGATGAAATCGTTAGACTGCATGGAGTGCCTGTGTCTATTGTTTCTGACAGGGATTCGAAGTTTACATCGAGGTTTTGGCAAAGCCTACAGACTGCATTGGGTACTGAATTGAGGCTGAGTAGTGCCTATCATCCTCAGACAGATGGCCAATCTGAAAGGACCATCCAAACTCTGGAGGATCTACTGAGAATGTGTGTCCTTGATTTTCAGGGAGACTGGGAAAGCCATTTGCCCTTAGCTGAATTCGCCTACAACAACAGCTACCATTCGAGTATTGGTATGGCGCCTTTTGAGGCATTGTATGGCAGAAAATGTAGATCTCCAATTTGCTGGGCAGAAGTTGGAGATGGGCCTTTGCTTGGGCCCGAGATTGTATATGAAACAACTGAAAAAGTGAAACTGATACAGCAAAGATTGAAAACTGCACAGAGTAGACAGAAAAGTTATGCAGATGTCAGAAGACGGGACAGAGAGTATGAAGTGGGTGATCACGTTTTTGTGAAAGTGACACCAATGAAAGGCCAGACTCGTTTTGGAGTCAAAGGCAAGTTAGCACCGAGATACGTCGGACCATATGAGATCATTGAGAAAATCAATCCGGTGGCGTATCAAGTTGCGCTTCCTCCTGAAATGGAACACATGCATAACGTCTTCCACATTTCTATGTTGAGAGACTATCTCCGGGATCCCTTCCATGTAATAGAGCCTACCCACGTAGTGTTGAGTGATGACTACACTTACGAGGAACGGCCTATACAGATTGTAAACCGACGGATCAAGAAACTGAGGAACAAAGAGATCCCGTTAGTGAAAGTTGACTGGCAGAACCATGGTGGCGTGTATGCCACTTGGGAAAGGGAAGATGACATGGCTAAACGATATCCTGAACTGTTTCCACTGAATCCTGTTTTCTTCCAGAATGAAGGTAATTCGAGTTTAGAGGACTAAACTCTTTATAAGGAGGGGAGACTGTAACAACCCTCGTACTGTTTACTGATTTATGACCGATTGATTACCGTTAATCACCGATTACTGTTAAACGAAGCTGATAATGACTGATAACTAACTGATAATCGAACTGAATGAAATACTGAACCGACTGACTGAAGTTGAAACTGAATTGACTGAGTATATGTTAGTTAATTGCATTCTATCTGTTTGATTGTCTGATTATCTGTTCATGTTTATATGTTTAAACTGCTATTTGAAGGCCTTATCGGCGGCCGAACTAGAAACCGATTGATGTTACGTGACCCTCATATTTAATGTGATTTTATGGTATAAGTATCTGAAAATTGATTAGGTATGATTAAATTAGATTAAAATAAGCCAATTGAAGAGTTGGACTTAATTACCGTTTTGCCATTGAGTGGGCCACTATCTCACACACATACTTGAGCCAAGAACAACATTTCCTCAGCCATTTTCCTTCTCATTGCCGACCAAGAGGGAAGAGAGGAGAGAGAGTGAGAGGAATTGAATTCTACCTTGGGTTTTGCTTGGAGAATTGAAGGAATTGAAGTATAGATTGCATATTTGAGCTCCTAGTCTTCTAATTCAAGCTCTAGGTAAGGATTTTATCTTCTTATTGATGCTATTGAACTAGTTCTTGCATGGTTCATGCTTCATTGTAGAACTAAGTCATGATTTGGGTCATTAATGGTGAATTGAAGCTCATTTCTTGCATGCATGGTTGAATTAATGAGTTTTGAGTTGAATTCATGGTAAATGGTTACATGCATGTCCATGTTGTAAGAGTAGACCATGTTTTCATCTTGTTTTGAAAAGAATGAGCTCATTTGAACAAGCTTTGAAGCTTTGATTTGGTTTAAATCCTTGCATGTTTGCATGTTCTTCATATTCTTGAAAATGGGTTTGAATATGGTTCTAATTGACTCACCTTTGGGGCTTGAATTCATAAATTGAGCTTTGAAACTTGTTATACATTGAATTTAATGATGTTTTCCAGAATTTGGGCCCAAGAGGTCGAGTTTGGAGTGGTTGAATGCTTGGTTTGAGCTTGGGAGGCAAATCTGGAAATTCCAGATTTGGCTTCCTCGCTCGAGCGAAGGATTCCCCGCTCGAGCGAGCACCTTTGTCCAGGGCTCCGCTCGAGCGACCATCGAGCGACCATCGCGCGTAAAATTTCAGCATCCAGTACTTTTACTGTTTTGCAGACCGCTCGAGCGAAGGATTCCTCGCTCGAGCGAAGCCTTTGATTTTGGACTTACGCTCGAGCGTAGAAAGTCTCGCTCGAGCGAGGCTCCTATTTTCAGCAAACTTTGCGAAATGTTTTCTAAGTGTATTTTTGCATCCTCATCCCATCCTAGGCATTCTTAGGCCTAGTTTAAGGCACCTTGATGAGGATATCATTGTAGAACACACCAAGGCAAATTAGGGATTAAGTTATGAGATTTCCCAACTGTGTAGCTTAGTGTGTTCAACCTGTGAACTGTGTAGGGTTGGCAACTGGGGAGACACGCTCTAGCATACTGTAGCCCAGAACTCTGTGAGTAACAATTGTGTAAAGATATGTTCAACTGATTATCTTCTGAATACTGAACTGAACTGTTTACTGAACTGGTATTATTTACTGAATGAATGTATGTCCTTTATTTCTGAACTGTACTGTGGCATCCTTAGTATCTACGGTTTACTGTTACTGTTACTGTCACAGAGATCTCTGTCGGTTTCCTTGTGGAACCACTACTGTTTACTGACTGATGGCCATCATTACTGTTCGGTCTTTTAAGACCTACTGTTACTGTTATGCTAATGGATGTACCACATATAACTGTTTACTGTACTGAGCAACTGAATTACTGATTGAAATGAACTGTTTTCATTACTGTAAGGACATTCATTCTAAACCCCTTTACGCTTTATGTTATTCACTGGGCTTTAGCTCACTGCTCATATATATATGTAGGTGTACAGGCACCAGACCGCAGCTAGAGGCGTCAGGGTTACTCCAGTTTTGTCAAGCCAGCCTTTGTGCCTCACTGCGAGGTTCCGAGCCTACTGTTAAGGCTTAGGGGTGTTTTAGAATTTCCCCCTTTTTGTACTGTTTCACTGTTTTGTATAGACTGACTGTTTACTGTACTGTTATACAGGGATTAGGTCCCTGTACTGTGTGACTGTTAATTTTGTATACTGTGTTGTACAGACGGAATGTTTTCTGTACTGTTATGTGGGGTTGAGTCCCTAGTTAAGTGGATGTGAATATTGTGTATACTGTTCTGTACTGTTTTTGTATAATGTATGAAAAGCCTTTTTGCATACAGACTGTCACAGCTCAATGGACACTATTTATTTACTGTATTGGCTTCCGCCAGGCCCTGTACTCTGTTTCACTGTATTACTGTTCAGCAGGCCTTCGGTAATCTCGGATTACTGGCCGGTTACGGTGCTAAACCCATAGGGCCGGGTTTGGGTCGTGACAGAAATGAGGAAATGAAATGTTGATTGAATATCCATTGTGCATTTATTTTCTGTTTAGAAATAACTGCTTTGGGCTATCGGTGGAGGATAGTCGTGATTGTTGTAGACAATGCATGATGATTAGGCAAACGGAAACTAATCAATGGGATGTGTCATGGAATTTGACGGTTGATAGAATACATTAACTGTATGTATTGAGTGATTGTATATAGAACCAATGTGTTTATATACGTTATGTGTAGAGGAGGGGATGGGGGATGTACTCCGCGGTTTAGGGAAAGATGGGGGATGTACCTCTAAACCGGATAGTGTTGAGAGAAGATAGGGGATGAACTCCGTAGATACAGCTCATATGCTTGTCTAGAGAAGTGAAGATAGAGCTCATATGCTTATTTTTGTGAAGTGTGGATAGAGCTTATATGCTTATCTGTGAATGTGGGTATTGTTGTTATACATATCTGTTGAGAATGTGGATACAGCTTATATGCTTATCTGTGAATGTGGATATTGTTGTTATACATATCTGTTGAGATGATGATAGAGCTTATATGCTTATCTGTTGAAAAAGGGAAAATGAAAAGAAAGCTTGGACTCATAAGTCGTATGACATAAATATGTGATTTATGTGAATGTATCAGTGTTGGCCATCTATCAATTGCTAATCTTTTAGTCATTGTTCATGGTTGGTTTAGTGTATTTCTACTGGGCTGTGGCTCACCCTATATGGGAATATCATTTTCAGGTACAGGTAGCATGCCACCTCCAAGGACATAGCTTGGGAGGCTAGAGGCGGACATACTTTTGTCGCTTTATTTTTGATGTATTACATGTAAATTCAAGCCAAGGGCTTAATGTGTAATTGAGTTAGCACTCTTTTGTTGTAACCAAGTGTTAACTTGGAAAGCTGTAAGCCCATAGGGCATTTGCTTTTGTTGTTAACATGTAATACTTATGTAATGGAATTCTGATAAATGGAAGAATGCGGGACTTTTATATATCAATGCATGTCTTATTTGATGGGTTTAATGTTATTATTTTGAGGGCGTTACATAACTTGTAAGTAGTATCAAATGTGACAACATCACCAAATTGGGCATAATCCATGATCATTTAAGCATCGGCCCAAAACATATTCGTTATTTGCTCCTCATTGTCTAACTGGAAAGCAGAAAAGAAGGAAGGATTCTGCAAAGATTTTTCTTTAAAGTATTGCAACACATTGCCTACTTCCCTATATGCTAAACTTTGTTGTCTTTTGGTTCTCAAATAATTTTTTTGATCTAATTTTGTAAACCCAAGACATTGCCTCCCACCAGCTTCTCTACCCATGAGTTCAAAAGACTGGCCTAAACGAAGATCAGATTGTGCTGCCAAATCTAACTCAATTGCTTGGGTAGTCGATATCTTTCTTTGTGACGGCAACATGTGGGCACACTCGGGTGATACAAGATCATGGTTATATTTTTCTTTGAAATCAGTCACAACAAATTTTCCAGTGCTCTCATCTAATTTAACATAAAGTCGAGCCTCACAACCAGTCCTAGTTTCAGCTCTAGGGTTTTTTTGCCAATGGGTCTCGTTTGTCAACCTTCTGAAATCCCTCCTTGTTGCAAACCAAAAGTCTATAAATAAGTTGGTTAATGAACTTGTTCTTCCTACAAAAATCCTTTCTTATGCTAAACCCATTCTTCCTCCATATATATTATAAAAATCATACACACACTGTTCCGAATCGAATGTCATTCCCTGTTTTGGCTTCCAAGCACAATCATTCTCAGGTTCCATATCCATATGAAAATGCAACTGAAAACCCATATAAATAAAATCTTAGTTACATAAATAAAGTCTTAGCTACATAAAAAAACACAATATCTGCTCTATCATCAAAGAAATCACTGTCAGACTTGGATAAAGAAACAAGAAATGAGAACTAAATATCTTTAATAATAAATACACAGGGTTTGGCAAGTCTAAAAACTATCTTTTTAATTTTTGAAATCATTTGCATTAAATATCTTTAATATGCAGAATAATGCATTGGCATAATTCAATTATGGATGCACATGACAGTGTGTGTTAGCATAATTAATGTATACTCATTCTGCATTATTCTGCATAATTGAATGTATACTCATTTTGCATTAATGTATTATGTGTGTTAATGTAATAATACACATTAATGTATACTCATTTTGCATAATATCTTTAGTGCACATAATACATTAATGCAGAATATCTTTAATATGCCGAATATCTTAGCTATGTATACTCATTGTGCATCCATAATAAAAATTATCTTTAATAGTATGCATAGTATGTATACTCATTGTGCACCCATAGTATGCAGAATATCTTTAATAGTATGTATACTCATTGTGCATCCATAATAAAAATTATCTTTTCAATTTCTGAAATCATTTGGATTAAAAATCATTGTGCATCCATTGCTCTAGTTTCACGTTTTTGGCAAACCTTTGACTTACAGAGACAGAGCGTGGTTTCATTTTTTGTAGAAAAATCTAAGATAAGAAATCACTGGCATAATTCAATCTCCACTACGCGTCAAAAATGAATGACAAACTGATTCAAATAGATGATATATACAGCTCTGGTTTCACGATTTTGGCAAACCTTTGATTTACAGAGACAGAGGGGAACTAACCTCTGGTTTCACCATCGTCGGTCCTTGCAACGGCATCGAGACTGGGTCGCCGGCTAGGGTGGGTTCGACAGAGAAGAAGGAATGAGTGTGTGTTTTTGTGCTTTTGATTCCAAACGAAAATCTGTGTATAGGCTGTGTTTTGTTTTGGGTGGGAAAGTGAATTTTTTTTTTTTTTTTTTTTTTTTTTTTTTTTTTTTTATGGCTGTTGGATGTCAGCCATTGCAAGGAGGATTGCAAGGAGAGGATCCGAACTCCAACTAGTCACCTTCATCCGACAAATTATTTGGTGATTTTGAAACATGGCATACGATACATGATACTTCATGTGTGTTGTGTTTGATAGAAAAAATAAGATCCATAACTTTGTATAGAATAATTAAAAAATAAAAGGAGATGTAATAATTTATAATTATAGACAACCACATAATGACGGTAAATCACGAAATAATTTTTCCTCACCCCTCCCCTATCTCAGTCGCTAGACGACCTCGTTTCCTACAAAATCCATTTCGTTTCCCCACTTCCAAAGTCTCCCCCATCAAACAAAATATTATACAATAGTTTCGGAGTATCACATTATCATATTCTTTTATTAATTATCATTTATTATATTTTTCATGTTTTGTCAATCATTTAATTATAATTAATACTCCACATCTTTTACCAATCATACTATCATAAAATATTAGATAACCGTCCTTCCGGACTATTAAATAATCAAACCAAATCAAACACCCAAAATCGCAAGCAAACGCCTGAATTAACAACCACCAGCGTACCTTTATCATCTCCAAATCAAACACCTCAAGTGTCCATCATCGACCAGGACCTCCATTCTTCCCGACAAATAAAGCTTTTCGAATTGGTGAAGAATCTATAACAATGGGGATAAAGGTTATTATTGGTTGTAGTGTTGTTGCCACCGCATGTCAACGACCTTTGTCGATCTTCATTCTTTGATCGGTTGTCCTTAATTGGTCACAAACTCTTGGGGCTAGCTTTTGTAATTGATTTTCGTCCATGATGATAATTGTCTTACCATGGGCTAGTAAGCGGCCATGTAAGGGGTGGCAACCAGTGGACTATTGATGTGAATGTGGATCTACATGGAGGGGTGGTTGAAGGGATGAATGAGGTTAATGGTGAGTTACGCTACACCTCTTGAGATTTAAATTTGACATATATACTTTTATAACGTTTTTTAAATTACATTTATTTTCCTAAAATTTATAATCTCATTTAATTCGTCCCTCCATTATTAACTATCAAATTAGCTAATACCATTTGTTGTTGATATTATCAATTAATTTGTTTGATGGATTGCGATGATGGCATCAATAACCTGGGCTTGCATCTATTTCTTTCTCTAATTAGCTTGTCATGAGCGGCATTTTTTTTTTTCCTCCTTTTTTTAATTTATTTTGCTTATTTTTTGGTAGAAGTATTGGTGGGGTTGGAATTTTCTTTTATCTTTCTCATGTTTGATGAAATGCTTTCAAAAAATATCGATTAAAATCGTCAGTGATTAAGCGAAGAGATAGATCGTGAAGGGAGGTTAGGGTGAAGAAGAAAGTCTATGACATTGACTAGTCCATCTCAATAAAATGAAAAGCAAGGGCATTAAGATCTTGCTGACTTCCAAAATGTAATAGAAATATCTTTATAAAGTCAAATATCAAGGATGTGGGTTTAATTTATCCAATTAATAATTATCAAATTGAATTACCAGCTAAATTTGTTCCACCAACACTAAATATTAGTAGCAACCATAAAAGTGTTTAAAAAATTATCTATAATTGTTGACTAATAGTATATATTTATTAAATTCTAGTTACAAATTTTAAGCAAAATTCTAGTTTTTTTTTTTTTTTTGGCGTAGTAGATTTTTTTTTTGGTAGTAGAAGTGTTGTTTTTCATATTTATTGCAAGGTTCGTATCCATGGGCAGCAAAATTCTGATTGGGGTTGTAAAATCTTTAAGATCTTAAAGCTCTAGTTGGGTTTAACGACTTGAATCACATTATAACCTTAAATTTAGCAAGATTTTAAAGTGATTGGGATTCTAATTATAAAATCATGAAAAATCACATTATGATCATGATTCTACTAAAAATTTTATTATTATTTATTTCTTATGAATGCGTATATTTATATATATATATATATATATATATATATATATATAATTTGACTACAAACTATTTCTCCAAACATCTCTTCTAATTTATATTAACATAAAAGATATATTATATCAAATTTATTATTTTTTTAGATAATTTTAAAATATTTAAGATACATTATCATTATTGATAATTTCTTATTTAATTTTACATAAAGAATAAAATCTTATGAGATTGGATTATACAATCCAATCCGTAAATTTCTTCCAACCATTCTATTTAGGATTTCGATAATTTCTTATTTAATTTTACATAAAGAATAAAATCTTATGAGATTGGATTATACAATCCAATCCGTAAATTTCTTCCAACCATTCTATTTAGGATTTCGATTTTAACAAGAGGTTGCTATTTATTCCTACTTTTTTTCTTAGAACCCCTACATGGGAGCATCTATTCACACACACACCTCTCTCTATGCACATCTTCCACACACAACCCTCCAACATATTTCTTCATTAAGTGTGTGTGAAAAGTGGATGTGGTGTGTGCAAATAGAACCTCCCATCTTTCATTTTATTTTTATTCCAATTTTGTCCAAACATAAAATTCTATTTTTACCCTTATCCCTAATCTTCAAACCCTAACCCTAATCTTATCCCCATCACCTCCAGCAGTCACCGCCACTTCTGGCCGTCACCATCCCCTTTCACTACCACCTTCGGCCAGTCCCGTTTCTTTTATGATGTCGCCTCTCCACCTCTTCCCCTCAAACCATAATCCTTTAGCCCACTATCACCAGCTGAAAGTAAGAGAGAGAAAGAGGGTCACGAAGAAGAAGAAGAGAGAGAGGTAGTTTGTCGTCGTTTCAGATCGCGACAAAGCTTCTGGGTTGTGATTTTGGTTCATGACTTTCGGGTTGCGATTTGGGTTTGTGACCCTCTGATCCAACTAGGGCTTGTGCAAATCGAGTTCACAACGACACAGTCCACCATCTACTTGCCTTTACAGTATTGAAATGAGGAGTTGTGAGGATTGAAGATAAAGATGATGATGGAGGAGTGAAAACAGGTGTCACCATGGGGTTTGAAGATGAAGATGATATAGGGTTTGAAGATGAAGACGACGACACAACCCACCGGTCATGAGGGTTGTTGCCATCACTCTTGCTCCTTTAACTTGCCTTTTCCTGATTCATCATTGTCGCAATCTCCAACAGGTCGTCATTGTTGCCGTGGATCGATCGAGGCAGCCACTGGTTCGAATTGGATAGAGTCTAAATTGGTGTTGGTTTTCACATGATAGCAGTGAAAGAATGATGATGATGATGATGATAATGTTATTGGTCACTTGAAATGGGAATGGTGGAGGAGGGTGTGGTCGGAGCTCGGAGTGATTGGGTTGGAAGAATGGGTAAAAGAGAGGGTATAGTTAAAATTAAGGTGGGATTTTAAAAAGAAAATAAAAGGAACTCATTTAACTAGATAGGAGTTCAAAGAAGTAAAGGGACGAAAGTAAAAAGATAAAGGTAAATAGCAGTTCTCTTTAACAATCTTACTTTTTATCCTTCTTATACATGAGATTAATGTGTCTCAATGAATTTATCCTAATGAGTACGTGTCGCACAATCAATAATAATTAGAAAGTTATTTGTTGGTTTAGAGACAACGTTATGTGATGCTCTACATACATTGTGATTGGTGAAATAGGTGAAACGCGTAATTTTACATTGAGTGATTGAAAAACATGAAAGGATTTTGAGGCCCAGCCCACTCTGTAAGCCTGACTCCCCTGGTCTGGCTCGAGGCCCACTCAAAGTGCGGCCCGGGCAAGCCTGACCCGTCTGAGACTCAGTGTCATTTTTTGTAGAAAAAAATAAAATAAAATAAAATAAAATAAAATATTCAGGCTCACCTAGGCCTTGCCCAAGCCTGAACCCAGGTCCAAGCCCATCGGTCCGGTTTGAGCCCATTCCTTCGATCCATCCAAAACCTGAATACCCTCTAGACTAGGGCCTAGTTTAATTTTCTGGCTCGTAACCTCAGCCAACCTGAATTTGATAGGAATCCACATAACTCGACATGAGCCGACTGGATCCAGAACTTGGATAAACCGAGTCAGGGACTAGGCCAAATTTACACCCTCTAATTATCTTGTCGGCAGTGGTAAATAGCTCTAAATAAATAGTTCTAAATGAGACTCTATACAGTTGACAGTGCAAAAAATATTATAATAATAATAATAATAATAATAATAATAATAATAAAGAAAAAGACAAATTAAATTTTTTTTAGAACTCTTCTTTTCGTGTTCCAAAACATTTATCTTACTCTACAGATAGGGGTGTAAATGAACCGAGCTACTGATAAATAAGCTAAGCTCGGTTTGACTCAGCTCAGTTCGTTTAGTAAATGAGTCGAGCTCGAGCTCGCATAAGCTCGGCTCGTCAAGCTCGACTCATTTATCTTTATTTAAATTATATAATAAATATATTATTTATATATTAAATGGTATAAATAATATTAACAAAATTTATCGAGCCGAGCCGAGCCAAGCCCGAGTCCAATTTCTTATTGAGCCGAGCTCGAGCTCAATAAACAAGCTCGATAAGTAAATGAGCCGAATTCGAGCTCAGCAAAACTCGGCTCGACTCGGTTCGTTTATAGCCCTATCTGCAGCCGAAAATTTAAGCCTTATTTGGATTAAAATATACTAGTGGTAACCCATGCTATGCATGGGACTTTATAAATTTAAAAAAAAAAATCATTATAATTATCTTGAAATAATTTAATATTTTATCTTGCGGTATACATGAAATTTATAACTTAACTTTTATGTTTATAACTTTTTAAATTATTAGTTTAAAAAAATTAAAAAATATATATATAAATATATTTAGTGCAATTTTGATAATTTGTATTAAAAAAAAATTAAACCTGATTAAATGAGATTAACTGAGTTATGACATACCTCTTCTTGTTATGAAAATATACAAATTTAAAGAAAATATATAATTTTAATATTAAATAGAAGTGAAGTGATATTTAACAATAATTAATATGATGCTTGTATTATTAATCCAATAATTTAAGTTACATTTCTTTTGATTTTAATTTTATAACTAAAAATACAATATGAATATAACACACGGATTTCTAGTCTTTCTGAATAAGAAGGTTTCAAAATATTTTCAAACTTTCATCATTTTCTTTTAATTTTTTTTTATCTAATTTGATTTTAAATTTGAATAAAAATTTTGATTTAATACGAATTACTTTAACTTTTTCATTAAATTTTTATCAATTTTTAAAAGAACTTTCATTCTTATTCCAATTTTTTTTTCTTTTCACCAATTTTGAAGAAAAAATAGTTTTCAGAAAATTCTACACTCTTATTTTCCGTGTTTTTTTGTTTTTACTGAATTTTTAAAATATTTTATGCAAATTTTTTACTTTTTAGACACACTTAACATAAATACACCTAAAAAGTAAAAAAATTATAAAAAAAAATCTTTTAAAAATTCACTAAATATCAAAAATATAAAAAAATACAAGAATTTAGTACATTTTTTTATATTTTTATGTATTTCTTAATTTTTTAAAATATTTTTTCACAATTTTTTTACTTTTTAGACACATCTAAGTAAGGTGCATCTAAAAAAGTAAACAAAATTTTAAAAATTTTAAAAATATTCACTAAAAATAAAAAAACACGAAAATCAAAAAACTCAATTTTCAAAAAACTTAATACAGAAAACTCAAACCAAACACAGTGAATAATTTTCAACGTTTTATCTTTTTAAATTTTTATCAAATTATAATTTGATAAAAAAAATATATTAAGGGTTGAAGATTCTCTTAATTGGAATTATACTGAAATGCATCTTGAAATAGTCAAAGTTTGATTATGTGGTTGGTTGAAATGCATAATTTAATCAATTCTCTTTTCATATTTGTATATAAATTAACACATATGACTATATCATTATAAGTTGGATTATGAAAAATATTTTGGGGTGTCAAACATTTTTCATTTGTAAATATCCAATATATTAAAAAATGAAAAAAATGAAAAAGAAAAAAAATTGTGTAGCTTTTTGATATGTGTTTATCAGTTTTGTTTTATGAACATAAACAATTGATGTTTCAATTTAAAAAATTAAAAAGTAAAAAAAAAATAGATTGGATTTTTTAGAGATAAAAGAAACCATCTAACTATTTTATATACTATAAAGATGGACTATTTTAATCACATAAAAAAATAGAAATTATATTTAGAGATTGTCCCTATTTATTATGCTATTATGTACAACTATAGTTGTAACAAATTAACTATAATATATATGAAAAGTTACATTAACCTTTCATTTTCAATTAATTAAATTATAATCAACAAACTAACAAATAGCAGTAATAGTATAATGGGATAGAAAGAGAATAAAAATAAAAAACACAATGATATTTTAAAGTTTTAAATTTACCTAGTTATACAAAAATCTAATGTTATAGTAAAATTTTGAATTTTCAATAAATTTTCACATTTTTTATAAAATAAAATGACAATAAAAAATAAAAAATTGGATACCCATTTTTTTACTTCAATTTTATGGTCTTCACTGAAGAAAATAAAATCCGATCAAAAATCCTTGACATGGAACTCACATAAATACTTCGATTGCAACCATAATCACCAATAATTCTTCTCTACCATGCAAACATGTAAACAAACATATAAACCTCACTAAAATCGAAACTAAAATCAAACCAACAGTAGAGAAAGAGAATCACATAGGGAAAAAGTAAATAAATTTATAGAGTGGAAGAATGTTACCTCCAACAATTTAAACCTCACCTAATCCAATCCGTTAGCTCCTCTCTCAATGCTCCTGAAGTTTAGGAGTTGAGATGACTAATCAGATTATTCTTTAAATAAAACTTGAAAATTTATTAATTTGTCTCATTAGCTGATTTAAATTTTTGATATATGTATATCAGAAAAATAATTATATTACTAAATCATAATTTAAATTTAGATATTGTCATTTTTTTGTAGATCCATATCTAAATTCTTATCTGTTTTTATTTCTATTTTTGTGGGGTTTTAATTCAAGTTTTTTTTTTTTCAATTTATTTACGATGGACTTGTGGGTATCTATTTTTTAAAAAATTTAATTTATCTGTGGTTTTTATTTATTTTTAATTATTATTATTATTTAGGTAAGCTATGATGTGAGTTAGATATATGATAGACATGTGAGTTTTATTGACTTAAAGTATAATGATGGGAAATATTTTCAAATTAGATTTGTTTAGATAAACTTTAAAGAGTTTTAAAATTTAAAAATGGATATTGAGATGCTAAAGAAAGATTTTAACTGAATAAATAAAAATTAAATTTATTAATTTTATCTGTTTGTATATCTGATTTTTAATTTTTTTTTTTTTTTTGTGTGTTATATCTAAAACTTTCATGAAAAATATTATTTGATTTTTTGGGGAAGAGAGAAGGAAGACAAGTTTTAATATTTTTTTTTTGAAAATCGGTAAGAGAGATTAGGATGGAGAGATTATGAAATATTTTTGTTATTAAACAAAAAATTCAGTCAATAGTTTTTTTTAATCTATTTTATAAATTAAAAAATCAATAATTTTAAAAAATTGATTAATTTGTCCCATTAAGTGATTTAAAATTTTGATAGATATACATCAAAAAATAGATAATTATATTACTAAATCATAATTCAAATTTTGATGTTGTTATATCTTTTTGAGATCCATAAGTAAATTCTTATCTTCTTTATTTTTGTGTGTAACCATGCTGTATGGGAGAAATTGAAAAGGGTGCTGCAGTAATTATGAAAGAAGTCAAAAAGGTTGGTGGATTGGGAGAAGTTAATAAATGCTAAGGTTTTTTTTTTTTTAAATCAAAAAATTAAAAAATTAGAATTAGGATATTGGAGCTCCGACAAAATTTGTATATTAGAAACCTTCTTTTCCTTAGATAATACTAGCATATCACATGTGCCATGCACGGATTGTGTTTACAATTATCTATATATGTGAATTGTGATTTTTAAATGTTTTCTTTTTTTTTTTTTAAATGTCTTCTTTTTTTCATTTTTTATATTATATTAAAGTTTAATATTTTGATAATAATCGTATGTGTTGAACTTTTCAATGAATTAAATGTCTTTTTTTTATTATATTATATTAAAGTTTAATATTTTGATAACAATCATACGTGTTGGACTTTTCAAGAAATTTTTTTATGCTTATTCTTAATACATTAAAGTGTTATTATGAGAGATAATAATCATATGTGTTGGGACTTTTTAAGGAATTCACGTGTTGGATTTCAAATTTTTTTTTTTATACTTGTTCTTAATGCATTGAAATGTTATTATGAGGGTAAGACATGGGAGTTGGGAGAAGTTAATAAATGATATTTTTTTTTAAATAAATAAATTTAGATTGGGAGATTGGAGCAGTGAATTGTGATTTTTAATTTTTTTTTAAATGTCTTCTTTTTTTTATATTATATTAAAGTTTAATATTTTGATAATAATCATATGTGTTGGAATTTTCAAGACATTTTTTCTATACTTGTTCTTAATGCATTAAAGTGTTATTATGAGGGATAATAATCATATGTGTTGGGACTTGTCAAGGAATTCATATGTGTTGGATGCCAAAGAATTTTTTTTATGCTTGTTCTTAATACATTAAAGTATTATTATGAGGGTAAGATAGTTAGGAGAAGTTAACAAATGCTAAGAATTTTTTTTTTTAAATCAAAAAAATCAAGAAATTTAGATTGGGAGATTGGAACTCCAACAAGACTTGGGGTTAAAAATCCCTTTTTGCTTAATATATAGTATAGATAATATATAATATATATATAAATTATAAGATGAGAGAAATAAAGTGTCATCTTATTATAATGGAGGAGATCTTATAAAAAAAACGTATAGACATGAATGCTCTCCTATTTTATTGTGTTTACAATTATCTATATATGTGAATTGTGATTTTTAATTTTTTTTTAAATGTCTTCTTTTTTTTCTTTTTTTATATTATATTAAAGTTTAATATTTTGATAATAATCATATGTGCTGGACTTTTCAAGAAATTAAACGTGTTTTTTTTATTATATTATATTAAAGTTTAATATTTTGATAATAATCATCTGTGTAAGACTTTTCAATTTTTTTTTTTATGTTTGTTATAAAAGCATTAAAGTGTTATTATGAGGGATATTAATCATATGTGTTGGGACTTTTCAAGGAATTCATATGTGTTGGATTTTAAAGAATTTTTTTTATGCTTGTTCTTAATGCATTAAAGTGTCATTATGAGGGTAAGACTTGAAAGTTCGGAGATGTCAATAAATGTTAAGATTTTTTTTTTAAATTAAAAAATCAGAAAATTTAGATTGGGAGATTGGAGCTCCCACAAGACTTGGGGTTAAAAACCCCCTTTTGCTTAATATATAGTATAGACTAGCCTATCACCCGTGTTATGCACGAGATAATTATAGATATTTATATTTATTTTAGATTTTTTTTAATATATAAATTATGTTTTTTAAGATTTTTTATAAAAATAATTTAACAATCTTATCACTAACTATAGTGTATGAGAGAAGTTGAAAAGGGTACTGCAGTAACTACACACGGATTGTATCTATAATTATTTGTATGATGGGATTTTAAATGCTGATCAGGAAATTTTGACCAAATCAATAAATGTAGGCATGTGGAAAAACATGTGAATTGAAAAAAGTTAACAAATGCTGATCAGGAGATTTTGACCAAATCAATAAATACTGAATTTTTTTAAAAAATAAAAAATAAAAAATTTAGAAAATTCAGATTAGGATATTGAAGTTCCCATAGGTCTTGGGGGTTAAAAACCCCATTTTGTTTAATATATAGTATAGATATATTATCATATTGGAGCCTTCACCCGGCTTGTAAATTGTGATTTTTAAATGTTTTTTTTTTTTAAATGACTTCTTTTTTTCCTTTTTTATATTATATTAAAGTTTAATATTTTGATAATAATCATATGTGTTGAAATTTTCAAGGAATTAAATATTTTTTTTATTATATGTTATATTAAAATTTAATATTTTGATAATAATCATATGTGTTGGACTTTTCAAGAAATTTTTTTTATACTTGTTCTTAATACATTAAAGTGTTATTATGAGGGATAATAATCATATGTTTTGAGACTTTTCAAGGAATTCATATGTGTTGGGTTTCAAAGAATTTTTTTTATACTTGTTCTTAATGCATTAAAGTGTTATTATGATTATGATGATAAGACTTGGGAGTTAGGAGAATGTAACGCCCTCAAAATAACAACATTAAACCCATCGGATAAGACATGCATTTATATATAAACTAACCACATTCTTTTATTCATTAGAGTTCCATTACATAAGTATACATGTTAACATCAAAACAAAATGCCCTACGGGCTTACAGCTTTCCAAGTTAACACTTGGTTACAACAAAAGAGTACTAACTCGTTTACACATTAAGCCCTTGGCTAGAAGTTACATGTAATACATCAAAAGTTAAGCGACAAAAGTATGTCCGCCTCTAGCCTCCCAGCTATGTCCTTGGAGGTAGCATGCTACCTGTACCTGAAAATGATATTCCCATATAGGGTGAGCCACAGCCCAGTAGAAATACACTAAACCAACCATGAACAATGACTAAAATATTAGCAATTGATAGATGGCCAACACTGATATATTCACATAAATCACATATTTATGTTATACGACTTACGAGTCCAAGTTTCCTTTCATTTTCCCTTTTTCAACGGATAGGCATATAAGCACTAACCACATTCTCAACAGATATGTATAACAACAATATCCACATTCTCAGATAAGCAAATAAGCTATATCCACATTCTACAACAGATATGTATACTACAATATCTACAGATAAGCATATAAGCTATATCCACACATCACAAAGATAAACATATAAGCTCTATCTTCACTTCTTTAGACAAGCATATGAGCTGTATCTACGGAGTTCATCCCCTATCTTCTCCCAACACTATCCGGTTTAGAGGTACATCCCCTATCTTCCCCTAAACCGCGGAGTACATCCCTCATCTCCTCCTCTACACATAACGTATACAAACACATTGGTTCTATATACAATCACCCAATACGTACAATTAACGTATTCTATCAACCGTCAAGTTCCATGACACACTTCATTGATTAGTTTCAGTTTGCCTAATCATCATGCATTGTCTACAACAATCACGACTATCCTCCACCGATAGCCCAAAGCAGTTATTTCTAAACAGAAAATAAATGCACAATGGATATTCAATCAACATTTCATTTCTTCATTCTTCTCAATTAAATTATCCCAATTAATTAAACAATGTAATTAGGTCAATTCCCATAATTAACATTTCAACCCTTAGGTCCCATTTTCATCAATGATTCAACATTTATTCCATTTCTCTACGCCAAACATGCATCTAGGTTTATTATGAATAAAACCCCAACTTTTGTAAAATTACACAAAAGCCCCAAACTTTTACCAAATTACCAAATCAACCCCAACATCTCAAAATACTAAAATTTAAAGACAAAATCCATAGAGAGGAGTAGGATATCCCTACCTCGAAGTTTTAGCCAAAAAGGAGATGAAGACTCGAAGATCAACGTGCTCCAAATCCAAACTTTTTCAGATTAAATCAAAGCTCTCAACGCCCTCTATCTTTTTAACAAAGGCCCTAGGCTAGATTCACACTCTAGGGAGATCAAATCTTAGAGAGAATATAAGTGTAGAGAGAGAGAGTCTCGGATTTAGGTTTTGGATCAAAAAGAAAGTGAAAAAGTGATGTTTAAAATCGCTACTGTCCGCTGATATAAAACACGCTCGCTCGAGCGAAGACTTGGTCGCTCGAGCGACCAGACACAAAAAACTCTCGCTCGAGCCAAGAAGTTCTCGATCGAGCGAAGAAAAACCCAGACCGCTCGAGCGAAGGAAGCTCGCTCGAGCCAAGAAAGGCAACTCTCAGGTCCAGAACCAGGTGCAACCGCTCGCTCGAGCGAGCCACTCTGGCTCGACCCACCAAACACGAACCCCACTCTCGCTCGAGCGACCAACTCCTCGCTCGAGCGAAGGTCCAAAATTCTGGGCAGCAACACTAGGCTCCCGAACACAACCAACCTGTAACAAACTTGCCTAACACATCTTATAACTCAAATATGAAGAAAAAGGAATGTAAACACGATAATAACCAACTACCAACATCCACGGACACATGTCCGGATCACTGTACAACAAGGGTAAACCCGGGATCGCTATAGAGAAGTTAATAAATGCTAAGATTTTTTTTTTTAAATCAAAAAATCAGGAAATTTAGATTGAGAGATTGGAGCTCCCACAAGGCTTGGGGTTCAAAACCCCCTTTTGCTTAATATATAGTATAGATACTAGCATATCACCCGTGCTATGCACGGATTGTATTTACAATTATTTATATATGTGAATTGTGATTTTTAAATATATTTTTTTAAATGTCTTCTTTTTTCCTTTTTTAAATTATATTAAAGTTTAATATTTTGACAATAATCATATGTGTTGGACTTTCCAAGGAATTAAATGTCTTTTTTTTATTATATTATATTAAAGTTTAATATTTTGATAAATTTTTTTTTTATACTTGCTCTTAATACATTAAAGTGTTATTATGAGGGATAATAATCATATGTATTGGACTTTTCAAGAAATTTTTTTTATACTTGTTCTTAATATATTAAAGTGTTATTATGAGGGATAATAATCATATGTTTTGAGACTTTTCAAGGAATTTATATGTGTTGGGTTTCAAAGAATTTTTTTTATATTTGTTCTTAATGCATTAAAGTGTTATTATGATGGTAAGACTTGGGAGTTGGGAGAAGTTAATAAATGCTAAGATTTTTTTTTTTAAAATCAAAAAATCAGAAAATTTAGATTGAGAGATTGAAGCTCCCACAAGGCTTAGGATTAAAAACCCTCTTTTGCTTAATATATAGTATAGATACCAGCATATCACCCGTGCTATGCACGGATTGTATTTACAATTATCTATATATGTGAATTATGATTTTTAAATATTTTTTTTAAATGTCTTCTTTTTTTCCTTTTTTAAATTATATTAAAGTTTAATATTTTGACAATAATCATATGTGTTGGACTTTTTAAGGAATTAAATGTCTTTTTTTTTATTATATTATATTAAAGTTTAATATTTTGATAAATTTTTTTTATACTTGCTCTTAATACATTAAAGTGTTATTATGAGGGATAATAATCATATGTGTTGGACTTTTCAAGAAATTTTTTTTAAACTTGCTCTTAATGCATTAAAGTGTTATTATGATGGATAATAATCATATGTGTTGGGACTTTTCAAGGAATTCATATGTGTTGGATTTCAAAATTTTTTTTTTATACTTGTTCTTAATGCATTAAAGTGTTATTATGATGGTAAGACTTGGGAGTTGGGAGAAGATAATAAATGCTAAGATCTTTTCTTTCTTTTTTTAAATCAAAAAATCAGAAAATTTAGATTGGAAGATTGAAGCTCTCGCAAGGCTTGGGGTTAAAAACCCCCTTTTGCTTAATATATAGTATAGATAGATATAGATATAGATATAGATAATATATAGGCACCGTTTGTTTTCAGAGGTAGAATGGATGAGATTCATAGTGAGGGGATTAATAGTGAGGGGATTGTTAGTGAGAGGATTAAGTAAAATTGTGTTTGTTTTGATGATAGTTGTTAGTGTGGAAATTGCTAAATTATTTTTATATAAAATAATAAAACAAATAAAAAAATATAAAAAATTAAACATTAATATTTATAAAAAAAATTACCAATATATAACAAATTAAAAAAATAAAAAAAAATTCTAATCCCCTCACTATTTTTCTAATACCATCTCCCCAACCTCCATCTCAATCCCCTCCCCAACCTCCATGTATATCACCTCCACCATCTTAATCCCCTTCCTAACTCTACAAACAAACACAACATTAAATAACACCTCCACCATCCTAATCCCCTCCCATCTACTTAACCCAAAACAAACGGGCCCTAGATAGATATAGATAGATGTATTGGACTTTTCAAGAAATTCATGTGTTGGACTTTTCAAAGAATTTTTTTTATGCTTGTTCTTAATGTATTAAAGTGTTATTATGAGGGTAAGACTTGGGGGTTGGAAGAAGTTAATAAATGCTAAGGTTTTTTTTTTTTTTTTTAAATCAAAAAATCATAAAATTTAGATTGGTATATTAGAGCTCCTACAAGGCTTAGGGGTTAGAAACCCCTTTTTCCTTAACTAGCCTATCACTCGTGCTATGCACGGGATAATTATAGATATTTATATTTGTTTTAGATTTTTTTAATATATAAATTATGTTTTTTAAGATCTTTTATAAAAATAATTTAACAATCTTATCACTAATCATAGTGTATGGAATAAGTTGAAAAGGGTACTGCAGTAACTATACATGGATTGTATCTTTAATTATTTATATGGTGGAATTTTAAATGCTGATCAGGGGATTGTATCAATAAATGCAGGCATGTGGAAAGACATGTAGCACTTGTGCCTTTTAAAGCTTTTGGTAAATGTATTTGGACCCTTTATTCTATTTTGGGAACCTTTGGTGTTGTTGTACTTTAGTTTTGGAGGAGTACAAATTGATTTAAACTTGTTGGGTTTGGTTGTTCGTACTTATTCTTATCAAAAGTTCATTGGAGACTTAGAAATTCCATTCTAGGGTCGACACCAGCCTTCCTAGGGTCGACCCTTACCTGTTGATGAAGTTCTTGAGGTGTTACTAGAAAATAGGGTAGACACCAGACTAGGAGAGGGTCGACCCTCTTCTGTCTGTGTGTTGGTTGCTAGAACATAGGGTAGACACCAGTCTGGGGTAGGGTCGACACCAGCGGTGCAATCAAGCCTAGTTTTCCCAGATTTTCCTCTTTGGTGTCGACACCACTGTTGCAGGGGTCGACCCCTACAGATTTTTTTTCAAATTTTAGTCCGACTTTTGGCCCTACTTTTAGGGGTTATGACTTGATATTTTGGGTTGACTTTGGGGCTTATTTCTAATTTTACCTAGCGCTATAAATAGGCTTTCACTTGACCCTTTTCTTTATTTTCTTCTTCTTTTTTCTCCCTCTAAACCGTATCACTCACTCTCCATCTCCAAAATCACTTTTGCTCAAAGATCTCTAGATCTACTCACCTAGAGTGATGTTTTCACCATGGTCCTTTGAGATGGATTGTAGATCTTGTCAAGGGCTTCCTTTTGGTCCGAGTGGTTCGTGGTTTCGGCGCCGGTGATTTTTGGGTGGTGTTCTCTCCTAAGCTTGAGGTAGGGATTTCTTTGGTCTTTTTCAATACTGCTTTTATAGATGAACATGTGGTAGTTTTATTGCATAAAAACCATATTCACTATGGGTTTTTCTTAAAAAACATGAAAGGGGATCTAGGGTTTGATACTCATGATTGGTATCGTTAAGTTGTTTGTTGTTGAGTTATTTTGGAAATGATTTACTATGTTTATGAAGAAAGGGAGGAAAGCCCTAGTTTGTTATTATTGATATAATGGATTTAAAAATGGGAGGGAGTTGAATAATCTTTATATCTTGCTAATATGGGTTGGTTAATTGTGTTCATATCAAAAGAAAACAAAAGAGAAGTAACCATGGTGTTGGTATTGTTTTAGACTAGCCACGTGATGTTGAGTTGAGTTATGGTTTTGGTACTATGGAATTGATTTTGTAAAATAAAGGTGATGGATTTGGTTTTGGTTTTGTAAAATGATGAGAATGAATTTTTAGAAAATGGTTGAGGTTGTATGGTTCGGAAAATAACGGAAAATGGTCTTCTGAAGGAAAATGAAATCATCACCCTTTGTAAATCGATAATGAACTTGAGGTTGGATTTTGGAATTTCTTCACATATTATTTTTACAATTGGACTGTAAGTCTAGTGTGAATTGGGTTTGTTTTTCTTTCGTGTGAAATGTAGATATGGATGGGTATGAATTTAAATGGTGGGGTTGGATATTTGAAATCTCTCACCTATGAAAGTATAGATAGTTTATCTATTTGGAAATCATATATATATATATATATATATATGTTTAGAAATATATGTTTTGGGCCATCGGTGGAGGATAGTCATGATTGTTGCAGAAACTGCATGATGATTAGGTGAATTAAAACTAATCATTTGGAATATGTCATTGAATATGATAGTGGGAAGAACACATTGAATCTGTGCCTTTATTGATCATAGTACAAGATAAAGAGTTTAATACATTGTATATGTATATTGTTTGGGAGGAGATAGGAGATGTACTCCATATGTGCATATTTGCCTTAATACAATGTATATGTACCTTTGTTTGGGAGGAGATAGGGGATGTACTCCATACGTGTGATTATACGCTTTATTACATTGTATATATATATATATATATATATATATTGTTTGGAAAGAGATAGGGGATGTACTCCATATGTGCATATTTGCCTTAATACATTGTATATGTACCTTTGTTTGGGAGGAGATAGGGGATGTACTCCATACGTGTGATTATATGCTTTAATACATTGTACATGTGTCCATGGTTTGAGAGAAGATAGGGGATGGACTCTCAAACCTGTTTGGGAGGAGATAGGGGATGGACTCCACTGATACAACAAATCTGTGTATCACTTGAAATATGGAAGTGTTGAAGTATGGAAGTGTTTTAATATGAGTTATATTCTCATGTGAATTGCGAAGTATGGAAGTGTTTTAATATGTGTTATAATCTCAGTGAATTGTTTGGCCAGGTTCTGAGCCATAGTTATGAATCGAAACTGTATAAGTGAAGGAAACTGAAATGAAAAATGGATGTATTTGATGTTGAATTGAAAGGTGTTGTAAGTTGGTTTATAAGTGTCAATCATATATCAAATGTTATTGTTTTAGTTATTTCTCATAACGAGTAACATGAAGAAAGAAAAGTAAATTGCTAATGTTGTTGAATGAAAAGAATGTTTTTGAGAAAAGTTCTTATATAAGTATATTTCTGTATAAACCGTCACATTATGTATATGATATGATTTGATGCATTCATGATCATAGCTATCTGTATGTTGCTATTGTTTAGGATCATGTTGAGATCCTTACTGGACTTTATGTTCATCCCACGTTGCTAATCCTTTTTCAAGTGAACGTCGAGAGGGGTTTCAAGATTGAGGATCTCCGTTATGTGTTGGCCACGGGGCCTTTTATTTGTAGGTGAAATGCCATTGATGTAAAAGGGTTAAATCCTTTCTTTTAGTGTTAAAGATGTAAGCTTGCGGACGATTTATTTAGTTATGTACATGTTGCATTTTCAGATGAGAGAATCTTTATTTATTCTTACAAATGATGTAAAGAGTTTTCGCATGTTATCTCTGTAATTGAATAAACCTAATGAATTTGGTAATGGACTCCGAGTAATAAAATGTGGGGCGTGTCAAGACATGTAGATTGAAAAAAGTTAATAAATATTGATTAAGGGATTTTGACCAAATCAATAAATGCTGAGTTTTTTTTTTAATTAAAAATTTAGAAAATTCAGATCGAGATATTGAAGCTCCTATAGGCCTTGGGGGTTAAAAACCCCCCCTTTGCTTAATATATAGTATAGATATATACTAGCATATCACCCGTGCTATGCATGAGATTGAATTTAAAAAAATTATTTATGGTTATGTCAAACATATTTTTAAATTGTTAGCATAAAATATACGTAAATTTAAAAGAAAATGTTGACATTGCAAAATTAAAGTAATAAAAATAATAATTTATTACATTTGTTCCAAATTCACTGAATAAATAAAATAAAGTATAACTAAAATCTAAATTGTTGTGGGCCTTCCATCAGCATTTCTGCATTGTCAACATGATAATTAGTATCATAATTAATGAACAACACATATATTATGTATTTATAAAATGTTATAAAGTAAAAATGTTATACTTACATATTATTATTATTATTATTTTACCTTCTGAAAGGTATAGACATTCTTCAGACCAATCTATATTTAAAACAAAGGTCACGCACAGTACACAATTTAGTTGACGTGGCATTATTGGTACATGTATGATAAATGCATAGGCACGGTCTTGGCACGACGCAATATAATCTTTAATTATTCTAACGCCATTATCCTATAAAGTTTTAGAATTATAACTTTGTGTATGAAAAGGTAAGAATAAATTTTATAATTTCCTACCTTTGATCTCATATTCTTCAAATATGATGGTTGACATCGCAAGATAAACTCTACCCGTTTATCTTGAACAGTGAGATTTATTGAACCAGTACTGTCTTTGACCACAATGTTAACATTGTATCTAATATAAAAAAAAAAAGACACTTGTTAAACGGAAATATTGTACCTAATGAAAAATTAAAACACTCGTTAAGTTTGAATTATTATTGTACATAGCAATTATTTACCTACAGAAAATTACCTCGTTATAATATCAATATCATCATGTATGCAATGACGACAAACAATATGACCATAATGACATTCAACTTTTTGATAGCAGCTTTTGCACAAATCAATTCAAAGGTTATCAACATTAATTTGTTCGATGTACCCAAGTATTCAAAAATATGAAACCTACAAAATATTTGAAAACACAAAAACTAATCTCTCTATAAAAAATTTATATACATATCGTTTAACTTTCATCAATTACAATGATAACAATTCTTATCTTTGGCATAGGTGCAAAATCACGTATTCAAATTCTTTTGGCATTTGAAATTATCAATGACTGTGAAATTGAGAATCCATTTTTTCGATTCCAAGATACCAACTTTTGTGATATAGGATTCATAGCAAGCCTAGATAAACATGTCAATATATATAATCGTGAGAATTATATTGTCATATATAATTGGTTAATATTATATAGTCATAACAGACCACACTCGAATATGATTTGTATAACGGAATGAATGATTAATATATAACTTGCTGTATTTGCATGTAGCAAGACATGGACCTAGAATTTGAGAAAACATAATTTATTAATATCAATATTTATATATGCGTGTAGATATTATAAAAGTGAATGAAAAGTAATCTTGCCATGATAATCTTTAACTGTTAACCCAATGGCAAACAAAATATTATTATTCTCTAAAGTATGATATAGTTGCATGCCATCAGTTGTTGCAAACACATCTCATAGAGTTAGTCTTACTAATGTGAAACTGTTTTTACAATTAAAAAAAAACAGTTGAGATTAGGAAAAAATAATATAATCCGTAGAGTATTTCAAATTTGGTGAAGGCACAAAAATATGTTTTGGTATCATACCTTGTATCAAGTAGTAGAATCTTTCTCTTGTAATTATCACGATTTGCAATACCTTGACATTTAGTTAGACTAGCAACCATGCCAATCACATCTGTATATTTTAGCATTGGCATGTTTATTGTTTTGATAGTTTAAATTTTTGTATTGGTAATAAACTATGTAAGCATATAATCTTAATAAGTATCGTTTGGTAAAATAACGTACCAATTAATTGAACATATTGATAAAGAAATTGGTCAATGTCTGATAATTTCTTAATGAAATACCACTGAAGTGGCAAATTATTATCATGATCAAGTATGTATACAATGCTGTATCATTAGTAAAAAAACATCTTATAATAATATGGCACCAACTTGAATTTCTCATCAGCCAATGTAATATGAACTTCTCTAAAACAATATTTTTTTTTTTCAATTAAATGTTCTTTGAAATAATCATATTCCTCAGAGCATACAATTCCTTCCATGGCATCACCCTTTGAAAAAAGGTAATAAGAACACATTTTTAACATAATATAAAACAAAATATTTAACAATTATCTTATGATAAGAGTTATAAATACTTGTCCATCAACAAAAATCATTCTGAATGTCATATTTCCTCCAGGACGATTAGTTACAGATAACAACCTGACTAACTGAGCTTTATCGCTCCAATTACTTGCATATGAATGTAAATCAGCAAAATAGGGATATTTAATAATTCTATCACCTATTAACAATGTAGATGCATATAAGCAAAAAAATTGCCATTTATAATTTTTATACGATGTATCTATAGATCTCAAGAAATTTAAAAATGAAAATATTAAGAATTTTTAATAGAAAAATAAAAAAATGTTAAGTTTACATTATGATAAAATAGAAAAAAATAAGTAATGAATTATTATACAAAAAATATTATACAAACATATTTTGTAAGGGTAAATTTTTAAATTATTTTTATTAAATGAAAATAGGAAGAAAAAAAAAAGATTAGATCAACCAATTTTTTGTATACTGAATGTAATATTTTGGATAAGATTTAAAATTTAGAGTAGTAAGTATTGTATAATTAAACAAAGTGAACAAAAAAAAAAAAAAACATAGTCATTGAAATTTTGAAAAGACTTCTTATATCAATCTTCAAATACCATCAAAGACATCACGATATACAACATTTTTTTGTGTAATTTGATGGTTGGTCAACCTTATTAACAATCAATATCTTCAAGCCTGATGGTGTGGTAACACGCGATAAGGCAACATATAACTGACCATGGGAGAATACTGGATTAGGAAGGTATACGCCAACTTTTTTTAAAGTCTAACCTTGACTTTTGTTTATGGTCATTGCAAATGCTAATTTTATGGGAAATTGTCTTCTTTTAATCGGGACAGGTGATTGTGTGGTAGATGGTGATAAAATGATACGTGAAATGAAGACTCCTTCTCCAATATTCGAACCTGTAATCACTCGTGTCTCAATCACTTTATCTCTCATTTTCTCAACAATAAGACGGGTGCCATTACATAGACCTTGAGATTGATTGAGATTTCTCAGGAGCATTATAGGCACTCCCTTTTTCAATTCAAGGCAATGACTTGGAATTCCTGAAAAATTTAATGAGTGCAATAACTCTGGTGGATGCATGCCTTCGTCAATATTCTCACCCTCAGCTGGACATATCGTATCTGCACTTAGGTATTTTCGAGATTCTCCAGGCAACATTGATAGCATTATGACATCTAATTCATCAACATCAGCATTTTTTGGTGCTAAGATGCCACATTCTTTCAAGTAAGAACTGTCACTATATCTAGTACTTAATTCTGGATAGATTGCATAGATCAAATCATGCAAAGCATGTGATCCATTTCTAATCAAGAATTGTTATGGAATTTCAATCCAATTAGTCTCCCCGCCTTCAGTGAAAGAAATTCCAAGTATTTTTCCATCACCAATCATCAATATCCAGTTAGCTAAATCCCATAGTTGTTGACGCATTTGAATAGAAGTGTCATGGGCCATAATACGCATATTGGTCCTCAAATGCAATACACGACAATAATTCCAAATAGTAGATTTCTTCAACGACGTTGCAATTGTGGCTTCCTACCTACCTTTTGGTACTACAGGTAAAATTTGTCTGAAGTCACCTCCATATGAATAGTTTTCCACCAAATACACAATCACTTAAACAAAATTATGTACCCTTTAGTATATCTCTGAAAGTGCGATCAACTGCCTCAAATCCATAACGATGGTGCATTGGAGCTTCATCCCATAAGATCAATGATGCCTCTTGAATTAATTTTGCCAATTCAGTCTGTTGATTAATACCACAACTTGAGAATTCATCCAAATCAATTGGAATTTTAAGGCGTGAATGCACAGTTCTACCTCCTGGTAACAATAAAGCCGCAATTGTGGATGATGCAACCGCCAAGAAATTTTTTTTTTTTTTGACCTAAACTTTGCCATCAATGTTTTCCACAAATATATTTTTCTTGTTCCCTCACTTCCGTAAAGGAAAAATAAACCCGCTTGTTTACAATTGTATGCACTCATTATGGTGTCATAAACTTCCAATTGATCACTATTTAACCAGAATGTAATTCATTGAACAATTGTTTTTCCGAAACACTATCATACTCCATCTCTTCTCTGATGAGCCTATTTGTCACAAATTGAGCACCTTGCAAAGATGGCAATGGCATGGGAGGAAAATCTTTGAGAGATCTTCTATTTCTATTTAATATATGCTCAATTTCGAGAAGACCTAAATTTTTTAAGTCTTCATTGTCAAAATGTAGATCACTATCTCTCATTTCTCTTCTGATTCTATATTGTATATCATCGGTGAGACTTTTCCAATGATGTTCCCATAATTCGATTGGATTGGTTATATTAGAAAACATGAGTATTGTGCAATACATATGTCGAAGTTTTGTTGTTGATACCCAACTTGATGCTTCTGTCAATGCCTCGTGCCATTCATTATCATCATCGAGTAGACCAAGTACAATACATGCAGATTTAAATGTTGTATGCACAACCCCATTTACAGTTCTGATATGCTCAAAACTTTCTACACCACAAACCTTATTCAATAACATTCTCAAATAATATCTCTCACGCGATGTTGGATGTGCATATGGCAATCTACCAATACATTTATGTGATTTTCAGACATCCCATTCTTTTTTTATCTCTTTTCCATACCCATTTTGTTGGAAATTCAACATAAGTCAACTCCTCTGCAGATTGATGATGTAACAACCTCACCACTGTTTACCGTTAAACTACCGATTATTGCTAAACTGAGACTGATTATGAAAAGTAATTGAACTGATTGAAATACTGAACTGACTGACTGAAATCTAAAACTAATTGATTGACTGCATCCGTTTAAATGCACTATCTATCTGTTTGACTGTCCGGTTATCTGTTCATGTTTTTATGGTTAAATTACAAATTGAAGGCCTTATCGGCGACCGAACCCGAAATCGATTAGTGTTTTATGATCAATAGAATTTATGCGAATTTATGGTGTATTTATCTGAAATGTGATTTGGTATGATTTAATTGGATTAAAATAAGCTTAATCCCACAAGTTGCATTATTTGCCACCTTGCCATTATAGTGGGCCACTATCAAAACCTTGGTTGCAGCCTTATCACACTTAGACAACACACCTTCTTCAGCCATTTTGAGAGGCAAAACCGACTGAGAGAGAGAGGTAGAGGAACTTAGCTTCATCTTGAATTTTGCTTGGAAATCTGAAGGATTGAGTGCATATTTGAGCTTGTATATCTTGCATCCAAGACCTAAGGTAGTGTAATTACCCTCTTGTTTGTGAATTGAACTTGTTCTTATATGATTCATGTCAAATTTAGTGGATTAAGTCATGAAATAGCTTCACATGTTGAATTATAACTTAATTCATGCATGCATGGTTGTATTGATGAATTTTAAGTTGTTTTCATGGCAAAATTGTCACATGCATGTTCATAATTAAGCTTAAGTCCATGATTTCATCTTGTTTTGGGAACAATTAGCTCACTAGAGCATCAAATTGAAGCTTTGAGATGGTTTAAATTCATGCATGTTATGTTCGAATTATATTCTTGAAAATTGGTTTGAAATTGAGTTGTTTGAAACACCCTTGGGCTTTGATTTTACAATTGGGCTTTGGAATCATGTTAAACTATGAGTTTTGGAATGTTTTCTAGAAAATTGGCCCAAGAGGATCGAAATTTATGTTTTAAAACTTGGTTTTGAGCTTGAGGTTCAAATCTAGAATTTCTAGAATTTGGACTCACGCTCGAGCGGGGTGACTGGCGCTCGAGTGTGAAATTCGTGCTCCCAGTACTTTGCACTGTTTTGATTTCCGCTCGAGCGGAATAATTGACACTCGAGCGGGACATTGTGTCTCATGCTCGAGTGGGTGTCGAGCACCCAATCGAGCATGATTTTCACCTATCCAGCACTTTTGACTGTTTTGCAGAACGCTCGAGCGGGTAAGTCTACGCTCGAGCGGAGTAACCTACACTCGAGCGTGACCCCTGTTTTCTGAAAATTTTGAAAATGCTTTTAAAGTGCATCTTTGCATCCTCATCCCACCCTAGGCATTCTTAGGCCTAGTGTAAGGCATCTTAATAAGGATATAGATGTAGAACCACACCGAGGCAAATTAGGGATTAAGTTATTACTTTCCCAATTGTGTAGCTTAGTGTGTGTTCAATCTGTAACTGTGTAGGGTTGGTGACTGGGGACGCACTCTAGCTTTACTGCAGCCCAAAACTCTGTGAGTAACACTGTGTAAAGATATGTTCAAAATGACTATCTTCTGAACAATTGAATTGTACTGCTTTCTAAACTGATACTGTTAATTGAATGAATGTGTGTCCTATATTCTGAACTGTATTGTGGCATCATTAGCAACTACTGTTTACTGCTACTGTTACAGAGATCTCTGTCGGTTCCCTTGTTGGAACCACTACTGTTTACTGATTGATAGCCATCATTTACTGTTCGGTCTTTTAAGACCTATTGTTCACTGTACTGTTATGCTAATGGATGTACCACATATGACTGAATGACTGACATACTGAATTAATGAACTGTTTTCTTTACTGTAAGGACATTCATTCTCAACCTCTTTACGCATTACGTTATTCACTGGGCTTTAGCTCACTGCTCATATATATATATATATATATATGTAGGTCTACAGGCACCAGACCACGGTTAGAAGCGTCGGGGTTAAGCTCCAGTTTTGTCAAGCCAACCACTGTGCCTCACTGCGAGGTTTCGAGCCTGTCAAGTTATGGCTTAGGGGTGTTTTTAATTTCCCTGTCTGTCTCTGTATCTGTTTTGTATGACTGTATAGACTGTTACGGTACTGTTTGATAGGGATTAGGTCCCTGAACTGAATGATTGTATATATGTACATACTGTTTTGTCACTAACTGCATGAATGTATGAAAAGTCTTTTTGGCATACAGACTGTCACAGCTCATTGGACATTGTTTATTTACTGTATTGGCTTCCGCCAGCCCCTGTACTCTGTATTACTGTATTACTGTTAAGCAAGCCTTCGGTAATCTCGGATTACTGGCTGGTTACGGTGCTAAACCCATAGGGGCGGGTTTGGGTCGTGACAGAGTGGTATCAGAGCGATACTTACCACGAGTTATACCGCACACACGTGTCCAAATGAGCTATAGGGAGTCCTAGAATGTGGCTATGATATGACTGAATATATGCTAATGTGTTAATCTGTTTAAACAAATGACTGCCTATGTTGATAACTGTTATAACTGCCTATAGTGAAATGGATAATGCGAGAACTGGAAATGAATCTGAATCCTCATCCTCTGAGGCAAGAATGGCAAGACTGGAAAGAATGATGGAACTAATAACTGAAAGACTGGACCAACAACAGAATCAACAGCCCCCACCTCCTCCTCCGGTACAGCCGGAACAGAATGTGAATGTTAATGATGGGGACATAATTGCTCTCACCCATAAGTTCAGCAAAATGAAACCGCCGTCCTTTCAAGGAGGCCTTGAACCGTTAAAAGCTGAAGCATGGGTTCTTGAGATAGAAAAATTGTTTGAGGTCTTTCCGTGCTCCGAAGCACATAAAGTGCTATTGGCCACCTTTACTCTGCAAGAAGAAGCTAGAAGGTGGTGGATGCTTATCCGTAATGACAATACTGTTATGACTTGGGCTCAATTCAAAGGAGCCTTCTTTGAAAAGTATTTCCCTCAGTGTGTCAGGGACAGGAAAGTAACCGAATTTGAACAGCTGAGACAGGGCACAATGTCTGTTGCTGAATATGAAACGAAGTTCACTGAGCTTGCTAGATATGCACCACACATGGTGGACACTGATTATAAGAACGCCAGAAAGTTTGAAGGCGGCCTTAATGTTGCAATACTGGACAGAATAAACGTTCTGAAATTACCAAATTATGTAAATGTTCTTGACCGAGCCTTGATGGCTGAATCGAACATTGAAGCACTGAAAACTGAAACACCAGCATCTGAATGGCGTGGTAAAAGGCAGGGTTTTAAATTCAAGAAAGGCAAGCATAACCCATTGAACAAGAAACAGAATACGGGGTCAACAACTAGCCCCAGCCAAGGGAGTGGTTTCATACCACCCTGTTCTAAGTGTGGCAAGAAGCACAAAGGGGTCTGTTACAAAATATCTGGAGCCTGTTACAGGTGTGGCAAGGTGGGCCACATGGTTAAAGACTGCCCCTCTGCTCCACAAGCCAATAGTAAAGCTGCACCAAGTGTAGCAGCATCAACTGTTGCACCAAAATCGAACCCCAAAGCTACCGGAAAAGAGCCTATGAGGCAGGGCCGAGTGTTCGCCCTAGTACCGAGAGACGTGCAGAATACCGAGACCGTTGTGTCAGGTATTCTTTCTATCTGTACTCAAAATGCATATGTACTGATTGATTCGAGATCTACGCATTCATATGTGTCGCATGCTTTTTCGCGAAAACTAAATAGACCATTAGAACCCATGAATTATCTGTTAGCTGTATCATCACCCATTGGGGAATCTATGACCTGTGCATATATGTACCCTGCTTGTGAAATTATTGTTGGAGATGCACATTTGTTTATTGACTTACTGCCACTGAACATTGATCATTTTGATGTAATATTGGGAATGGACTGGTTAACGAAATACCATGCTACCATAGACTGTGTAACGAAACAAGTAGTTTTCCGTCCACCGAGTTTACCTGAATTTGTGTTTAACGGGGTTGGAGTATTACCTCCTCCGTATTTGATTTCATCTGTGAAAGCTGTTAAATTGATTAGAAAGGGGTGTAAGGGGTATCTGTGTTCTGTATTGACTGTATCTACTGATGATAATGCTAACGTGGACAGTATTCCTATAGTCAGAGAATTTCTAGATGTTTTTCCAGATAATCTGCTAGGGGATTTGATTGACAGAGAGATTGAATTTACCGTTGATGTGATTCCGAGAACGCAGCCAGTATCTAAAGCTCCTTACCGAATGGCTCCAACTGAACTAAAAGAATTGAAAGTGCAACTGCAAGAACTGCTGGATAAGAAGTTCATCAGGCCTAGCACTTCGCCATGGGGCGCTCCTGTTTTATTTGTGAAGAAGAAAGACGGCTCACTGAGACTGTGTATTGACTATCGTGAACTGAACAAGGTAACTGTGAAAAATAAATACCCATTGCCACGTATTGATGACTTATTTGATCAGTTACAGGGTGCTCAAGTGTTCTCTAAGATCGACCTCAGATCAGGATACCATCAGTTGAAAGTTAAACTAGAAAACATTGACAAAATTGCTTTTCGAACGAGGTATGGACATTACGAATTTTTAGTTATGCCTTTTGGAGTTACCAATGCACCTGCTGCATTTATGGACCTCATGAACAGAATCTTTATGTTTTTGGGGCATGTTGTTAGCAAAGATGGAATTTCTGTTGATCCGCAGAAAATTGAAGCTGTAGTAAACTGGCCTAGACCAACAAATGTGACAGAAGTCCGAAGCTTCTTGGGACTAGCCGGGTATTACAGAAGATTTGTCAAGGATTTCTCCAAAATCGCCTTACTGTTGACTCAGTTAACTCAAAAGGGGATATCATTTAACTGGACTGACCAAAGGGAATCGGCATTCCAAGAGTTGAAAACTCGACTTCTGACTGCACCGGTTCTTACCCTACCTTCAGGTACGGATGGTTATACTATATTTAGTGATGCTTCTCATAAGGGTTTGGGATGTGTTTTAATGCAGACTGGGAGAGTTATTGTTTATGCTTCTCGACAACTGAGACCGCACGAAAAGAATTACCCAACCCATGATCTGGAACTTGCTGCAGTAGTATTTGCACTGAAAATCTGGCGTCACTATCTGTATGGGGCGACATGTGAAGTATATACTGACCACAAGAGTTTGGAATATTTCTTCACGCAGAAAGAACTGAACATGAGACAGCGGAGATGGCTAGAACTGATTAAAGACTATGACCTACAGATTTTGTACCATCCGAGAAAAGCCAACACCATTGCCGATGCACTGAGCCGGAAATCAATTGGAAACTTAGCCTGTTTGCTTACTGGGCAGAAAGAACTACTTTGTGACCTTGAAAAATCTGAAATTGAAATTGTTTTACGAGAACAAGGTGGAACAATAGCTGCTATTTCTGCTCAACCAGCACTGATTGAAGAGATTAAAGAGAAACAACAACTGGATGACTTCTTGAAGAAGATCATCGAAGAAAGGGAAACTAAACCAAGACTGGGTTTCAAATTTGAAAGTAATGTGCTGAAGTTTCAAGAAAGATTGTGTGTACCAAATGACTTTGAATTGAAAAGAAGAGTTCTGCAAGAGGGCCACAATTCAAAATTTTTTATCCATCCAGAGAATACGAAAATGTACCAAGACCTGAAACTGAATTTCTGGTGGCCGGGAATGAAGAAAGAAATTGCTGATTTTGTATCGAAATGTCTTCATTGCCAACAAGTTAAAGCCGAACATCAACGACCCGCAGGCTTATTGCAGCCCTTACCCATACCGGAGTGGAAATGGGAACATATCACCATGGATTTTATTGTGGGATTGCCTCGCTCCAGTAAAGGTATGGACTCAATTTGGGTTATTGTTGATAGACTGACTAAATCTGCTCACTTCTTACCTGTTAAGACAATTTATAATGCGGACAAATTGACTATACTCTATATTGATGAAATTGTTAGACTGCATGGAGTGCCTGTGTCCATTGTTTCTGACAGGGATTCGAAGTTTACATCAAGATTTTGGCAAAGCTTACAGACTGCATTGGGTACTGAATTGAGACTGAGTAGTGCTTATCATCCTCAAACAGATGGCCAGTCAGAAAGGACCATCCAGACTCTGGAGGATTTATTAAGAATGTGTGTCCTTGATTTTCAGGGAAACTGGGAAAGTCATTTGCCTTTAGCCAAGTACGCCTACAATAACAGTTTTCGTTCAAGTATTGGTATGGCGCCTTTCGAGGCATTGTATGGCAGAAAATGTAGATCTCCGATTTGCTAGGCAGAAGTTGGAGATGGGCCTTTGCTTGGGCCCGAGATTGTATACGAAACGACTGAGAAAGTGAAACTGACACAACAGAGACTGAAAACCGCACAGAGCAGACAGAAAAGTTATGCTGATGTCAGAAGACGGGATAGAGAATACGAAGTGGGTGATCACGTGTTTGTGAAAGTGACACCGATGAAAGGCCAGACTCGTTTTGGAGTCAAAGGCAAGTTAGCGCCGAGATACGTCGGACCATATGAGATTATTGAGAAAATCAATCTGGTGGCGTATCAAGTTGCGCTTCCTCCTGAAATGGAGCATATGCACAACGTCTTCCACATTTCTATGTTGAGGAACTACCTCTGGGATCCTTTCTATGTAATAGAGCCTACTCGTGTAGTGCTGAGTGATAACTACACTTACGAGGAACGACCTATTCAGATTGTAAACAGACGGATCAAGAAGTTGAGAAACAAAGAGATCCCGTTAGTGAAAGTCGACTGGCAAAACCACGGTGGCGTGTATGCCACTTGGGAAAGGGAAGATAACATGGCTAAAAGATATCCTGAACTGTTTCCACTGAATCCTATTTTCTTCTAAAACGAAGGTAACTCGAGTTTAGAGGACTAAACTCTTTTTAAACAGGGGAGACTGTAACAACCTCACCACTGTTTACCGTTAAACTACCGATTACTGCTAAACTGAGACTGATTATGAAAAGTAATTGAACTGATTAAAATACTGAACTGACTGACTGAAATCTGAAATTGATTGATTGACTATATCCGTTTAAATGCACTATCTATCTGTTTGACTGTCCGATTATCTGTTCATGTTTTTATGGTTAAATTGCAAATTGAAGGCCTTATCGGCAGCCGAACCCGAAATCGATTAGTGTTTTATGATCAATAGAATTTATGCGAATTTATGGTGTATTTATCTGAAATGTGATTTGGTATGATTTAATTGGATTAAAATAAGCTTAATCCCACAAGTTGCATTATTTGCCACCTTGCCATTATAGTGGGCCACTATCAAAACCTTGGTTGCAGCCTTATCACACTTAGACAACACACCTTCTTCAGCCATTTTGAGAGGCAAAACCGACTGAGAGAGAGAGGTAGAGGAACTTAGCTTCATCTTGAATTTTGCTTGAAAATTTGAAGGATTGAGTGCATATTTGAGCTTGTATATCTTGCATCCAAGACCTAAGGTAGTGTAATTACCCTCTTGTTTGTGAATTGAACTTGTTCTTACACGATTCATGTCAAATTTAGTGGATTAAGTCATGAAATAGCTTCACATGTTGAATTATAACTTAATTCATGCATGCATGGTTGTATTGATGAATTTTAAGTTGTTTTCATGGAAAAATTGTCACATGCATGTTCATAATTAAGCTTAAGTCCATGATTTCATCTTGTTTTGGGAAGAATTGGCTCACTAGAGCATCAAATTGAAGCTTTGAGATGGTTTAAATTCATGCATGTTATGTTCGAATTATATTCTTGAAAATTGGTTTGAAATTGAGTTGTTTGAAACACCCTTGGGCTTTGATTTTACAATTGGGCTTTGGAATCATGTTAAACTATGAGTTTTGGGATGTTTTCTAGAAAATTGGCCCAAGAGGATCGAAATTTATGTTTTAAAACTTGGTTTTGAGCTTGAGGTTCAAATTTGGAATTTCTAGAATTTGGACTCACGCTCGAGCGGGGTGACTGGCGCTCGAGCGTGAAATTCGTGCTCCCAGTACTTTGCACTGTTTTGATTTCCGCTCGAGCGGAATAATTGACACTTGAGCGGGACATTGTGTCTCATGCTCGAGCGGGTGTCGAGCGCCCAATCGAGCGTGATTTTCACCTATCCAGCACTTTTGACTGTTTTGCAGAACGCTCGAGCGGGTAAGTCTACGCTCGAGCGGAAACCTTTGTCTGCATGTCCGCTCGAGCGGAGTAACCTACGCTCGAGCGTGACCCCTGTTTTCTGAAAATTCTGAAAATACTTTTAAAGTGCATCTTTGCATCCTCATCCCACCCTAGGCATTCTTAGGCCTAGTTTAAGGCATCTTAATAAGGATATAGATGTAGAACCACACCGAGGCAAATTAGGGATTAAGTTATTATTTTCCCAACTGTGTAGCTTAGTGTGTGTTCAATCTGTAACTGTGTAGGGTTGGCGACTGGGGACGCACTCTAGCTTTACTGTAGCCCAAAACTCTGTGAGTAACACTGTGTAAAGATATGTTCAAAATGATTATCTTCTGAACAATTGAACTGTACTGCTTTCTGAACTGATACTATTAATTGAATGAATGTGTGTCCTATATTCTGAACTGTATTATGGCATCCTTAGCAACTACTGTTTACTGCTACTGCTACAGAGATCTCTGTCGGTTCCCTTGTTGGAACCACTACTGTTTACTAATTGATAGCCATCATTTACTGTTCGGTCTTTTAAGACCTACTGTTCACTGTACTGTTATGCTAATGGATGTACCACATATGACTGAATGACTGACATACTGAATTAATGAACTGTTTTCATTACTGTAAGGACATTCATTCTCAACCTCTTTACGCATTATGTTATTCACTGGGCTTTAACTCACTGCTCATATATATATGTAGGAGTATAGGTGTAGACGCACCCTCGGGCCTCTCTACAGTTCGGACTCAATTGGTGTCACGGTCCTGTATCTAATCTCGCGGAGTGCAATGCAAGACTGATGAATTATCAAAGAGTCCAAATCCGACAAATCATTTTTGAAAACAGATTTTTTGAAAGAAGTGCCAAACATGGACTGCTTTGCCAGATACAGAGTCGCCACCTAAATATTTTATTTTGAAAAATTTAGGAAACCCTGACTCGTTGCCTAAGGCCACGTATCCGTCATCACCAAAGTTGCCTCGGCTCGGGAACTTGGATACGATTGGGGAAGGTCACTTCGTGAGCACCCCCGCTCGCCCGATCAAAGATCGGCCTCTACTAACCATGATATCTAATTTTGAAAATATTATGCGTTCTTATTCCGGTTATTAGCCTAGATTTACTACGTGATGCGCACAGCATACAAGTATAGACTGGGTCGCCTGAATTGGAACAAAACATTTCATGTTTGTTTATTTGAAAATGGTTTGATGGTGCTACCCGCAAGTAGACTAAGACGTGGATTTGCCACCCTCAGGTGGGCTTAGAAAATATGATTTTGCCACTATCTAGTGGGCTTAAAACTCGCAGTCGATGAATTGTTCCAATTCAAATAACCCAACCTTCACCCACAGGCATTCAGGCAGTTATATCATGTAAGCACATAGCCTCATGGTAAGCATGCTATCATGGTAGTCACTCACACGCATGCAAGGATACTAAAGCATAAGTACTTACCGAGTACTCCAAGCCAAAACAGAAGCTCTGTTAGAAATCCATTCATGATCCTAACTGTACAGAAATGCTTAATGCCACACATGCAAAATGCAACTAAGATAGGCTCGACTATTCTAAACATGGCATATGATGATGTTACAGCTAACACGTATTCAATTTGGAATTGAAATACAAATGCAGTTAGTATGGTGCGCCGAGTCCGGTGCATGCAATACAGATGAATGAATGTAAACATGCTATCATACTGTATGCTAATTGAAACATGCCCTAATCTAACCATCATAAGCAGGTAAATAAAAGGGAGAAAGACGTGGGGTTGGAAGACATACATCACACGCACGCACACTTATTATAGTTGTGCCCTCGCTCGGAGGGTCCGAATAAATAATACAGTCCGAATGAATAATTAAATATTACAAAACCCTAATTAATTAACAAATTAACTAGGAAAGTGATAAACTAGCATGTGAGCCTATGGACTGCCTCAGCTCTGTTCCGAATGGTGGAATGATGCATGCTTGAATTGCCTGGCACGAAAATCCATTACGATGCCCCGATTCACCTCTGTTTGCAATTTTTCTCGGAATATTGTGCAAAGCTCCAGAAGGCTGCTGATTTATGATTTACTACAACAGAGAGCAACAAAGGGGCATGGCAAAGTATTTTCACATATGTATGCACGACTACTCTTCAGGGAGTGTAGTCCTCGATCCTCGTGCCATCAATCACACATATCGATGCATGATGGCCGAGGAGTCGAATTGCACGACTCGATGTGAAATGAATGCGCATGGAAACGCAACAAGACCTAAACTCCATCATGGGTAATCCGGAGTGTCGGCGACCGGGGAATTGAGACTCGTTTTATCACTCGAAGTACGAAACGTCCCTCGTTTCCCGTGTTTGGGCTAACTCCTATCCCAAACACAATGCAAATGAGATGGCATACACAATGCGACTAACATACAACCTAGCATACACAATGCTATGAAATGGCATACACAATGCACGACGCAACATGACATACACAATGCTCTAAAATACAACCTAGCATACGCAATACTATGAAATGGCATACACAATGCATAATGGACTTACACCAACATGAGTGGACCTCAGCCACACTCACATCAGTGGCCATAAGATGAAAATGAGACCACCGAAATGCGTGCACACATGCACGCAAACCGAGGATAGAACCTAAGGCACAACGTGCAACTCTAACAAGGCATGGCAAGGCATGCAACATGGCATTCAAACATGCAAATTTTCAGCACTGAAACGTAATGCAAAACGATCCCGAATCATGGATATATGGCACCCGATGCATGAGATGAGCCCCGAAACTTCAAAACTAGGCACATGTATTGACTTGTAGCTATACAAAGCATGCATTATTTGACCATGAAGCACAAAGATAGAGCCAAGGTAGTCTTAAAACATGAACATTTCTAGTTCAAAGCATGACCAAAAGATGCTAGCGTGATGGACTAAAATAGCATGCAACTTTGACTAGCAAACATGGTTTACATGGCATGCATATGAAGCATATGAAATCTCACCAAACCAGAAAAAATCAGTGAATAAAACATGCCAAAATATGTCCAAATAATCACTGAAATGCAGCCAACATGTGCAAAAATGAGGGGCTTCTTTGGAAGGGCATACAAGGGGTAATTAAGCACATGCATCAAGGACACTTAGCATGGCACAACCAATTCTGGAAATCAAATATGAAAGCCCTAAAACTCACCAAATTGACCCTGAAATTGGTCTAGGGAACATGCAAAGAAAGGCCTCTTTGAAGGGCCTTGAATGGGATTGGTCTATACATGCAACATAGACCTAAAATATGGCGAAATGGGCCTCGGACAGAGCCAAGGCAGGCCTCAAAACCCTCAAAATGAGGCCTGGAAAGTGGCTTCGATGCATGAAAAATAGGGTCCCTTTAGAAGGTCTAAAAGATCCCCAAACATGACAAGGAGATAGGGGGTCACCCCCCTCTAATTTTGGCCCTCAAAAATGCGTCAAAGCCACTGAAAATCCACTGGATTTCAGTGGCTACGAGGCCAAACCATGGCCAATGCAAGTGCTCTAATGCATAGCCTTAATCATGAAGGAATGAAGCATGCATAGGGGAAGATGACCCCAAACAGAGAATAGAAATTAATCAAACATAAAGATGATATCAAAACAAGATTTTTTTCAGTTTAGGTCGAGGTCTAAAATGGCTCACAAATAAGGCTAATGTATCATGCAAAAACAGCCCTAAAAGAGAGATTGAGCAAACAGGGGAAAAAAAGGCCTCAAACAGCAAAGAGCCCTTTAACAAAGTTGAAGAGGGGCTCAAAAAAAGATACTTTACAGTTTATGTCAAATCTCGAATATGCTCACAAGTAAGGCTAAAATATGATGCAAAAATAGCCCTTAAAAAGAGATAAAGGGAAAGGGGTAGAAAAAGGCCTCAAACAGCAAAGAGCCCTTCAACAAAGTTGAAGAGGAGGTCAAAACAAGATACTTTCTAGTTTGGGTCGAAGCCCATAAATTCTTTTAAATAAGGCTAACCAATCATGCAAAAAAATACAAATTTGAGGGAAATGGACACTTACCCTTGAAGAGCCGACCTCCAACTGCTTTTGGACCAGGTTGGTGAGCTTTCAACCTTTGCAATTGACTTCCAAGGTGCTGTAATGGATGATGGAGGTGTGGTGCTAAGGGTTGTAGTGCAAATGGACCAAGAAAGTGAGGGTTTTGGAGCTTTAAGTAGTAACAATGGAGGAGGGAGGTTATAAGCCTTAAGCAAAAGTGTCTAACCTAAGATATGAAGAGGAGGGCCTCTATTATAAAGAAGAGAGGCCAAAGCTTCTCTTGGAAGCTTCAAAGATCCTCCATACACGTGTATGGTGGATGCACCAAATGGTCCCCGGCTGGCACAGCTGGATTACACTCAAAAGGGACAAAAGCAATAAGCAGGCCGGCCAGTTCAAGTGGCCGGCCGGCCACTCCCCGTGGTCGGCCGACCAGGGGTCAAAAGGTTTAAGAACAATTGCTGGTCGGCCTACCCAGAAAGGTGGCCTCCCAGATGAGTAGAACACATCCATGTGGAGAAAAACCAGAAAATGTGACCCAGGAGAGAGAAAAGCTAGCTTTTTAGAGGGGTTCAAAAGGGTCAAGAGGAATTACTGGTCGGCCTACCCATATTGGTGGCCTCCCAGATGAGTAGATCACAATGGTGGTATGAAAAGCCAGAAAATGTGGCTTAAAAGTGGGAAAAACCAGCTTTCTGTCAGAAAAATCGACTTTTGGAGAGAGAAAATGAGAAAACTGGCTTTTCAGGAGAAGAGGTGGCCGGCCACCATCCTACTACCTCCCTAACAGTGAAAATAGGGTCCCTACCAAAATTGGACCAAAACGGATGCAAAACGAAGGTTCGGGGGCCAAAACGTGCGGTTCGGGGCCCCGAAACTAGGCTGTTAGGCACCGGAAGTGGCGTATGACCACAAAGGTGGTCTCCCGGGCCACAGTGTTCCTCTAAAGGGAGGAAATAAGATATGTGCCAAAAATCGGAGTAAACGAAGGTAGTTAAGCGGTCCCGAACCGCGGCACACGGCCGACGGCTTTGAAAAACCGAAAAACGGGCTCCAAATGGGAAAAATGGCCTACGACCACGAAACGTAGCCTACGGCCACTGAGAGATGGTCTACGAGACCTCTCCCTCCCTTCGGGAAGAGAAAACAGAGAAAACAGGACCTGGTTCGCAAACCGAGGCAAAGCACAAAAGAGCCCCGAAGTCCGGAGGCAAGGCTTGCAGCCGAGACTCTGAAACCTCAGAACGAGCACAATATGCAACATCACCGAGCGCTCAACTGGTGACGTCTGAGTCTTAAGGTCGGTCAAAAATGGGGTGTCTACAGTTGCCCCTCTTTGACAGAACTCGGAAGTCACACGTGACGGGAGTGAATGTTAAAGCCCAGAGACGACCCATTTTTGACAAGGCCGAAGACTTAGACAAACAGGCAAGATAACACAGATGTGCCCGCATGCATGCCCGCATGCAAGGGGCAAGATGCAAAATGATATGCACAAAGCCTGACGTAACTCATGATTATGCAAAGCAGCAAGCTATAATGAAGCGCACATGCAACAGTTTTAAGCAAGAATGCAAAGCAACAACTACATTTCATGCAGTTTAAGAATGCGAAGAATTATTCAATTCTCGCCGCGGCTCACACGGAGAAGATACAATACCTGCGCGATTCGTCTGGTCGTACCAGTTTCAAATGAACCGTACATACAATATCGTGCCTGAAAGAGGAAGAAACTCAACAAGTACAACATAGTTAGCAACACATGTTTAACACTACGTCGAATGCAGACAAACAAGGTGCTGACGGGAAAGCGCATCGCAATGCGAGAGACAAGCGCGTAACAACGTAAGCTAAGCGTGAGGGTATAACAATACCAATGAAACGTGCACGACAATGCAGGTGGTATGCATGAGAATGCAAGTGATGTGCATAACAATGCAGGATAAGTGCGAATTTGAATGCGTGTTTGATGCGAGACAACGAGCAAAGAAATGCAAGTTTCGACGAGTGCGATTCAAATGCGACCTCCGGTTTACCTCCCGGAAGGGTCACAGCATACTCAAAAAGGATACATCTTGCTCTTGACGAGTGACGATGAGACACGCATCGAAAGTTGGAGTTGGAGTTCCTGCGGAGGGATTTTGCGACAAAAAATGCACTTTTCTTGTACTCTCTCGGGTCCCGGGGACTCCAATCATCACCAAAATTTGCAGAGACCTTGGAGGCCCTCTTGGGAACACCACCGACCAGGTTTGGAGTCTAGGGGAGGCCACCGACCAGGTTGGAGTGCAAGGGGTGGTCGGCCTGCCAGAAAAGGTGGCCGGCCGACCACCTAGCCCAAATCCGGGGCAATTTGGTACTTTCACACTTGGATCTTTAAGTATACTCGGCCAAAGCTATTTTTGCTCACATCTTCAGATCCGAAGTCACCTTCTCCCCCTTCCTAAACTATTTTCTCCCTCAGATCTGTGCTCTATACGCGTTTTCCAACGCCCTACGCCAAGTTGTTTCGCAAAAACTTTCAGTTCTCTTCACTTTAAACCGATTAAAATTTGATTTCGGAGCTTCTTTTCTCATTTTCACCACTTGAGGTGAGTTTGTCTCAATATTTGGAAGATTTTCTCGGGGGTTGACTTTTGTTGATTTTTTCATTTCCCGAGAGTTGACTTTTGTTGACTTTTTCCAATTTTAGCTCATTTCGCTCATTTTTGCTCCTTTTTGCAAATCTCTTGAAATGGCGGGTCAATTTCCCCATGGCGGAGGTTCTCTAGGTGCCGGAGGCGAGCCTGACATCATGTCTTTGCATCCGAGGGTTCGCCCCTTTATCCCCGAGAGGTACAATCCTTCGACTCATGTCCTCCCTCGAGCGATTTTTTATCATTTTACCAACTTCGACCCTCAAGCTCTTGTAGACCTGCTATTGCGGGAGCCGGAGTCCCATCTCTCTCATGAGGCGCGAGAGGTATGTACTTCACTTTTTTACATTTCCTGCCTTAATTCTGCATTTTCCCTGCATTTCATGCTATGTATGCTTATTGCTCGTTCTGAACACATCCGCATGCCATACTTCTGCTCATTTTAGCACACAACTTGTTCTGTATGCTTAGTTTATAACACAATACTTTGCCTTGAACGCACAGCTCAATCACTTGAATCTCTGAAATCTGAACACACAACCCAAATTTAATTATGAACACGCAGCCCACATTTGCTGAAAGTTAAACACGCAGCCCAACCTTTAAATTTCTGAAATCTGAACACAAAGCCCAAATTTGATTGAAAGTTGAACACGCAGCCCAAACTTTAAATTTCTGAAATCTGAACACACAGCCCACATTTGTTGAAAGTTGAACACGTAGCCCAAACTTTAAATTTCTGAAATCTGAACACACAGCCCAAATTTGATTATGAACACGCAGCCCACATTTGATTGAAAGTTGAACACGCAGCCCAAAATTTAAATTTCTGAAATCTGAACACACAGCCCAAATTTGATGTGAAAGTTGAACACGCAGCCCAAACTTTAAATTTTTGAAATCTGAACACGCAGCCCAAATTTGAAGGTGAACACGCAGCCCACATTTAACTGAAAGTTGAACACGCAGCCCAAATTTGATTGTGAACACGCAGCCCACATGTAACTGAAAGTTGAACACGCAGCCCAAACTTTAAATTTTTGAAATCTGAACACGCAGCCCAAATTTGATTGTGAACACGCAGCCCACATTTGTTGAAAGTTGAACACGCAGCCCAAATTTTAAATTTCTGAAATCTGAACACGCAGCCCAAATTTGAAGGTGAACACGCAGCCCACATTTGTTTAAAAGTTAAACACGCAGCCTAAACTTTAAATTTCTGAAATCTGAACACGCAGCCCACATTTAACTGAAAGTTGAACATGCAGCCCAAACTTTAAATTTCTTAAATCTGAACACGCAGCCCAAATTTGAAGGTGAATACGCAGCCCACAACTTATTCATAGCTTATTCATTTCGTTCTGAAACTGAATACTTGTGTTTATTATGAATGCAGACATCCTCCCGCGTTACACGAGGATATGGTTCTATTGCTGCGACAGATTGGTATGGGGAGCTCCCGGAGGCTGTCCGTGATTGGGTTGATCTGGTAGGATTCAGGACCTTTTGCACCGGGATATCTTGCTATCCAGCTAGCCGGACATTGATGGGCGCCCTGGTGGAGAGATGGTGGGACACCACCAACTCCTTCCATTTCTCAGCCGCCGAGGACATGACCATAACCCCATTTGACTTCGCCGTGTTGACGGGCCTTGACGTGGGAGGCTGGGCGATCCCTTACGACGAGGACATGGGCGAGTGAGAGGTAGCCTGGATTCATTTGTTGGGAGCTCGCCCACCGGTAGACCGATCTTCGGGCCGAGTCTGATATGCCTGGTTTTCTACGCAGTTCAGGGGAACTGAGCCTAAGACTCCTGAGGAGATTACACAGTACACCCGCGGGTTTTTGATGTTCCTCTTCGGGACTACTCTGTTCGCCGACAGGGGGAACACCGTTGGGCTATATTTGCTGAGTGCCCTGGTGGACCTTACGCAGGTTAGTCAGTATGACTGGGGTGGCGCCAGCTTGGCTAGCCTTTATTGCTATATGAGTGCGACCTCCCGCGGACAGGGGAACATAGTCGACGGTTATTGGAGAGCCTGCGAGGTACCTTCTGCCCTCTTGATTCACATTTCTGCTTTTCATTATCTGTATATTGCACACACGGCACACTTTACATTCTGTACTTACATTCTGCCCTCAGCATTCTGTATTTAGATTCTGCACTCAGCATTCTGTATACTGATGGCTTTTGCCTTGTTTTCCACAGTTATGGGTCTTCGCGTACTTTCCGACGCTAGCCCCAGAGCTCGAGGTGGAAGCCCCTCTCATGACCCCTTATTCGCTCATCTTCGAGGGCCAGTACCGGTCGCGGCCCCGGGAGACTCTCCCTTATCTACCGCAGTATTTTGACACTGTGCGGGCGACCGAGGTATGTCAGAACTCTCAGTTCTTCCCATGTAAATCTTTGATTCATGCTTGGACATTTGCGATTTCTAATCGGCTTATGCATTGGCTATCCGCAAATCTTATGGCAGCCCTAGGCGCCTCTGGGTGGGGATCTCCGATTCCAGTTTGCTGGAGGATGGGCCTCCTCCCGGTATAGCATCTTGTTCGAGGGGCCAGTTGGTAGGGCCTGGTTCCTGGGGGAACGCTTTCTTCGTCAGACTATGGGCTTCCCTGAGCTGAGTGTCCCTTCAGCACACCTAGACGATATGCGGCTCGCTGACAGGCTTACTCCCCAGGGTGTCATTGATGCCAGGCTGGGCATTGATGCACTGCTGCATTTGGAGGACGGGGAGTACGCGACCTATCGCCACACCTACTTGATGCCTCCATTGACAGGTGTTCGTACTCCCTCGAGGAGGTCTACCGACATGCCGTCTTCGAGTCACACCCGAGCCAGAGACATTCCTTCGGCCAGTAGGGCTGGCACATCCAGAGGTGAGGCTGGACTGGTTTCTCCGATTCCCCCGACTTATCATGATGCCGGATGGCCAGGTATCCCGACTGAGTTGACGGGATGGAGATACGGGGCTTCTTACCCAATTCCGCTAAAGCCTCCTATGCCAGATCATCCATACACCAGAGACTCTGACTCACCACCGGTATGTTTTACAGCTTTGCTTTATCGCTCAAATACTTGGACATTCATTCATTCACTGATGATTTGCACTTTCATCTGCAGCTTACCATGGAGTATGCTAAGGGGTTACTCGGGTTAGTGGCCTCGCTCGAAGGCATGGTCTTGCGGAGAGAGGCGCAACTGTCCACCATGGGCGTCTCGGTACTGTTTAGTTTTCTTGCATTTAACATATCTCTGATGACATGCTGAATTTGAACATTTCACTGCATTGATTGACCAACTGTATGCGGAGAGCACATCTGACATACACCACGTCTATGAACTATATTGGCATACATTCACTCCATGTAGCTTTTTATCTGCACATCTGATATACATATTTTAGCTGATGTATTCAAATTGCACTCTTTCTTTTCAGATGCCTCCGATATATACCGGGCCACAGGAAGGGCCATCTGGGCCTTCCGGAGGAGCTGGGCCATCTAGGCCTTCTCGAAGAGCTGGGAGAGGGGAATCGTCTCGAGGACAAGGCAGGCACAGAGCACATATCATTGAGGAGGAGTCCAGTGAGGAGGAGGAGTCAGCGCATCGTCAGTCAGAGACATCTGCTGGCAAGGAGGATGATTCTGAGTCTGGCTCTGAGGGCGGAGATGATGCCGAGGAGGATCTCGAGGATGACAGCTCTGACTCAGATGGCGATGATGGCACTGAGGCTGTTCCACAGAAGAGGACAAAGAGGGCCTCTTCTTCTTATGCCTGAGAGCACAGATGTTCCTGCTTTATTTACCTTTTTTACTAGTAGTTGTAGCACATTGTACATTATTAGGCAGTTTTATTTTCTGTAAAACTTGTACCCTTGTTGTAAAATGTTATAACAAATAAGGCATGATGGAATGAAACAGCTTTTGTTCAAAAAAGTGTTGTATTTTATATTCTTGCATCGCTTCGCATTATTTTGCACAAAAATGAGATTGAATGGAAATCGTGCATTGAAAATTGCCAAGTCAGGTAGTGAACTGACGTAACAAACAAAGCAACTTAACTTACTAAGAAAGGACAGAACCTTAGCAAGTTTACAACTCGATAAGCAAGACACAACAATGTTGATTAAACTTACAACTCGATAAGCAAGACACAACAATGTTGATAAACAAAGAGTAACAACTCAATACACAAAACTCGTCAACTCGACAAAATTCAACAACTTGGTAAGCTTAACAACTCGGTAAGCAAAGCAACAACTCGATAAGCAAAAATAACAACTCAATAAGTCGGATTTAACAACAACTCGATAAACAAATACATTTCGGACGATCTGAGTGACGGAACGCATCCGAAACGGAGGAAAACTCGCACCTTTAAGGCCCCCAATGCATGAAAATGCTTGAAACTTTCTTCTAGAGGCTAGAACAAGACCAAAGCCAACCTCCTCTTGATGGCCGACCACCTAAAGGAGCTGGCTGACCAGCTTTTTGCATTGGAGAGGAGAGGGGTGGTCGGCCTGCCAGAAAAGGTGGCCGACCGGCCACCTAGCTTGGCAACCACCAAATTTTTGACACGTGTCCTCCGAACAGTGCCTTATCCTCTTTAAAAACTCCAGCCTCGTGGTTCTCTCATTTCATCTTAGTTTTGCACCAAAATAGAAGCATTTCTCACCCAAAATCTCACAGCTTGGATTGCTTCTTTAAATGGCTCGGAAAAGTTGAACTTTCGGGGTTTCGGCTTGAATGCACTATTCACGCTGAGCCGTACTTCGCTGCACATTCCGTTCCTTCATGCCGTGGCGAGGTTTTGGAATCCGGTAACACATGTCTTTAGCTTCGGCGAGCAAGAGATGTGTCCGACCTTCGAAGATTTTCAAGTTTTGATGGAATCTGAGCGCCATGAAGAGATTTTGTCTCAGCTTCGCTTCGATCACACCCAAGCTTTAGGACAGATGTGTGGGCTCACCATGCACGATGCTCGGTCTCTGATCTGCAACGGGGAACTGGATACCCTTGGCTTGATTCATCGCTTTTCTGATGCCGAGAACCACGGCGACCATTATTGGCAAGGTTTTCGGCAACATGCCCTTTGCTTGTGCATGCTATCTCACTTTTTGCTTGCTCCGAGCTTTAGCGGATCTAGTATCCGTCTGATTGAAGTTGCTCGAGGCTTGAAAGAAGGACAGAGCTGCATTGCCATGACATTGGCCGAGACGCTGATGCTTTCTATCACCGAGAGACGACTAGATTCGCAGGGAGTCCACTACTGCTGCAGGTAATGTTTCCCACCCTTTCTCACATATATATTGCTCACATCACTCGGCACTCAGGCTCAGTTTTTCTCACAAAACCCTTTTCTTAATTTTCTCTCATCGTACATCTCTCTATTCTTTATTCTCTCATTTTTCATCCCTCCCTAGGTATGGTTGATGGATAAATTACAGGTTGTGGACTCTTGCCCAGCCTACTCAGCTCGCGGCTACTTCTTCCGACAACGACTAGTCGATGTCCTTGATGAGGGATGGTGGTTCGACTGGATGTGCAATTTGTCTGCGGATCGCATTGCTTGGCGCTGTCCTTGGCTCAATCTCCCGGCAATGAGCTATAGCATGTCCCGGCAGACCGGGATCCAGTTGATTGGTCTGACTCACTGTGTGTTCTACTTTCCGTTCCGGTTCCGGCGCTAGTTCGGTCATGATCAGACTTGCCCGCCAGAGGGGATAGAGTATCCTGCTACATTCTCGGTTCGAGGCGCACAGCTTGCCCGGTATGCCACAGCATGGAAGACTAGAGAGCTCCTGGCCCCTGCTCCCACTTTCAGTTGCACCTTGTCTGATAAGTGCTTGGATTGGCTCAATGAAGAGGCACAGGAAGGGCCTACTTTGGCATCAGAGGCTTCGACCAGCTCTGGGAGGGGGCACAGGAACACCAGACTTAGCTATGCCCCGAATTTATTGCTTTATTAGTACTTTCGAGTTTTCTTTATGATTGTAATAAAAAAGCAACTTCAATTTATATGCAAGAGCAGGAGAACTCTGTATTGAAATCAATGAAATTGAAGGTTGTGGGTACTGAAAATTTTCCGCTTTGGTCCGAAAATGGTCTAAGTTGTAAAAAGATTAATTTGAACAAAGTCAACTTTTATTAAAACTTTTCAAAACCATTTTCGATATGGATCAGAACTGGACATGCCTGAAATCTATCACTGAGATGCACAACCCCGGATCCCTGCAACTGGAAAGTTGCCCCTAGTCTGAAGAGTACCGCGGCACTGCACAGCAACGGAAAGTTGCCCCTTGTCTGAAGAGCACTGCACCGGAGATCATAGCCGAATCTTTGAACACTGAATAGACAAAAATGACCGAGATGATCAAATGGACAAAGTTGATCGGGAAAAGTTTATGGCTGAACTTCAGGATGAAGTTGCCTACATATCCCAAAGATGGGAATCAAGCCTTACGTAGTTCAGGCTTAGATTCACTCGAGTATTTTCACTCTCCTTTTACGCTCTAACTTTTGCCAAGGCCGCCCTTTGCGGGTTTTCAACCTTGCGAACTCAGTTTTTATAGTTTTCAATTTTTCAATGCTCTAACTTTGCCTAGGTCGCCCTTTCGGGTTTTCGGCCTAGCGAGCCTCTCAGGGGTAATATTTCTTCAACTTGTCCATGTTGATCGGTTGCGAGAACTCAAAGCCATCTAGGTCCATTAGAACCATGGCTCCACCTGACTAAATAGCTTTGATTATATAGGGACCAGTCTAATTGGGTCTGAACTTGCCCCTTGGGTCGTGGATGGGAGCTCGGTTGTCCTTGAGCACCAAATCTCCTTCCTTTAGATTTCTGGACTTAACTTTCTTATTAAAAGCCCTGGCAATTCTGCGTTGATATCCTTGAACATGGTACAATGCTTTCAGTCTGCGTTCGTCAAAAAGCATGAGTTCTTCAAATCTGTTCTGTTGCCAATCTGCTTCGACTATCTGACACTCAGCCAGCACTCGCAAAGACGGAACCTCAATTTCAATAGGCAGAACGGCCTCCATCCCATAAACTAATGAATACGGAGTCGCCCCGGTAGAAGCTCTAATTGAAGTCCGATACCCCCACAGAGCAAACGGCAGCTTGTCTGGCCAATCCCGATAGGTTTCCACTATCTTTTGCAATATGTGTTTGATATTCTTGTTGGCGGCCTCGACCGCTCCATTGGTTTGCGGCCGATATGTAGATGACTTATGAAAAGCCACGTTGTATTTCTCCAACAAGTCAATCACTTCCTTCTTGAAGTGGGAACCATTATCTGAAATGACCTCGTTTGGGACCCCATAACGACAGATGATGTTTTTTTGATGAACTTTGCAACATGTAACACCTTCAACACCGCATAGGATTGGGCCTCAACCCACTTCGTGAAATAATCTATTGCGACCAGGATGAACTCATGCCCGTTAGACCCCTTCGGAGTGACAGCCCCGATCACGTCGATTCCCCAAACTGAAAATGGCCATGGCGAAGCCATATTGTACAACTTTGATGGCGGGATGTTCATGCGGTTTGCATGGATCTGACATTTGTGGCATCGCCGAACAAAGACGATACAATCCTCCTCCATGGTGGACCAGTAGTAACCCTGTCTGAGGATTTTCCGTGCCAGCATTACCCTGTTCATATGTGCTCCACATTCTTCTCCATGGATGGCCTCCATCAGGCATTTTGATTCTTCAGCTTCAATGCATAGCTTATGCATTCCCAGATGACCTCTCTTGTATAATTTACCTCCGCAGATGATAAATTGAACGGCCATTCTTCTGATTGCCCTTTTATCCTTGGCATTTGCCCCTGGTGGATACACCTCTTTCTCCAAGAAGTTCCAAATGTCGTAATACCAGGGGTTCTCATCTTGAACCTCGTCTATAGTAGCAATTGACTCATAAGCTGGTGCAAATTTCTGGTCAATAATGACTGGACGCATCCGAACTCCAAACGTGATGTCTATCATGGAAGATAGAGTTGCTAAAGAATCTGCGAACCTGTTGTTCTCTCTTAGTAGATGAGCAAAGTTTAACTTCTCAAACCGAGGAATCAACAAATCCAAGGCCTGATGATACATCATCATCTTTTCTTCTTTGACTTTCCAATCTCCTTTCGCTTGAGATACAACAAGATTCGAGTCCCCGATGACGTCCAACCGTTTTGCCCCTAGTTCCAGGGCTGCTTCCAGACCGGTAATGCATGCCTCATATTCTGCTTCGTTGTTCAAGACTTTGAATCAGAGTTTGAATGTTAGAGGGATACGGGAGTTGTCGGGTGCTATTAGTAACACCCCTATTCCATACCCGTACTAGTTTGACGCTCCGTCAAAGTACATCGTCCAAAACTCGTCGTCGATATGCAAAATGGCCTCATCTGGGAATGAGTACTCAACTGCTTCACCTCCTTCCACTGGATGATCGGCTAAGAATTCTGCTACTACTCTTCCCTTGACCGACTTGCGTGTCACATATTTCAGATCGAATTTGGAAAGCAACAGTAACCAACGAGCTAGCCTACCCGTAAGTGCTGGTTTCTCGAAAAGATATTTGATGGGATCGAGTCGTGAAACCAACATTACAGAGTGAGCTAACAGGTAGTGTCGCAGCTTCCTGGTAGCCCATACCAAAGCTAAGCAAGCCTTTTCCAACGGTGTGTAGCGATTTTCACACTCTAGCATCTTCTTGCTCAGGTAGTAGATGGCCCTCTCTACTTTGTCCTCTGATTCTTGTGCGAGCATGCAGCCCATTGTGGTCTCAGTTACCGAAAGGTACAATATCAACGGTCTTCCCGGTTCTGGTGGTGACAACACAGGTGGGTTTTGTAAATATTCCTTGATCTTTTCAAAAGCAGCTTGGCATCGGCCGTCCCACTAGAATTTCTTTCCTTTCTTCAGGAGACCAAAAAGTGGTTCACAAGTCAAGGTTAATTTTGAGATAAACCGTCTTATGAATTGCACTTTACCCAGAAAGCCTCGCACCTCCTTTTCAGTCCTTGGTGGTGGCATTTCTAGGATGGCCTTGATTTTGGAAGGGTCAACTTCGATACCTCTCTGCGTAATCAGAAACCCCAGCATTTTCCCTGCTGTGACACCGAACGTACATTTCTGAGAATTCAACCGCAACCGGAATTTCCTGATCCTTTGAAAGAACTTTTGCAAGGCGGTGTAGTGGCCCTTCCTTTCTTTGGACTTGACAATCATGTCGTCCACGTATACCTCAACCTCCTTGTGGATCATATCATGCAATATTGTGGTCGCGGCCCGTTGATATGTAGCTCCAGCGTTCTTCAGTCCAAACGGCATCACTCTGTAGCAGTATGTCCCCCACGGGGTGGTGAAGACAGTCTTTTCTTGGTCTTCAGGTGCCATCACTATCTGATTGTAGCCTGAGAAGCCATCCATAAATGAAAGCAAAGCATGCCCCGCTGTGAAGTCCACTAACTCATTAATGTGCGGCAAGGGAAAGTCGTCCTTCGGACTAGCTCTGTTCAAATCCCTGAAATCTACGCATACTCGGATCCTGCCATCCTTCTTTGGCACTGGAACGATGTTAGCCAACCAAGTTGGGTATTCGAATACCAGTAGGAAACCTGTGTCAATTTGCTTGGTGACTTCTTCCTTAATCTTGAGGGCCCAGTCCGGGCGGATTCTCCTGAGTTTTTGTTTAACGGATCGGGCCTTAGGGTTAAGAGGGATCCGGTGCTGTACAATCTCAGGATCGATTCCAGGCATGTCTTCGTAGGACCACGCGAAAACATCTTTGAAATCTTTTAATAAAGCGACTAAGCGCTCGCGTTCCTCCGAAGACAACGTGGACCCGATCTGGACCAGCCGTGAGTCCTCCTCAGTACCGACATTCACAGTAGTGATTTCATCCATTAAGGGTTTAACAAATCTTTCCTGCTCTTGTTCAATTAAGCGTTACAAAACCGGAGGAATTTCTTCCTCGTCGTTTTCATCAAAATTTTGAAAGTCTGAATTAATGCAATAAATCAAGGGCACATAAAAGTACTCAGAAACCACAGCTACTTGATTCTCATTAAGCACATCCAAATCGTCCAATTCCTCGGTTACAATAGACTCAAAAGAGAAAGAAAAAGACGACCTGGACAAGACTGTGGCATCCAGGTTATCACCCCTAGGAATATTGGACTCAGACTCAGTCGAGCTGGAACCTGATTCCGACTCACAAGATTCGGTGGAATCAGATTCCGGCTCACTACCTGACCCGGTGCTGCTGGACAAAAATCCTTCTTCATACTGCCAAATGAGAGAGTGTGCGATAGATGCATCCAAAATAGTTGCTGGTAGGCCCGCAGCCGTTCCATTCCCGATCACGCATACCGAGAAATTATCCCCCGAGCACTTATGTTTGATCGGAGGATCTGAAAGTAGACATGCCAGCGCTACCCCCATTTCATTTTCAGCATCCTCAGACTGCACTTCCTTACTCTACTCAGCCTCAGCTAATAGGTCTGTCTGCTCTTCGGCAACATCATCCCCGAGTAACTGCAGGTCAAAGAAGATCTCAAACCCCGGCACGCGCTTCATCTCCGTGTTCAGCCACGGCTCTGGGAAGCCACAGAACGGAAAATCCTCCTCCTCCCGAACGAAGCGTCCGTTCAAGGTACCCTGAATGGGCCGGTGCATTAAGTCAAAAGGCTTCCCCGCCTTCTTCGCTCTGGCTCTCCTAGCCATCTCCTTACCCTTCCTCATCCAGTCCTCTTTGCTGGGCAGATAACCCAAGCCAAAGGTATGTGGGTTATATGGCACCTCGGCCAATGCTGCGACGCCTTTTCGGCCGCTGTTTCCCAATCCCATCCCGGGGATATGTTGAAGCTTGTTCGTGAGGTATACCGATTGAGCACTGACGTACACCCCCTCATTAACAGTGAAGATGTTCTGCACGACCCGGGCCTCAGCTAGAGTAAAACCGGATAAGAACACATCCTCCATACCGTGCTCAATTTCTAAAACTGGCATAGATACTTCCGGCGGTGGATGGATCAATGAATTCCCAAAAACAATGGCTACTCCCTTTCCATGGAGGTATTTCACCATTTGATGCAAGGTAAAAGAAACTGCCTTCACTTGATGCAGCCACGGCCGCCCCAAGAGCAGATTAAAAGTTGCGGGAACCTCTAGGATGTGAAAGTCAATTTCATGCTGCCCCGGCCCAACCTTGGTCTGAATTTTCGCTGTCCCCATTGCTTCTCTGCTTGTGTTGTCATATGCCCGAATCACTTGGGCTATTGGAACAAAGTCCGCGGTCTTCAAGCCAATTGCATAGGCAGTCCTTGCTGGACATACATTGATGGCAGACCTTGTGTCGACAAGCACCACGGGTATCCATTTATTTCTGCACTCCACGGAGATGTAGAGTGGCTTGTTATGGTTCGCACCCTCAGGTGGCAGCTCTTTATCAGAAAAGGTCAACATCGGGGTAGCTCCTCCTGGAAAAACTAAGCCCACCAGCTGTTCGGGCGTGGTGTCTATAGAGAGCTTGGCCTTGTCCATGGCCGATAAGACAACTTGTCGATGCACTCGCGATGCCATAAGCAGTCCCCAGATGGAGATGTCTGCTTGTATCTTCTTTAACTGCTTTAGTACAGCCTCTTCTTCGACTTGCTTTTCTTTCTGTCTCTCAGCTTCTTTATCTTTCCCAGATGCCTCTAGCTGGTCTAGGTGCGGGGGCTTGAAACACCGTCCGCTTCTCGTCATATGATCGACCTCACTGATATACCGGGTATCATCTGGCTGATTACTCCCCCAATCCTCATCCGTGTGGGCAAGACATAAATCATCGTCTTCCCACCACATTCCGTCGGCAGCCAACAGACACTTGTCTGGCTCCGATTCAATTGCACTCGCAGTACTCTCTGTCTACATGCTCGCAGCATTCTCTATCTTCGTGCATACAGCACTCTCAGTCCCCTCAAGGCCTTTAGCTTTCCTAATTTTCTCGACATCCTCAAACCTTTCTTGTTCCAACTGCGTCAATACAGCTAGTTGTTCAATAATTCCCGCATTCATAATGCCCAAGTCTCAAGCAGAATTCTTAGCACCGGCGCTCTCCGGCGATTTATTCTGATTTTCGGCCCTTCCGGCCACCACTGATATACTTGCCCCTGTCGGGCCCTATTCTAACTGAGCTTCGTCAACAACGTCTGGCAAGTCATCAAGCCACCCAGTAGCCTCTGCCGATTCCTCATAATCAAACCAGTTGACTGCTGCGTCTCCTGGATCTTGGTCGTTGAAAAACTAGAGGTTGGCCAAGTCCTCTTCCACAACCGTCAAACCATCTGTCCCCTGCTCAAATCTATCTCCTTGGATCACACACAGCTCTGCCCTCTCTGGTAATTCAATATTAGGCTCAAACTGGCCTGCTGGCAGAATGTAACCACTCGGATCATAGGCTTCCCCAGCGACACTCCCAGACTGCTCAAACCGTGATTGAACAATTCCATCATCCTCTGAAATGTCCTCTGTTCTATCTTTGCCAGTCACCACCATTGGCTTGGGTTGGGTTCTGGAGATGTCCAACATGCACAAAGAGTTAGTGCAGTTAGGAAGGAGCACCTCCGGCTTAGGTAGGTGGGAAAGAGTGATATATCTGCTGGGATCGTAAGACACGACCCCAGTTTGAATGAAGTTGATTCTTTTGGGAGGTGGAGCTTGGTTGTACGGTGGGAGAGGGTTTGTTGTGACATTGGGTTTTTCTGGAGGTACAATCACCTGCTTGTCAATGAGGTCTTGAATTTTATGACGCAATCTGAAACATTGGTCAGTGTCGTGACCATGTTGTTGGTGATATGCGCAGTATTTTTCTGGGTTATGGGAAGGAGGGAGTGGATTTGGCAATGGCCTCGGCTCCAAGGGTTTTAGATGCCCTTTCCTGATTAATACCCCTAGAGCCTTGGACAGGGGCATATACAGTGGGGTGGAGGTTCTTTGGCCTCTGGGTTGGAATCGAGTGGTTTGTGTGTTACTTCCGGACGCGCAGGAGAAAGGTGTAGCTGCCATGGGTCTTGGAAGGGAAGGGGGAATGGTGGTGACCACGCTCACCTCTGAAGCTCTTGCAGTTGCAGCGCCATTTGGGCCTGTATTGTTGTTGCGGTTAAAGGTTCTTCTGGGTTGCTCTCTATCTTGGTCAATCAGACCCTGTTTCATTGCATCTTCGATTTGTACCCCCATTTCATGTAGATCTGAAAAAGTGGGAAAGGGGAGCACAATCATTTTTTGCATCAGTTTTGGCTGGAGATTGCGCACAATCATCCTGATTTGGTCTTTGTCGGTAGGCCTCAGGGTCATCATTGAAGCCTTCGCCCTCTACTGGGTTACAAAATCCGAGAAGCTCTCCTTAGGCTCCTGCCTTGTTGTTTCGAGATCTCGGGTCGTAATCTCGATTTGGGTATTGTAAGAGTATTGCGCAACAAAGGCCTCGGCCATTTCATCCCAACTCCGCTTGACATCATCCTCTAACTTCGCATACCAGATAGCGGCCACACTCGACAGGGTCCGACCGAATAGTGAAAGCTTTTGTGGTTTGGTGAGGCCCATTGGCCGTAGTATATCTGAAAATAGCCGGAGATGCACCATGGGGTCCCCAGATCCGTCGAAGCGATCAATTTGCGGCATTTTAAACCTATCCGGCAGCGCAACAGCCATGTCGGTATATCCATCCTCGATATCCGGGATAGCCTTTACCCCTTGGGATTTCTTGAACAACTTCTCAAGCTTGCTCAATTTTAGTGCTGTATGGTTTACCTCGAACTCGAAGGGAGAGTCCGGTTGATTGACAAGCGTAGGTGCCTTAGATAGCTGGGGCAGAATAAGGGGCGGAGCTGGCCCCGTTGGTATGTCTGTATCTGCCTGGATATTTGGTGCCTCTTCGGGTGCCGGGATTCCTGGTGGGGGAGGAACTGGGTGTGAAGCAGATGCTCCGGCTTGTTGTTGCAATCTGGCAATTAACTCTGCCTGTTGGGCCATGATCTCGGCCTGTTGTTTGGCAAATTCATCTCGGCGAACAGCATCCTGCTGCATGGCTCTCATGGTGTCCTGCATTTGACGCATCATTTCCTCAACTCCTGTCGATCCCGCCATACTGCCCTGATCTGTCTGAACTACTGGCAGGTCTATCTCTATAGCAACAATTGGGATCTCAATCCAACTGTCCACTGATGGGGTAATCCACTGCTCTGGTAACCTCTACTCAGATATACTGTGCCTTTTTGACCTCCGTCTGATAACCGGGGGTAGAGAGTGAAACACTGGTTGTCCGTCAACCAGATACTCAGATCGATTGAGTCGGCGACCTCTTGTCCAGGGTGCTTGGGGAATATCTGCTTGGTCTAGCGCAATTGTGCTAAACTACCTAGCAAAAAGATAAATAAAGCAATAATAAGGAAATAAACAACAAGACGAACGGACAGCATAACAGCGTAAATAAACACAACACACAGTCGAGTATAATTAACACGCAATTGATACACTGTCCTCAAAAACCGATCATTATTCCTGAATTACTATTCCCAAATCACTGTCCCCGAAGCTAAATTTGATACCCGCAGATAACTAATTCCGAAAATACTGAACTGGTGCCCGCAGGACCTTGATACCCAAAAATACTGAACCGGTGCCCGCAGGCCTAATACCTAGAAACACTGAACTGGTGCCCGCAAGCCTCATGCTCAAACTTGCAAACTGATACATGCATTCGTATAGAGACGCACTGTAAAAGCACATAACAAACAAGTGAAAGCCAAAACACCCCTATGTTGGGGTAGGGTTTCCCTGTCCTATTTTGTCAGGAACTAGGGTTTCACTACGCACGCAGCGGTTTCAAACAACCTATAAACGAGTAAGCAACCTGTCCTAGTTTGGAATGGTCACTATAGATTCCGAATATGCACAAGGTCGAATGGTCAAAAAGGGTGCCTCGGTAAAATCGGGGTTTGTGCTCCCATACTGGCAGAGCCCGTAACTGGTCAGCCTTATGGGATGCTTCTCGAAGCAAGCCTCCGGCAAACTGTTCAGGAATAGCAAATGGCAAACACGGTGTCCTAGGCGCACCAATGCAAATGCAATACAAAGAAACACATAAGTGTAGTCAAAACAAGATATCATGAGTTCGAGTCAAGTTCTCTAAATCCCCAGCAGAATCGCCAAAAACTGTAGACGCGCCCTCGGGTCTCTCTACAGTTCGGACTCAGTTGGTGTCACGGTCATGTATCTAATCTCGCGGAGTGCAATGCAAGACCGATGAATCATCAAAGAGTCCGAATCCGGCAAATCGTTTTTGAAAACAGATTTTTTGAAAGAAGTGCCAAACATGGACTGCTTTGCCAGATACAGAGTCGCCACCTAAATATTTTATTTTGGAAAATTTAGGAAACCCTGACTCGTTGCCTAAGGCCACGTGTCCGTCATCACCAAAGTTGCCTCGGCTCGGGAACTTGGGTACGATTGGGGAAGGTCACTTCGTGAGCACCCCCGCTCGCGCCAATCAAAGATCGGCCTCTACTAACCATGATATCTAATTTTGAAAACATTATGCGTTCTTATTCCGGTTATTAGCCTAGAGTTACTACGTGATGCGCACAGCATACAAGTATAGACTGGGTCGCCTGAATTGGAACAAAACATTTCATGTTTGTTTATTTGAAAATGGTTTGATGGTGCTACCCGCAAGTAGGCTAAGACGTGGATTTGCCACCCTCAGGTGGGCTTAGAAAACATGATTTTGCCACTATCTAGTGGGCTTAAAACTCGCAGTCGATGAATTGTTTCAATTCAAATAACCCAACCTTCACCCACAGGCATTCAGGCAGTTATATCATGTAAGCACATAGCCTCATGGTAAGCATGCTATCATGCCAGTCACTCATACGCATGCAAGGATACTAAAGCATAAGTACTTACCGAGTACTCTAAGCCAAAACAGAAGATCTGTTAGAAATCCATGCATGATCCTAACTATACAGAAATGCCTAATGCAACACATGCAAAATGCAACTAAGATAGGCTCGGCTATTCTAAACATGGCATATGATGATGCTACAGCTAACACGTATTCAATTTGGAATTGAAATACAAATGCAGTTAGTATGGTGCGCCGAGCCCGGTGCATGCAATACAGATGAATGAATGTAAACATGTTATCATACTGTATGCTAATTGAAACATGCCCTAATCTAACCATCATAAGCAGGTAAATAAAATGGAGAAAGACGTGGGGTTGGAAGACATACATCATACGCACGCACACTTATTACAGTTGTGCCCTCGCTCGGAGGGTCTGAATAAATAATACAATCTGAATGAATAATTAAATATTACAAAACCCTAATTAATTAACAAATTAACTAGGAAAGCGATAAACTAGCATGTGAGCCTATGGATTGCCTCAGCTCTGTTCCGAATGGTGGAATGATGCATGCTTGAATTGCCTGGTGCGGAAATCTATTGCGATGCCCCGATTCGCCTCTGTTTGTAATGTTTCTCGGAATATTATGCAAAGCTCCAGAAGGCCGCTGATTTATGATTTACTACAACAGAGAGCAACAAAGGGGCATGGCAAAGTATTTTCACATATGTATGCACGACTACTCTTCAGGGAGTGTAGTCCTCGATCCTCGTGCCATCAATCACACATATCGATGCATGATGGCCGAGGAGTCGAATTGCACGACTCGATGTGAAATGAATGCACATGGAAACGCAACAAGACCTAAACTCCATCATGGGTAATCCGGAGTGTCGGCGACCGGGGAATTGAGACACGTTCCATCACTCGGAGTACGAAACGTCCCTCGTTTTCCGTGTTTGGGCTAACTCCTATCCCAAACACAATGCAAATGAGATGGCATACACAATGCAACTAACATACAACCTAGCATACACAATGCTATGAAATGGCATACACAATGCACGACGCAACATGACATACACAATGCTCTAAAATACAACCTAACATACGCAATACTATGAAATGGCATACACAATGCATAATGGACTTACACCAACATGAGTGGACCTCAGCCACACTCACATCAGTGGCCATAAGATGAAAATGAGACCACCGAAATGCGTGCACACATGCACGCAAACCGAGGATCGAACCTATGGCACAACGTGCAACTCTAACAAGGCATGGCAAGGCATGCAACATGGCATTCAAACATGCAAATTTTCAGCACTGAAACGTAATGCAAAACGATCCCGAATCATGGATATATGGCACCCGATGCATGAGATGAGCCCCGAAACTTCAAAACTAGGCACATGTATTGACTTGTAGCTATACAAAGCATGCATTATTTGACCATGAAGCACAAAGACAGCGCCAAGGTAGTCCCAAAACATGAACATTTCTAGTTCAAAGCATGACCAAAATATGCTAGCGTGATGGACTAAAATAGCATGCAACTTTGACTAGCAAACATGGTTTACATGGCATGCATATGAAGCATATGAAATCTCACCAAACCAGCAAAAATCAGTGAATAAAACATGCCAAAATATGTCCAAATAATCACTGAAATGCAGCCAACATGTGCAAAAATGAGGGGCTTCTTTGGAAGGGCATACAAGGGGTAATTAAGCACATGCATCAAGGACACTTAGCATGGCACAACCAACTCTGGAAATCAAATATTACAGCCCTAAAACTCACCAAATTGACCCTGAAATTGGTCTAGGGAACATGCAAAGAAAGGCCTCTTTGAAGGGCCTTGAATGGGATTGGTCTACACATGCAACATAGACCTAAAATATGGCGAAATGGGCCTTGGACAGAGCCAAGGTAGGCCTCAAAATCCTCAAAATGAGGCCTGGAAAGTGACTTCGATGCATGAAAAAGAGGGTCCCTTTAGAAGGCCTAAAAGATCCCCAAACAAGACAAGGAGAGAGGGGGTCACCCCCCTCTAATTTTGGCCCTCAAAAATGTGTCAAAGCCACTGAAAATCCACTAAATTTCAGTGGCTTAGAGGCCAAACCATGGCCAATGCAAGTGCTCTAATGCATAGCATTAATCATGAAGGAATGAAGCATGCATAAGGGAAGATGACCCCAAACATAGAATAGACCTTAATTAAACATAAAGATGATATCAAAACAAGATTTTTTTCAGTTTAGGTCGAGGTCTAAAATGGCTCACAAATAAGGCTAATGTATCATGCAAAAACAACCCTAAAAGAGAGATTGAGCAAACAGGGTAGAAAAAGGCCTCAAAAAACAAAGAGCCCTTCAACAAAGTTTAAGAAGGGCTCAAAAAAAGATACTTTACAGTTTATGAAAAATCTCGAATATGCTCACAAGTAAGGCTAAAATATGATGCAAAAATAGCCCTAAAAGAGAGATAAAGGGAAAGGGGCAGAAAAAGGCCTCAAATAGTAAAGATCCCTTCAACAAAGTTGAAGAGGGGCTCAAAACAAGATACTTTATAGTTTGAGTCAAAGCCGAGAAATGTTTGTAAATAAGGCTAACCAATCATGCAAAAAAATACAAATTTGAGGGAAATGGACACTTACCCTTGAAGAGCCGACCTCCAGCTGCTTTTGGACAAGGTTGGTGAGCTTTCAACCTCTACAAATGACTTCCAAGGTGCTGGAATGGATGATGGAGGTGTGGTGCTAAGGGTTGTAGTGCAAATGGACCAAGAAAGTGAGAGTTTTGGAGCTTTTAGTAGTAACAATGGAGGAGGGAGGTTATGAGCCTTAAGCAAAAGTGTCTAACCTAAGATATGAAGAGGAGGGCCTCTCTTATAGAGAAGAGAGGCCAAAGCTTCTCTTGGAAGCTTCAAAGATCCTCTATACACGTGTATGGTAGATGCACCAAATGGTCCCCGGTTGGCACAGCTGGATTACACTCAAAAGGGACAAAAGCAATAAGCAGGCCGGCCAGTTCAAGTGGCCGGCCGGCCACTCCCCCTAGTCGGCCGACCAGGGGTCAAAAGGTTCAAGAACAATTGCTTGTCGGCCTACCCAGAAAGGTGGCCTCCTAGATGAGTAGAACACAGCCCTATAGAGAAAAACTAGAAAATGTGACCCAAGAGAGAGAAAAACTAGCTTTTTAGAGGGGTTCAAAAGGGTCAAAAGGAATTATTGGTCAGCCTACCCATATTGGTGGCCTCCCAGATGAGTAGATCACAATGGTGGTATGAAAAGCCAGAAAATGTGGCTCAAAAGTGGAAAAAAACCAGCTTTCTGTCAGAAAAATCGGCTTTTGGAGAGAGAAAATGAGAAAACTGGCTTTTCAGTGGAAGAGATGGCCGGCCACCATCCTACCACCTCCCTAACAGTGAAAATAGGGTCTCTACCAAAAATGGACCAAAACGGATGCAAAACGAAGGTTCGGGGGCCAAAACGCGCGGTTCGGGACCCCGAAAGCAGGCTGTTAGGCACCAGAAGTGGCGTATGACCACGAAGGTGGTCTCCCGGGCCACAGTGTTCCTCTAAAGGGAGGAAATAAGATGTGTGCCAAAAACCGAAGTAAACGGAGGTAGTTAAGCGGTCCCGAACCGCAGCACACGACCGACGACTCTGAAAAATCGGAAAACGGGCTCCAAATGGGAAAAATGGCCTACGACCTTGAAACGTAGCCTACGGCCACTGAGAGATGGTCTACGAGACCTCTCCCTCCCTTCGGGAAGAGAAAATAGAGAAAACAGGATCTGGTTCGCAAACCGAGGCAAGACTCGCAGTCGAGATTCTGAAACCTCAGAACGAGCACAATATGCAACATCACCGAGCGCTCAACTGGTGACATCTGAGTCTTAAGGTCGGTCAAAAATGGGGTGTCTACAACAGGCACCAGACCGCGGCTAAAAGCGTCGGGGTTAAGCTCCAGTTTTGTCAAGCCAACCACTGTGCCTCACTGCGAGGTTCCGAGCCTGTCAAGTTATGGCTTAGGGGTGTTTTTAATTTCCCCGTCTGTCTCTGTATCTATTTTATATGACTGTATAGACTGTTACGGTACTGTTTGATAGGGATTAGGTCGCTGAACTGAATGATTGTATATATGTACATACTGTTTTGTCACTGACTGCATGAATGTATGAAAAGTCTTTTTGGCATACAGACTGTCACAGCTCATTGGACATTGTTTATTTACTGTATTGGCTTCCGCCAGCCCCTATACTCTGTATTACTGTTAAGCAGGCCTTCGGTAATCTCGGATTACTGGCCGGTTACGGTGCTAAACCCATAGGAGCGTGTTTGGGTCGTGACAGAGTGGTATCAGAGCGATACTTACCACGAGTTAGACCGTACACACGTGTCCAAATGAGCTATAGGGTGTCCTAGAATGTGGCTATGATATGACTGAATATATGCTAATGTGTTAATCTGTTTAAACAAATGATTGCCTATGTTGATAACTGTTATAACTGCCTATAGTGAAATGGATAATGCGAGAACTGCAAATGAATCTGAATCCTCATCCTCTAAGGCAAGAATGGCAAGATTGGAAAGAATGATGGAACTAATAACTAAAAGACTGGACCAATAACAGAATCAACAGCCCCCACCTCCTCCTCCGGTACAGCCGGAACAGAATGTGAATGTTAATGATAGGGACATAATTGCTCTCACCCATAAGTTCAGCAAAATGAAAACGACGTCCTTTCAAGGAGGCCTTGAACCGTTAAAAGCTGAAGCATGGGTTCTTGAGACAGAAAGATTGTTTGAGGTCTTTCCGTGCTCCGAAGCACATAAAGTGCTATTGGCCACCTTTACTCTGCAAGAAGAAGCTAGAAGGTGGTGGATGCTTATCCGTAATGACAATACTGTTATGACTTGGGTTCAATTCAAAGGAGCCTTCTTTGAAAAGTATTTCCCTCAGTGTGTCAGGGACAGGAAAGTAACCGAATTTGAACAGCTGAGACAGGGCACAATGTCTGTTGCTGAATATGAAACGAAGTTCACTGAGCTTGCTAGATATGCACCACACATGGTAAACGTTCTGAAATTACCAAATTATGTAAATGTTCTTGACCGAGCCTTGATGGCTGAATCAAACATTGAAGCGCTGAAAACTGAAACACCAGCATCTGAATGGCGTGGTAAAAGGCAGGGTTTTAAATTCAAGAAAGGCAAGCATAACCCATTGAACAAGAAACAGAATACGGGGTCAACAACTAGCCCCAGCCAAGGGAGTGGTTTCATACCACCCTGTTCTGAGTGTTGCAAGAAGCACAAAGGGGTCTGTTACAAAATATCTGGAGCCTGTTACAGGTGTGGCAAGGTGGGCCACATGGTTAAAGACTGCCCCTCTGCTCCACAAGCCAATAGTAAAGCTGCACCAAGCGTAGCAGCATCAACTGTTGCACCAAAATCGAACCCCAAAGCTACCGGGAAAGAGCCTATGAGGCAGGGCCGAGTGTTCGCCCTAGTACCGGGAGACGTGCAGAATACCGAGATCGTTGTGTCAGGTATTCTTTCTATCTGTACTCAAAATGCTTATGTACTGATTGATTCGGGATCTACGCATTCATATGTGTCGCATGCTTTTTCGCGAAAACTGAATAGACCATTAGAACCCATGAATTATCTGTTAGCTGTATCATCACCCATTGGGGAATCTATGACCTGTGCATATATGTACCCTGCTTGTGAAATTATTGTTGGAGATGCACATTTGTTTATTGACTTACTGCCACTGAACATTGATCATTTTGATGTAATATTGGGAATGGACTGGTTAACGAAATACCATGCTACCATAGACTGTGTAACGAAACAAATAGTTTTCCGCCCACCGGGTTTACCCGAATTTGTGTTTAACGGGGTTGGAGTAGTACCTCCTCCGTATTTGATTTCATCTGTGAAAGCTGTTAAATTGATTAGAAGGGGGTGTAAGGGGTATCTGTGTTCTGTATTGACTGTATCTACTGATGATAATGCTAACGTGGACAGTATTCCTATAGTCAGAGAATTCCCAGATGTTTTTCCAGATAATCTGCCAGGGGATTTGATTGACAGAGAGATTGAATTTACCGTTGATGTGATTCCAGGAACGCAGCCAGTATCTAAAGCTCCTTACCGAATGGCTCTAACTGAACTGAAAGAATTGAAAGTGCAACTGCAAGAACTGCTGGATAAGAAGTTCATCAGGCCTAGCACTTCGCCATGGGGCGCTCCTATTTTATTTGTGAAGAAGAAAGACGGCTCACTGAGACTGTGTATTGACTACCGTGAACTAAACAAGGTAACTGTGAAAAATAAATACTCATTGCCACATATTGATGACTTATTTGATCAGTTACAGGGTGCTCAAGTGTTCTCTAAGATCGACCTCAGATCAGGATACCATCAGTTGAAAGTTAAACCATAAGACATTGACAAAACTGCTTTTCGAACGAGGTATGGACATTACGAATTTTTAGTTATGCCTTTTGGAGTTACCAATGCACCTGCTGCATTTATGGACCTCGTGAACAGAATCTTTAAACTATACCTTGATGACTTTATTGTAGTATTCATTGATGACACACTGATTTACTCCAAAAGTATAGAGAAACATGAACATCACCTGAGATTTGCCCTACAGACCCTAAGAGAACAGAAACTGTATGCTAAACTGTCTAAATGTGAATTTTGGCTTGATCATGTTATGTTTTTGGGGCATGTTGTTAGCAAAGATGAAATTTCTGTTGATCCGCAGAAAATTAAAGCTGTAGTAAACTGGCCTAGACCAACAAATGTGACAAAAGTCCGAAGCTTCTTGGGACTAGCTGGGTATTACAGAAGATTTGTCAAGGATTTTTCCAAAATCGCCTTACCGTTGACTCAGTTAACTCAAAAGGGGATATCATTTGACTGGACTGACCAAAGGGAATCAGCATTCCAAGAGTTGAAAACTCGACTTGTGACTGCATCGGTTCTTACCCTACCTTCAGGTACAGATGGTTATACTGTATTTAGTGATGCTTTTCATAAGGGTTTGGGATGTATTTTAATGCAGAATGGGAGAGTTATTGCTTATGCTTCCCGACAACTGAGACCGCACGAAAAGAATTACCCAACCCATGATCTGGAACTTGCTGCAGTAGTATTTGCACTGAAAATCTGGCGTCACTATCTGTATGGGGCGACATGTGAAGTATATACTGACCACAAGAATTTGAAATATTTCTTCACGCATAAATAACTGAACATGAGACAGCGGAGATGGCTAGAACTGATTAAAGACTATAACCTACAGATTTTGTACCATCCGGGAAAAGCCAACACCGTTGTCGATGCACTGAGCCGGAAATCAATTGGAAACTTAGCCTGTTTGCTTACCGGGCAGAAAGAACTACTTTGTGACCTTGAAAAATCTAAAATTGAAATTGTTTTATGAGAACAAGGTGGAACAATAGCTGCTATTTCTGCTCAACCAACACTGATTGAAGAGATTAAAGAGAAATAACAACTGGATGACTTCTTGAAGAAGATCATCGAAGAAAAGGAAACTAAACCAAGACCGGGTTTCAAATTTGAAAGTAATGTGCTGAAATTTCAAGAAAGACTGTGTGTACCAAATGACTCTGAATTGAAAAGAAGAGTTCTGCAAGAGGGCCACAATTCAAAATTTTCTATCCATCCAGGGAATACGAAAATGTACCAAGACCTGAAACGGAATTTCTGGTGGCTGGGAATGAAGAAAGAAATTGCTTATTTTGTATCGAAATGTCTTCATTGCCAACAAGTTAAAGCCGAACATCAACGACCCACAGGCTTATTACAGCCCTTACCCATACCGGAGTGGAAATGGGAACATATCGCCATGGATTTTATTGTGGGATTGCCTCGCTCCAGTAAAGGTATGGACTCAATTTGGGTTATTGTTGATAGACTGACTAAATCTGCTCACTTCTTACCTGTTAAGACAATTTATAATGCGGACAAATTGGCTATACTCTATATTGATGAAATTGTTAGATTGCATGGAGTGCCTGTGTCCATTGTTTCTGACAGGGATTCGAAGTTTACATCGAGATTTTGGCAAAGCTTACAGACTGCATTGGGTACTAAATTGAGACTGAGTAGTGCTTATTATCCTCAGACAGATGGCCAGTCAAAAAGGACCATCCAGACTCTGGAGGATTTATTAAGAATGTGTGTCCTTGATTTTCAGGGAAACATGGAAAGTCATTTGCCTTTAGCCGAATTCGCCTATAATAACAGTTTTCATTCAAGTATTGGTATGGCGCCTTTCGAGGCATTGTATGGCAGAAAATGTAGATCTCCGATTTGCTGGGTAGAAGTTGGAGATGGGCCTTTGCTTGGGCCCGAGATTGTATACGAAATGACTGAGAAAGTGAAACTAATACAACAGAGACTGAAAACCGCACAGAGCAGACAGAAAAGTTATGCTGATGTCAGAAGACGGGATAGAGAATACGAAGTGGATGATCACGTGTTTGTGAAAGTGACACCGATGAAAGGCCAGACTCGTTTTGGAGTCAAAGGCAAGTTAGCGCCGAGATACGTCGGACCATATGAGATTATTGAGAAAATCAATCCGGTGGCGTATCAAGTTGCGCTTCCTCCTAAAATGGAGCATATGCACAATGTCTTCCACATTTCTATGTTGAGGGACTACCTCCGGGATCCTTTCCACGTAATAGAGCCTACTCGTGTAGTGCTGAGTGATAACTACACTTACGAGGAACGGCCTATTCAGATTGTAAACAGACGGATCAAGAAGTTGAGAAACAAAGAGATCCCGTTACTGAAAGTCGACTAGAAAAACCACGGTGGCGTGTATGCCACTTGGGAAAGGGAAGATGACATGGCTAAAAGATATCCTGAACTGTTTCCACTGAATCCTATTTTCTTCCAAAACGAAGGTAACTCTAGTTTAGAGGACTAAACTCTTTTTAAGCAGGGGAGACTGTAACAACCTCACCACTGTTTACCGTTAAACTACCGATTATTGCTAAACTAAGACTAATTATGAAAAGTAATTGAACTGATTGAAATACTGAGCTGATTGACTGAAATCTGAAACTGATTGATTGACTGTATCCGTTTAAATGCACTATCTATTTGTTTGACTGTTCGATTATCTGTTCATGTTTTTATGGTTAAATTGCAAATTGAAGGCCTTATCGGCGGCCGAACCCGAAATCGATTAGTGTTTTATGATCAATAGAATTTATGCGAATTTATGGTGTATTTATCTGAAATGTGATTTGGTATAATTTAATTGGATTAAAATAAGCTTAATCCCACAAGTTGCATTATTTGCCACCTTGCCATTATAGTGGGCCACTATCAAAACCTTGGTTGGAGCCGTATCACACTTAGACAACACACCTTCTTCAGCCATTTTGAGAGGCAAAACCGACTGAGAGAGAGAGAGGTAGAGGAACTTAGCTTCATCTTGAATTTTGCTTGGAAATTTGAAGGATTAAGTGCATATTTGAGCTTGTATATCTTGCATCCAAGACCTAAGGTAGTGTAATTACCCTCTTGTTTGTGAATTGAACTTGTTCTTACATGATTCATGTCAAATTTAGTAGATTAAGTCATGAAATAGCTTCACATGTTGAATTATAACTTAATTCATGCATGCATGGTTGTATTGATGAATTTTAAGTTGTTTTCATGGCAAAATTGTCACATGCATGTTCATAATTAAGCTTAAGTCCATGATTTCATCTTGTTTTGGGAACAATTGGCTCACTAGAGCATCAAATTGAAGCTTTGAGATGGTTTAAATTCATGCATGTTATGTTCGAATTATATTCTTGAAAATTGGTTTGAAATTGAGTTGTTTGAAACACCATTGGGCTTTGATTTTACAATTGGGCTTTGGAATCATGTTAAACTATGAGTTTTGGGATGTTTTCTAGAAAATTGGCCCAAGAGGATCGAAATTTATGTTTTAAAACTTGGTTTTGAGCTTGAGGTTCAAATCTGGAATTTCTAGAATTTGGACTCACGCTCGAGCGGGGTGACTGGCGCTCGAGCGTGAAATTCGTGCTCCCAGTACTTTGCACTGTTTTGATTTCCGCTCGAGCGAAATAATTGACGCTCGAGCAGGACATTATGTCTCATGCTCGAGCGGGTGTCGAGCGCCCAATCGAGCGTGATTTTCACCTATCCAGCACTTTTGACTGTTTTGCAGAATGCTCGAGCGGGTAAGTCTGCACTCGAGCGGAAACCTTTGTCTGCATGTCCACTCGAGCGGAGTAACCTACGCTCGAGCGTGACCCTTGTTTTCTGAAAATTCTGAAAATGCTTTTAAAGTGCATCTTTGCATTCTCATCCCACCCTAGGTATTCTTAGGCCTAGTTTAAGGCATCTTAATGAGGATATAGATGTAGAACCACACCGAGGCAAATTAGGGATCAAGTTATTATTTTCCCAACTGTGTAGCTTAGTGTGTGTTCAATCTGTAACTGTGTAGGGTTGGCGACTGGGGATGCACTCTAGCTTTACTGTAGCCCAGAACTCTGTAAGTAACAACTGTGTAAAGATATGTTCAAAATGATTGAACTGTACTGCTTTCTGAACTGATGCTGTTAATTGAATGAATGTGTGTCCTATATTCTGAACTGTATTGTGGCATCCTTAGCAACTACTGTTTACTGCTACTGTTACAGAGATCTCTGTCGGTTCCCTTGTTAGAACCACTACTGTTTACTGATTGATGGCCATCATTTACTGTTCGATCTTTTAAGACCTACTGTTCACTGTACTGTTATGCTAATGGATGTACCACATATGACTGAATGACTGACATACTAAATTAATGAACTGTTTTTATTACTGTAAGGACATTCATTCTCAACCCCTTTACGCATTACGTTATTCACTGGGCTTTAGCTCACTGCTCATATATATATGTAGGTGTACAGGCACCAAACCGCGGCTAGAAGCATCGGGGTTAAGCTCCAGTTTTTTCAAACCAACCACTGTGCCTCACTGCGAGGTTCCGAGCCTATCAAGTTATGGCTTAGTGGTGTTTTTAATTTTCCCGTCTGTCTCTGTATCTGTTTTGTATGACTGTATAGACTGTTACGGTACTGTTTGATAGGGATTAGGTCCCTGAACTGAATGATTGTATATAGGTACATACTGCTTTGTCACTGACTGCATGAATGTATGAAAAGTCTTTTTGGCATACAGACTATCACAGCTCATTGGACATTGTTTATTTACTGTATTGGCTTCCGCCAGCCCCTATACTCTGTATTACTGTTAAGCAGGCCTTCGGTAATCTCGGATTACTGGCCGGTTACGGTGCTAAACCCATAGGGGCAGGTTTGGGTCGTGACAGATGGGTTCTGTTTGCTTCAAACCATTTGGTCAACATTGTGTCATGAACACGTTGTTGGTCAATAACTTCGTGTAGATGATCATTGTCATTAAATATAACAAATTTTTGACCTAGAAGATGATATTGTAAATGCTCAATAGAAGGAGTTTGTTTTTGAATTTCAAACTCAAATATCCTCCAACACGCTCCAATCGCAGACACGTATCGAGCATCCAAATACTGTTTAATCTCATTAACTTGTTTGTAATGTCGTTGCCCGTTATTGTTTAGATGAATAACATTATTCTCAATCACAGTTGTCATGCGATCAGGCCCTTTGTTGACATATTTGTATAAATATTTCATCAACTTCGGGTGGGCACATCGTTCAATATTAATGTGGCAATCATATCGCACTTAAAGATCACGATTATATGGAATGACCCATCTGTTATCAATTATAAATCCATTTATGTTTATTGTGTTACTCTCATCACATCTGAGCCTATATGATACAAATCCATTATCATCAATTGTTGTTTCATTACAAAATTTCTTTGGATAATGTTTTGTACACTTTTCATCTACCTTGCATGGAGCATTGGGATGAGCAGCACCACAAGGTCCATGTATCATCCATCTGACAACAGTCACATATGCCAATGGGTCTGTATTTTTGTTAGGTAATTCAGCACATATAAACTCATCAATTTGTTCAAGTGTGATTGGTTTATTCTCCGATTGTAATGTGAGAATGCGGGAATCCTCGTTTTTGAAACTCGATGACGTAAATAACTATTCATAAAAATAATTATTGATACATTAGAAATTTAAGAGTATTTATTATATAATAAATGCACAGTTGTTAGAATAATAATACTTGAAAGTACTTCTCCAAATATTTTATTTTCTTTCAAGTCGGTTAGTTGTTGTTTAAACTTAATCTGAAAAACTCTAGCAATGATATCAGGCCTATCTTCTACACATTGATTAGGTAGTCTTGGAAGATCAACTTTTATTTCTGGCCATATAGGATTGCATGTGAACGTAATAAACAAATCAGGAGCTCCAATAGTTCTGCAAATTGCCATAGCATCTTGATAACGTTGGATCATATTATGCAGGCCCCCAGAGAATGAAAAAGGCAACACAAATCTTTTCCCTACTGCTGACGCATCTACATCTCCAACAACTACATATTCTATTCCCTGATATAGATCTATGCGCAACTTAGCTTGATGGGTCTTGATGTAATTCAATCTAGTTTGCTCAATAGCAGCATAACAGTCAACGACAAATTGTTGAAAAAAACGCCCTCCTCTTAAAAGTGTTTTACCTTCAAATTCTCTATGTTGGAGTCTAAATGCATAAAATTCTCTAATTGACACATTGTTTCGAGATCTGCTTGAGGATGTATTAAAAGAGATGTCGCACCTCTATCCATATGTACCATATGAAAACAGTAATGGGTACTGTAATGGTACATATGATGGATGTATTTCACTGATTCTTCTTAATATACCATCATTTTTTTGAACAATGATGTCACGATGTGTTTCAGTTCCAATATCATCGCCAATGATTATCGCTGCAACTTCGTTTGCAGTTGGTCTGATATATTGTCATTCACCTCTGGAGTTTACAATATGCACATGTAGATTCAATACATTATGATCCCGCAACAAATCTCCAGTACTTCGAAATATTTTCACATAAGGATTAACTGCAGTTATCATTTCTTGTAAACCTTCCAATATTGACAAATTAATGCCTAAAATATTTGTACTGGTTTGGCCCATCACATCAAGACGATTTTGCAATTCATGCTCTGTATCACATATATACAGTTGGGAAAACGTAGGTTTCTGACCAAGAGTTGGTAACAGTGACCCTATTCTATGATAATTTTCCCCACTAATCCGAAATGCTTTTGTACCTCTTCCATCTGAGATTGAATGATCTACTTTTCCACCCATTGATGTGAAAAACAACATTGAATTATACATTCTAATATTTTCCACAAAACTTGTATCCCTCAATTATGCATCTAAAAAGTCAGGAGCATGTGACAATAAAGGTAAAAGGACCTCCCCAGCTTGACAACATAATCTGAATTTGGGATTTGTTTTAGAACTATCATTTGTTCTCTCATCTAACCACATGATGGCGTGACATCGAGGACATGTGGATGTTCTGTTACTAAATTTCCATCTACTCATTACGCGTCATTTTCTGCGATGTGCAACCATTGCAACATCTGACAAATATAACATATGTAACATAATTACATGTGCCATATACTAAATAATTAGTATTATATGTAGGAGAAATTTACAATGTGCACCATTTCAAATGATGCATATTGTAAAAAAGTTATATTTTTTATGATAAACGTTATGATTGTTTGTAGTAAAGTTATAAATAGCGAATTTATGATATGCACCTTAAAGTTAGGAATGATAATGTTATGACATTTTATGATTTTTGTTATGACACTTTGAGATTTTGTTATGACATTTTTTAGTGAAAAGAAGTTATGATTTTTGTAGTGAAAAAGTTATCACATTTTGTGTTTAAGTTATAAAATTTTGTGAAAAGTTATGAAAGGCATACCCAATCACATAAATATATATATATATATATATATATATACACATGCTTTTGAGACAATGTATATTTAAATTGCAAGAGTTGGCATTATTTTTTTAAACAAAATTATTACAAAATAATTCTTACCTTGTTGTGGAACAATGTTATTATTTGTTGTCATTGCGGATTGTGACACAACTCCATGCAATTAAACGCCCTTGGTTATGGGATTTATGACTATTTCATCATAAAAAATCATTGAAAAATAATTAAATATCCCAAAATAAACTTATGTGAAATAATACAATGAGAATAGTAATGAGATAAATATAAATTATGAGTCATGAATAACATAATAGTTTATTCTTACCTTGTTGTGGAAGAATATTAATTTCTGTTGTCATTGTGACTTCTGAGACATCTCCATGCAACTGAATGTCCTCAGATATGAGAGGCATGACTATTTCATCATCTAAAATTTAATTGAGAAATTATTAACTTAAAAATTAATATTTAATTTAAAGGTTCGTGAATATCAATTATTAGCAATTATAATTTTAAAAACTATAATTAAAAATATTAATATATATATATATATATATATATTATGGTTTACCTTCTAGTAGGACAATATTATTATTCACCACCCTTGTAACTTCCGAAAACATCTTCACGTATGTGAACTCCTTCAGATATTGGGAACACGACAATTCCTTTATTTGAATTTGCATGAATAAAATATTTTAGTATCAAATCATTTATTATTTGAAGTTGTGATAATATTGTCAAATAAATCATAATTCTAAAATTAATACAAATAATAATTATTACCTTCTTCTTCTGTGACAATATTGTTGTTCGCTATTATGGTTTCCTATAATAAATCCCTATGCAACTGAATGCCATCTAAATTTTGAGACATGACTATCCCGTCATCTAATTGGATAAAAAAATAAACAATATAAGTATCGGGAATTATAATTTTAAAAATCGTAATTACAAAATTTATATATATGTTAGTGTTTACCTTGTTGTAGGACAATATTATTACTTACCACCCTTGTGACTTCTGAAACAGCCTCATGTATCTGAATACCCTCAGATATTGGAAACATAACAATTCCTTTGTTTGGATTTACAGGAATAAAATAATTAGTATAAAATCATTACTTTTTTGAAGTTATAAGAATATTGTCAAATAAATCATAATTGTAAAATTAATATAAATAATATTTCTTACCTTCTTCCTTAGATATGGAAGGCATGACTATTGGATCATATAATTTTCATAAAAAATATAAACAACATAACTATTAGCATTCATTATGAAAGTAGTAGATATTAGTATTTGCAAGTTATAATAAAAAGAATCATAATTAAAAAATATTATTACTTGGGATTTTTACCATTTAGAACATTAGTATTGTTTGTCAATGTGGTAACTCTTGAGACATTTTGGTGGAAGTAAACACCATTTGATGTGGAAGGCATATCAACTCCTGTATTTTAAATTGCAACAATATATATATATATATATATATATATATATATATATATATATATATATATATTTAGTATAAAAACTAATGTTTCAATTAATATATATATATATATATATGAAAATGATAATACTTCAAAGCTTACTTATGACATTTCGAATATTTGTTCTATAATGCAATTGTTTGTCACGTAGAACACATGCTCTTAATCGACGTGCTTCTTTTTCAAGTTGTTTCAATTTATCCTTGAATATGGGATCATTATGATTAGTCTGCCGTGAAATGAGCAATTTTCTTTTTCGATATAGTCGATTGATTTTAACAGTAACTGTATCACGTTCCATTCTGTAAAAACATAGAGATTGTCACAACGCAAACAATTTTTTTTTCCTCATCATATGGGTTGAAATAGAGTGTAAAAAAACACAATCAGTAAAAAAAATTCAGTGTGATCAAAACGGAGTGTAAAAAAATACAATCCCATTTTTGCTCATAATAATAATAATAATAAAAAGCAATGAAGTCTATTGGTATTTAAAAAGCACAATAATTTTTTTATTTTCAAAAAACACAGTGAGTTAAAAATTCAATCACAAATTAAGTCAATTGATAGTTAAAAAACACAATAATTTATTTTTTTCAAAAAAACACAATGAGTTAAAAAGATCAATTACAAATATTTTTTTTTTTCAAAATACAATCTATTCATCATCAATAATGGGTACTTTTTGTGAACCTAATGAATACAATTTGTACGAGCACGAAATAATTCTCCTCGTATAATCCTGTTGATCAAGTGTGCGCTTCTCCAAACGTCGTCGCTTTGCTACCTGAAAACACAAACGTGAGCTAGCCGGCGAGTGTGCGCCGGAAACCTCTCTGATGCCTAAGTTAGCAAATAGACAATTACACAAAAGCTCTATGTATTCGGGAATCAAAGTTGTGTTACCTTTCCATAGGTTCTGTTGTGAGCTTTTATAACTTTTGTCTGGCATAATTCTAGTAGGACTCTTATTCCTCCATGTAGAGTCCTCCTAGGAATCACACTCCTGAAAGATAATGCTTATCCTTTAACACCTCCCTCACTGTTTAAACCAAGTGAGATGGTTTTACCATGGTTGGATGACAGTATGACCGAGCTAACACTAGCCTTTTGTCATACTTAGTCCAGCACCTTCCCAACTATACGACATAGCTCGGTTCTCCTCTCACTTGCACCTCGGATTGGTCTGTTTAGACCGAGCTAACTGTAGCAAGCTTTGACCGAGCTAACGAGAGCAAGGTCTACCATGAGAAGCCCAAATATCTCGATTTTGAATACCATGACCAAGCTAACTATCACCATACCGACCGTGGTAACTGTACCCACAATTGGACCGAGCTATCTACAAGGTCCTTTCACTAGGCACCTTTTACCGCGGCCCAAAGAACGGCCCATCATCACACCTTAGCCTAGCTCGACCCTAGTGCACATAAAAACTCCCTCTCAATTGCCCTTTAATTCCATCTGCGTAGCATGATTGGGATTACTTGATACCAACCGAGCTAAAAGTAGTCAAGTCAACCGAGGTTACTCCCTACCGGGCTGCCGACTAGTCCGGTTCTGAACGTCCTTTCAGTCTGTATACCTGAATCGTTTCCTATTCGCCTGAACACATGGCTGCCTCCCGTTGGTCAAGTACAACTAGTTGTGCCGCCCTCGTACTTTGAAAAATTTGAACAGTCCCGCCTTTTTCACACACCTTAAACAAAAACCCTAATTTTTCAAATCAAAACACTCATGTTCATCTTCACTCTCGTGCCCTCTGAGTTTCTTCTCTCTTGTTCACTGCATCTATGGAGCTTTGCATTTTTGGCCAACACCCTTACTGTTCCAATCTCTGATCTTCCATTTCGTATTGGTAAGTAAATGAATCTCTGCCCTTTGTTTTTATTTTTGCGAATGCATATAGTATAGATGCATGAACTCATATATTCTACAAAACATACTCTGTAGTTTTGATGAAATGGGTAAGAACAGTTAGTACCCAAAAACCAGACCCCCAAATCACAGGTTTGTGCCTAAGAACACACCCTCTGGATTCAAAAAACATAAAGTTTGAATCTAGAATCATGGTGTGACCGGGCTAAAAACCTGTTTGGGCAACTCTAGGCTTAGGTACAACCGAACTAGGGAACTCTTTAGGTATGCACCCAGCCAAACTAAATAACTTCCCCAATAACCGAACTAAAACTCCACGCTACACCTTAGTTTCAAACAGTCTTAGAACTTTCCTTTTCATATTGCCGAACTAAAATTCTTTGCTCCAACCGAGCTAAGAAAGGATAGGGTCCCGCATAACCGAGCTAGAAAGCCTTAACCAATCATCGGGCTACCACTTGGGGCCAAACCTCCCTGATTTAATAAAAACCGAACCAAGAATGTTGTAACCTAAGCCTTAACCAGGCTACAAACCTCTCGCTCCACTTAACCGAGCAAAAGTCCTTTGCTTCCACCGAGCTAAGAACGGATAGTATCCCACGTAGCCGAGCTAGGACTCCGTTTATTTTGCCTTTGTTTCTTTGAGCACGGTCCAACGATCTGTGCTGAACACTTTTCCTTTTCACTTTGCAGACTGACTTAGGTTAGCCAGGCACACCTTTGCACGCTCAACCGAGATACTGAAGGTCATCTTAACACCGAGCTAAATTACACATAATTTAAGGTCACATGGGGAAGTATCGATTTTTAGTGAACTCTCCAGGGGCCATAGCCGAGTTCCGAAAGGATTACCAAATTCCAGATGACGTCCACCTCTCACTAGCCGAGCTAGACAGAACTCCATGGAGAAAATCGGGCTTCGTTCCCTTCACTGTCCTTTCCATCGTGGAAGCCGGACTCCGATTCCCCGTTCAACCTCTTCTTTGTGAATTCCTAAGGCAGACTAGAATATGCCCAACCCAGCTCAGTACCAATTCTTATAGAATAATAAATGGCATTACCGACCTAAACTGCCGGCTTGGCCTCAACCTCGGTCTAGCTGAGTTATTCCACCAATATTCATTAGGCCAAAACGAAAACGGCTGGGTATATTATTTAAGAATAAGACGCCGTCGAGAGAAAATAATAAAAAAAACCCCAAATAAAGATGTAAACGATGACGCCTTTTTCTGGGTCTCTGGTAACTTCGAAGATCGGGAATCCCAAATACTAGGAGACCGGATTAATTGGAATAAAGGAATAACCGGTATAATTACCTCGGCTTAGTTTTGTGCTTTCTTTACTCTGTTTATAAGTTTGGCATCGTGCTAACCGTTGCTTTCTTTTTATGCAGATTTGAACCATCTAAAGTCGCAGTATAGTTATCCCAACCTAGATGCACTCCGCGCTGTGCTTCGATATCGCGAACGAGGTTGGGCCCAGCTACTCAATTTCGAACCGATATACAAATACAGCAACAGGAGGAAGACCAGGGTGACAGATTTCCTTCTAGAACCCTCTTCAGAACCAAATCCAACACTACCTCAAATCAATCTAATCCCATTAACTGCAGAACAAGAAATGGCCAAAAAAAGAGCAGTAAGGGCCCTCATTACCAAAACAAATCAGGCCAAGGTACCACAAGTCGGCCAAACACAAGAGGCTGTGGTAGCCCTTCCAACCGCTCATCCTTCATCATCTCGGCTAAGCAAGCGTGCTCGGACTTCTACAACTGAGCCAGGCCTTGTTGACGAGGATGAAATCGTGCTTCCCCAAACCACACCACCGAGCCCACAACCTGAGCACTCTGACCAAGCTAGCTCCTCTGAGTGGGTACCCAAGATCACCTACAAGAACTGCGCTATTACTAACACTGATTCGGTGGTCGCAGAGAAAGACCATTCGCTAACTTTTAACCTCACCAAGAGCGTATGCCTGCCAGCCGACATAGAACACCATGACCACCTCACCGAGCTGAAGGCCATTCGCTCGGCAACAAAATCGATGGTGCTAGTAAGTTCTCCTTTTGCTTGTCTTTCTAATTTGTACATCTGTTTGCTTGGTTTTACTAAAAGTTTCTTACCGCCCTTTTGCAGGCCATGCAAAAAAACCACATTACTCATAAGCGTGTGTTGGAACTGCGCAAGACAACAAAGCAGGCCGTGGCAGAGGCCAATGCTAAATCAGCCGAGCTAGAAGAGTCCAAGAATAAAATGGCCGAGCTACATACCGAGATGGCCCGCCTGACCGGTCTTGTCAGCTCGGCTGAAGTAGATAAGCAAAAGGCTACGACCGAGTTGAAAGATAAATATCTACGCGAGCTAGCCAAGCTCGAGAGAAAGAAGAATGCTGAGATCACCCGGTTAGAGAAGAGCGTGGAAGACGGTGAAGACCGGGGTCACAAGGAGGGGGAGGCCACTTACATCCAACAATGCGAAGCCGCCAAAGATATATTCTTCAAATATGGATGGAAGGCAGCTGTGACCAAGCTCGGTCATGGCCAAGAGACCGAGGTCTTCCAAAACCCTCCTCCACATTTCATACCGAGCTACATGGTGGAGTATGCTACTGCCATTCAGCAAAAAAATTGTCAAGAAGGGAATGACGACGAGGATTCTGCTCCTGAAGACAACTCCCAGCCCGGTCACTAGTCTACCTCTCCCACTCTAGTGGTCTCCATCCCACCTTCACCTGTTGCGACTATCTTGGTGCCTTCGACCGAGCTCAACCAAGGTGTTCTTGCCACAACCGAGTTACCTCTAGGTGAAGCCCGGGTTGATTTGGACGTCGACTTGGAAGACCTTTTCTCTTGATTTTTCTTTTCCTTGTTTAACAAAAAATTTTGTAACCGGGTTGAGGCCCCACCTTTTTCTACTTCTGATTTGGATTTTGAATGAAAATCATTTTCTTTTTGTTCGGTCTGTTCCATACCTGCACTTATTTTTCAACTGTAATTTGTATTCAGTATAACATTTTCTGGCCGAGATATCTATCTCGGTTCTAACCTTGTAATCTATTTGGTCATACCTGCCAACCTCTTCAGCCTAGGTTTTTGTCTCGGCTAAAGAGTACTAGAAGTTGGTTATTCCAGCCAACCACTCTTCAGCCTAGATCCTTATCTCGGCTGAAGAGTACTAAAAGTTGGTTATTCCGGCCAACCACTCTTTAGCCTAGATCCTTATCTCGGCTGAAGAGAGCTCAAAGTTGGTTATTCTTGCCAACTTAGAGCCATAGTGTTTGGTTATTCCTGCCAACCTTCTTCAGCCTAGATCCTGATCTTGGCTGAAGAAAGCTCAAAGTTGGTTATTCCTGCCAACTTAGAGCCAAAGTGTTTGGTTATTCCTGCCAACTTCTTCAGCCTAGATCCTGATCTTGGCTGAAGAGAGCTCAAAGTTGGTTATTCCTGCCAACTTAGAGCCAAAGTGTTGGTTATTCCTACCAACCTTCTTCAACCTAGATCCTGATCTTGGCTGAAGAAAGCTTAAAGTTGGTTATTCCTGCCAACTTAGAGCCAAAGTGTTTGGTTATTCCTGCCAAACTTCTTCAGCCTAGATCCTGATCTTGGCTGAAGAGAGCTTAAAGTTGGTTATTTCTGCCAACTTAGAGCCAAAGTGTTGGTTATTCCTGCCAACCTTCTTCAGCCTAGATCCTGATCTTAGCTGAAGAAAGCTCAAAGTCGGTTATTCCTGCCACCTTAGAGCCAAAGTGTTTGGTTATTCTTGCCAAACTTCTTCAGCCTAGATCCTGATTTTGGCTGAAGAGAGCTCAAAGTTGGTTATTTTTGCCAACTTAGAGCCAAAATGTTTGGTTATTCCTGCCAAACTTCTTCAGCCTAGATCCTGATCTTGGCTGAAGAGAGCTCAAAGTTTGTTATTCCTGCCACCTTAGAGCCAGAGTGTTGGTTATTCCTACCAACCTTCTTCAGCCTATATCCTAATCTTGGCTGAAGAGAGCTCAAAGTTAGTTATTCCTGCCAACTTAGAGCCAAAGTGTTTGGTTATTCCTACCAAACTTCTTTAGCCTAGATCCTGATCTTGATTGAAGAGAGCTCAAAATTGGTTATTCCTGCCAACTTAGAGCCAAAGTGTTGGTTATTCCTGCCAACCTTCTTCAGCCTAGATCCTGATCTTGGCTGAAGAGAGCTCAAAGTTGGTTATTCCTGCCAACTTAGAGCCAAGTGTTGGTTATCTCTACCAACTCTGCTTTCATTGCCCCTAGCTCACTAAGACTATTTTTACAAAAGAAAACAATTTATGCTGAAAAGGAAACTACTTGTTTCATTGAAAAAAGAAAAACTACAAGTATGTTTAAAGAAAGCTAAAAATAAAATAGTTTGAGATTGGCCATGTTCTATGGCCTGGAAATGGCCTTGCTGTCTCTATCTTCCAAGTGGTATACCCATTTTCCTGCTAAGCCAACCACTTTGTATGGACCTTCCCAATTAGGCCCTAACTTGCCATCACCAGGTACCAGAGTATTTCCTATTACTTTGCGCAGCAACCAATCTCCAATCTTGAATTGCCTCGGATGTACTGTTTTGTTATATTTTCTGGATAACTCTTGCTGGTATAAGGCGATGTGAACCAGTGCTCTTTCTCTTCACTCTTCTGCAAAGTCGAGCTCCAATTCTATGGCTTCTCGATTTAAGTCTCGGTCAAAATTCTCACTTCTAATAGTGGGGAGGCCAACTTCCAGTAGGATTACTGCTTCCATGCCATAGGCTAAGGAAAAGGGTATTTCTCCAGTAGACCGCCGAGGTGTGGTACGGTAAGCCCATAAAACATGAGGGAGCTCTTCAGCCCACTTGCCTTATACTTTTTCCAGCCTTTTCTTCAATCCATCTAAGACGACTTTGTTTGATGCTTCCACCTGGCCATTTGCTTGGGGGTATGCTGGTGTAGAATTATAGAATTCTATCTTGTACTCCTCACAAAAGCCTCTAAATTTTTTTTCATCGAACTGAGTGCCGTTGTCTGATATTAGAGCCTTGGGTATGCCGAACCGAATGATGATATTCTTCCAGACGAACTTCTTCACATCTTTCTCTTTTATTGAGGCGAGTGCTTCTGCTTCCACCCATTTTGTAAAGTAGTCTGTTACTGCAAGAAAGAACTTTCTGTTGCCAGGCGCCGTTGGAAGTGGTCCCACTATGTCCAAGCCCCATATTGCGAAGGGCCATAGGCTAGTTAGTGGTAGAAGCTCTCTGGCTGGTTGATGTATTTGGTGTGCGAACTTTTGACATTTCTCGTACTTCTTAACATACTTCTCTGAATCTGTTTGCATGTAAGGCCACCAATATCCTTGCGAAATTGCTCTATAGGCCAATGATCTTCCCCCTTGGTGGCTTCCGTATATGCCTTCGTGTATCTCGAACAAGAATGCCTCGACCTTGCTGGGATGGGCACATTTCAAGTAAGGTCCTGTGAAGGATTTTTTGTACAAGACCATTGATGGGGAGAGCCAAAATCGCTGTGACTTTACTCTGATCTTATTGGCTTCTTTCTTCTCTTTAGGTAAGACGCCGTCTTTTAAGAATACTATGATGGGATCTATCCAAGAAGGGCCTAGTTCGGCGCAACATACCTCAGTTACTTCGGGTTCTTCAATGCTTGGTCTTGGTAGGAAGTCGATCAGTAATGGATGTGGGATAGATGTATCTGCCATCGAAGCAAAGCCTGCTAGTTCGTCTGCTCTGCTGCTTTCTTCCCGGCCGATCTGCTCTATTCGCACCACTTCGAATTTCATGATTTCCCTTCTGGCTTACTCTTGATACTTTTCCATCCTCTCATCTTTTGCTTCGTAGTCGCCTGAAATCTAGTTTACTACCAGCTGGGAGTCACTGTAAACCATTAGCTCAGTGACCTGCATGAAGAGTGCTGATTTTAGGCCTGCTAAGAGTGCTTCATACTCTGCCTCATTATTTGATGCTGGAAAGCCAAGGTTGATTGCGTGTTCCACTATTAGGCCATCTGGTGAGATGAGGACTATGCCAAGTCCTGCACCATGCCTATTGGATGCTTCATCCACGAAGAGCTTCCACATCTCTCCAACGAATAGCTTCCAGCAAGTGGAGGGGTCGGATGATGTCTTGGGGTCATGAGTGTTGTTTTCTTACAAGTCCCTAGCTTCTGTTGGGGTTTGCTTTTTATTATCTGACTGCCCCAAGTCTTCACTTGTCGATGAGTCCTTACTGGGAACGACATGGTTTATTCCTCCCTCTTGATCTTCAAGCTTGTGTGGTTTGCAATGTGGCTGGATATCCTGAATTAGGGGTTGTGCATTTCCTGCAACACTTTTCGTTCCCATTCCTGTCGTACCTGCCAAGTCAACTGGGCAGATGTGATGACTTCCTGATGTGAACTCTGCCACAAAGTCTGCCAAAGCTTAGGCTTTTATTGCGGTTTTGGGTTGAAACTTGACATCAAACTGTCCCAATTCCACCGCCCATTTCAAGATTCACCTAGAAAAGTTCGCCCTCTCAAATAAGGCTTTTAAGGGAAAAGCAGTTAGGACGATTATGGTATGGCCGTGGAAGTAATGCGACAGCTTCCTTGAGGCCATCATCAAGGCTAAGGCTAGTTTTTCCAATGGTAGGTACTTGGTTTCTGCACCCAGCAAGGTTTTGCTAACATAAAAGATTGGCAAGTGTTGGATTCCTTCCGCTCTGACCAACACTGCGTTGACTGCGTGCTGTGAAACTGCTAGGTACAGAAAGAGCTCTTCTCCAGGTATTGGGGTTACTAGCAACGGTGGAGAAGACATATACTCTTTCAAGCTTTCTAGGGTCGCATTCTTCATCCCACTCAAACTTGGCCTTTAGTGCTTGGAAAAATGGTCGACATCTATCTTACGACCGACTTATGAACCGGTTGAGCGCGATTGCTAGGCCAGTGAGATGCTGCGCCTCTTTGACTGTGTTGGGCCTCTCAAGATCCTAGATTGCTTTGATCTGAGAGGGGTCTGCTTCTATACCTCGGTTGGTCACCAAAAAGCCTAGGAATTTGCTCGATCCTACGCCGAATGCACACTTGGATGCATTTAGGCACAACTTGTTCTTCTTCAGAATCTGGAACATCTCACCTAGGTCCCTGAGATGGTCCTTCTCATCCTTGCTCTTGACCACCATGTCATCTATGTAAGCCTCCATTGTTCTGCCTAACAATGGCTCAAACATCTTGGTAACCATCCGTTGGAATGTTGCCCCTACATTCTTTAGGCCAAACGGCGTGACCTTGTAATAATACAATCCTCTTGGCGTTGTAAAGGATGTGACCTCCTGATTTGGTTCATACATAGCGAACTGATGGTAAGCTCTGTACACATCGATGAAGCTAAGTCGATTGTGTCATGCCATCAGGTCTACCAGTTGGCCTATCCGTAGTAGGGGAAAGCTATCCTTCGGGCATGCCTTGTTGACTGTTTTGTAGTCCATGCAGACATGCCATTTTCCGTTCTTCTTTGGCACTACTACGGTATTGGAGATCCACCTGGGGTAGTGCACTTCTCTGATAGTTTCTGCCTCTAGCAAGTTTCTCACTTCTTCCGTCACTATCTCGGCATGGTACAGTGCTGATCTACGAGTGCGCTGTATAACTGGTCTGGCAGTTGGATGGATGTTCAGTTGGTGACAGATGAAGTTTGGGTCAATGTCAGGCATGTCATACGGTGTCCAGGCAAACACTTCGATGTTAGAGGTTAAGAATTCCATGACCTCTATTCTCTTAGTGCTGGACAAAGACGAGCCGAGCAAAAAGAACTTTTCTGGGGCTTTTTCATCTATTCTTACTTGTACCAAGTCTTTCACTGCCTTCTGATCAGCTGCCTTGCCGACATCCGCAAATAGTTCATTGCTTTCTGGCTCTCCAACCATCTGTACAAACCCTTTTGCAGCGCAGCAGCCATTTACTGTGACAAAGCACTACTTTGACATAATCTAGTCTCCAAAAACCTCTTCAATTACTCCGACTTCGTTGGGGAACCGCAATACTTGATGGTAGGTTGACGCTACCGATCGCATGGCATGTAACCATGTACTTCCCAAAATTATATTGTAAGTAGAATGGACTTTCAATACCCAGAATTCCACATATTTCGTCATGGTTCCTTCCTTAATTGGGAGGATTATCTTGTCCACTAGCCACTCTGGCATTGAGTTGAATCCGATTAGGGGAGATGTTGCAGGTGCCATGTCTTTGTCCTCCAGTTTCAGTTGTTTGAAGGTTTCATAATACATTATCTCACATGAGCTTCCTTGGTCAATCAGAATCTGCTTGATGTCGAAATTCTTGACGCATAGAGTGACAACCAATGCATCATTGTGAGGGCAGTATATCCTTGCTAAATCTTTGTCTGAAAAAGATATGACATTTGTGGCCTTTGTTCTCCCCTTTTTGACTGCAGGTTGTGCACTTAATACCCCCTCAAGTGCTCAACCTTTTTGATCATTCCCCTGAGCTCACATACTCGCTCAGGTTCGAATACCCCATGTATTACGTTAATCATGCCTTGAGGTGGAGCGTCGACTGACATCCCATTTGGGTGGTTGTGGTTCTGGGGGGCTGGCTGCGTCCCTCATTTTATGTACTGGTCCAGGTGCCCAATTGCCACTAACTCCTTCAAATGCTGCCTCAACGATGTGCAATTTTCAGTGCGATGCCCCTTTTCATCATGGAAGGTGCACCAGGACCTCTCGTCATAGTTCTTTTGTGCTTCTCCCAACTTAGCTGGCCATCGGACCAAAAGTTCATTGCGTATCCCACTGAGAATTCGGTAGATTAGTTTTTTGAACACTGTGATAATGGCAGTGCGAACTCTTAACTTCCTTTTTTCTGGGTCCTCTCTGTTGGCCCGCCTGCCTCACCCATTCCTGTTAGGTTGCTCTACCGTGTTGACTTTTGCTGTAGTCCTTTTATCTGGCATTGCTGTTGTGCCAGTTTTCGCTTTAGCACGGGCGCTATCCTCCTTCACGCGAATATGTAGTGCACTCTCTCTATTAAGGCCTCCATTATAAGGGGTGGCATCATAGTAATTGAATCCCTCAATTTATTGCCGACTGGTAGGCCCCGTTTGTATTGTGCAATGGCGAGGTTCGTAGGGCAATCCCCAATCTGATTGAAGGTTTTCCAGTAGCAACTGTTGTAGGATCTTAACGTCTCCTTGTCGCCTATGTCAATGGAGAGTAGCTGATCGATCTCCACTGGTGTCTTGGTGTTCGTTCTAAACCTAGTCACGAACACCTCTGCCAATTATGCCCAGGAGGCGATGCTGCCTTCTGGTAGCCTTTCGAACTAGGTTAGACCTAGGTTGCCAAGGCTGGATGGAAACAGGATGCACATTAAAGCCTCGTTTCGCCGGTATACTGCCATAACCTGGCAAAAGTAACTCAAGTGCATGTAGGGGTCTGTCTTCCCCTCATAAGTGATGAATTTGGACTGGTAGAAGCCTGAAGGTACTGGTGCGTTCTCTATTTCCAGAACAAACGGCGAGCTCTGTAACCTTGCTAATGCTTTGTTTGTTGGTTCGTAAGCAAGGCGCGACATCGGCATTCCTACCTCGACGCTCCCATGCGTCTGAGGGGCCAACCGTTGAAGGGCTGAAACTCTGTGTGGGTCGTATGCCCTGGTATCCTCCTTCAATCGTGCCCTTTCTTCAAGCACAGTTCGTAAGTCAGATGATCTAGGCAACTCCGTGTGCCTAGATGACGTCTGGTGCATGTGCAAGGGCTGATAGGTGCTTCCCTCAGTATATGACCCCTCAGTTCTCGTTCTCTCAGACCTGGAATAACGAGTCTTGAAAGTCCTCGATTAAGTGTCACCTGTTCTAAGGCTCCTGCTTTCTGCTTGCGATGGTGTGGTACGCCTATCACGATCCTCCGAGTGGCGAGGGGGCGTGTTACATTTGCGCCCCTCTCCTATCGCCACCCATTTTCCTTTTATTTGGCCCTTCATTGACTCCATGTCTGCCGCCATTCTCCTTATTAACTCGTCCTGCTCCTTCACGCGATCCTCTAGAACTTGAGGGTCCATCATCTGCCTCTGTCTTTCAAAACTTTGAGAGCGACGGGGGCTGTTAGCCCGCCTCTCTCTTGCATCCCTCCGGGGGTTCTGTCGCTGGGGTTTTAAATTCGCCATGGGAGGGATAGCAGGCAAACCTTCGCGCCTCTCACCCCCTCCGGGGTTTGTCCATTAAGAGCAGATTGCGACAAGTCTTCATTGTGCGCCATTGCTTCTGACTAGAGAGGAAAACTTGATCAAGAGGTTTTCTTCTTTCTGGACTTCCCACAGACAGCGCCAATTGTACGAGCACGAAATAATTCTCCTCGTATAATCCTGTTGATCAAGTGTGCACTCCTCCAAACGTCATCGCTTTGCTACCTGAAAACACAAACGTGACCTAGCCGGCATGTGTGTGCCAGAAACCTCTCTGATGCCTAAGTCAGCAAATAGACAATTACACAAAAGCTCTATGTATTCGGGAATCAAAGTTGTGTTACCTTCCCATAGGTTCTGTTGTGAGCTTTTATAACTTTTGTCTGGCATAATCCTAGTAGGACTCTTATTCCCCCATATAGAGTCCTCCTAGGAATCACACTCCTGAAAGATAATGCTTATCCTTTAACACCCTCCTTCACTGTTTAAACCAAGTGAGATGGTTTTACCACGGTTGGATGACAGTATGACCGAGCTAACACTATCCTTTTGTCATACTTAGTCCAGCACCTTCCCAACTATACGACATAGCTCGGTTCTTCTCTCACTTGTACCTCGGATTGGTCTGTTTAGACTGAGCTAACTGTAGCAAGCTTTGACCGAGCTAACGAGAGCAAGGTCTACCATGAGAAGCCCAAATACCTCGGTTCTGAATACCATGACCGAGCTAACTATCACCATACTGACCGTGGTAACTGTACCCACAATTGGACCGAGCTAACTGCAAGATCCTTTCACTCGGCCCTTTTTACCGCGGCCCAAAGAACGGCCCATCATCACACCTTAGCCTAGCTCGGTCCTAGTGCACATAAAAACTCCCTCTCACAATCCATTTTTTATTTTTTCAAAAAACACAACAATTTTTTTTCTTCAAAAAACACAGTGAGAAAAAAATTAATTACAATTTGTTTTTTTCAAAATTCAATCTAATCATCATCAATAATGGATACTTTATGTGAACCTAATAAATACAATTTTTTTTTCTTCCAAAAAACACAGCGAGTTAAAAATCTAATCACAAATTAAGTCAATTAATAGTTAAAAAACACAACAAATTTTTTTTTAAAAAAAATAATGAGTTAAAAAAATCAATTACAAATTTTTTTTTCTTCAAAATACAATCTAATCATCATCAATAATGGATACTTTTTGTGAACCATTGAACTGACTACAATCGGTAGTTAAAAATACAACGAATTAAAACCCAATCACAAATTAAGTCAATTAGTAGTTAAAAATACAATCACATTTTTGCTCACAATAATAATAATAATAATAATAATAATAATAATAATAATAATAATAATAATAATAATAATAAAAACACAATGAGTTAAGTCAATTGATAATTAAAAAACATAATAATTTATTTTTTAAAAAATAATTTATTTTTCAAATTATAATCACATCACATTTTTCTTATAATAAAAAAAAAACGAATGAAAAAAAAATCATTTAACTAATTACAATACAATCACATTAAAAAAAATAACCATTGAACAAATTATAATCACATCACATTTTTCTAATGGGTACTTTTGGGTACTTTATGTGAACCATTGAACTAACTACAATCGGTAGTTAAAAATACAACGATTTAAAACCCAATCACAAATTAAGTCAATTGGTAGTTAAAAATACAATCACATTTTTGCTCATAAGAATAATAATAATAAAACGCAGTGAGTTAAGTCAATTGATAATTAAAAAACATAATAATTTATTTTTTAAATTACAATCACATCACATTCTTCTCATAATAAAAAAAATAAATGAAAAAAAAAAGAACCATTAAACTAAGAAGATCAATTACAAATTTTTTTTCTTCAAAATACAATCTAATGATCATCGATAATGGGTACTTTATGTGAACCATTGAACTTACAATCGGTAGTTAAAAATACAATGAATTAAAAAACATAATAATTTAATTTTCAAATTACAATCACATTATATTTTTCTCATAATAAAAAAAATGAAAAAAAAGAACCATTGATCTAACTACAATACAATCACATTAAAAAATATAACCATTGAACAAACTACAATCACATCACATTTTTCTCATAATAAAAAAAATAAATGAAAAAAAGAACCATTAAACTAACTATAATACAATCACATTTAAAAAAAGAGCCATTGAACTAACTACAATCACATTGAAAAAAGAACAATTGAACTAACTGCAATCACATTTTTCTTTTTATGGGTGTTTTTTTATTTAACTTCAATCATATTTGATGATGTAATAGATCCAGCGGAGGACGAGTTGGGGCAGACCCACGCTTTCAACACCTTTATCAATCTCGGAGCTCGCTGGTGGTGCCTGCAAAAAGATTCGACGGGGAATGGAAGTCCCCCAGCGGACCCTCCGACGATCAAGTTGGAACAGAGGAGATTGACTGTGTAGAGAGAAAGAGAAGAAGAGTACTGAACTTAACCTTTGATATGTCTTGGAAACTTCTTTATATCCTTTGTCCATCATTTCCTTATCCATTCCGACCTGTCGTGTTGGCCGAAAGTTTATACTCTAGTTTGCATTGTTCACGATGAGGCTATCTGTTCCGATGTGAAGGGATTGTCGCATTTAATGCTGTGGGGGCCTCATTAATGGCTGATGTGTGGTGCAATAACTCTATAGTATCTTTGTCTGCTTATGTGACTGGTTCCCTACTTGACAAGTGTTTAAATGCCATTGGTCCTTGATTTAATATTGGGTTCTCAAGGGTACTAGGCTTTAGTACTTGAACCGTGAATTGGGCTCTAAGTCGTGGGCCAAAACCTTTCGTGGGCCCACCAATGTCAGTAGTCTCCCATTCCCAAGTACAATTTTAGTCCAACGAAGGGAATAAGAAGGAAAATGGGATGGGTCCTCCCAAGACAAGGGGGATGACCGACCATGGAGGTGGCCGGGCGAGAGGGTTGACCGAGAGGAGGGCCCACCGTGAGGAGGACCGACCGCGAAGGGAGCCAAGCGAGAAAATCTACCAAGAGGAGGGCCGACGGCGAGAGGGGGCCGAGCGAGAGGACCGCTTGTGAGGAGAACCAATCGCGAAGGGGGCCATGCGAGAGGATTGGAGGTCCGATCGTAAAAAGGACCGACTGTGAAGAAGGTCGACTGCGAGGGGGGCCGAGTGAGAGGATCAGAGGTCCGACCATAAAAAGGACCAACCATGAGGAGAACCGAAGAGGTAGTGAGGGTGCGTGGGGCTCGAGGAGCGATGAGGCACGTGATAATGTGAAGTGGAATAGACGGGAAAGGCAAAAAGGGTAATAAATTGTGGCTGTACACATGGGGTGATCTAAACCAGTGGTGAGGAAGGTGATGCATTAGTAGGAAATGAAAGGATAAGGTTAGAATAGGATGTGGAAAATACGGGGGTTGTAACTTTTGAAATTTTCAAACTGGTGAGTTTTAACCTCGATCCTTGGAAAATAGGCAAACTGTGGGCATTTGGAGTTATCCATTTTACATACCTTATTACGAGAAACCAACACATCCTAGACCTGACCTCGTTCGTTTCGTGTGATGCTCCCCTTCAACAGTTTGCGAACTTCCTCGCACCTGCGTCCAAAGCAATATACGAGAACGTAAAAGAGATGACTTGAGACGAAACGCCAGCCATAAGGTTAGAGGCGCTAGGTGAGGATGATGCGGTGAAGTTGGCGGAGCAATATAGGATAGAGAGACGGGAGGGAAGAGGGGCGGAGCAAGTGGCGCGATCTCGTTCGTCCACAATGATCATAGTGGCAAGGCCGATTAGCCAAGTGGGACCTGACCATTGGCACACGAAGGCTGACAAATCAATGTTTACGGTAGAGGAGTTAGAGGAGGTGCGTAAGAAATACTAGATTCCAGCGGAGATAGAGTTAAAGTTGTCGACGTCGAAAAAGAAGGCGTCAGATGCACGTCCGATGGAGTTTACACTATATGAGGAGGCGTTGCAGGGGGATTTAAGGTTACCACTCCCACAAATAGTGGTAGACATGTTAAACCCGTTGGAGGTGGCGCCAGGTCAACTTATGCCCAATGCATGGAAAATATTACTGGCCTGCGCGATCGCATGGCCACGAGCAACCGGGGAAGTAGCGATGACAGTGGACGAGTTTTTTTCTTGTTATAAGGCCTCTAGTCAACAAGAAACATGAGTGACCTTACATACGGTGGCAGGTAAAGGATTAGTGGCAGGTTTACCATCGTCGGTGAAGGGGTAGAGACCAAGGTGGTTTTATGTATTGGCGAATGGCGGTAGGGGGGTCGTACAGTGTGGAAAATTCTCATTAAGTCAGTGGAGCCAAGGTTGGAGGCAGAGGCAAAGAATAGGGTTAAACGAGTGAAGGAGTGGAGGGAGAATGAGGGCGTAAAGTGGGATGACCTTATCCAGCCTTCAACCTTGTCTGCCTTGAATCTAGGGCCATAACCGACCGAGGAGGACCCTACACTGGAAGAGTTGGAGGCGAGGAGAAAGATGCAGGAGGCAAAGGATGAAAGGGCATTTGCCAAGGCAGATAAATATAAAGAATTACAGTTAGGCCGTGCGCCTAAGCTGGTCATGAAGGAGTGAGTCCAACCACGCCCCAAGCCTCTAGGAGACAAGGATTTGATAATTTTGTGTTGCTGCCATCGCCATTGGATCTGCTGAAGGAGAGAAGCAAAAAGGAGGTGGAGGCAATGTTAAACAAAAAGAAGAAAAGGAGGGCGGCTGTGGAGGAGAGTGAGGGAGGGCTAGTGTTGAAGAAGGCGAAAGAGGGGATGACGAAGGTATCTCCAGAAGCAGGGTAGGGGAGACCGGGATTGGGGTGGAAGAGGCGAAGTGTCCAAGTGGCGAAGTGGTGAGTAGAACAGCCAAGCAAGAATAGTTGGCCGGAGGTGAGCGGTTGGAAGACCAATCATCCAAGATTGTGCTTGTACAAGAAGTGTCCCTAAGTCTAGGGGTAGGAAGGGGGCGAGTGAGTAGAGCGGAGACGAGCACCGCGTTGAAGACCACCATGTATCATGTTCGTGCGATAGCCGGTCGTTCGGCGGGAGAAGGGGGCGAAGCCAGGGTCGCTACAGATCGTCTCTTAGGGGTCGTAGAGGATGCGGACGGTGGCACAATTTACAGAGGCCGACCTCCTGAGAGGGTTTTGCTCAGCCCAGATGGAAGCAACAACCTTGGCGACGACCCTACTGAAAAGGCAATGCGGGCAAAGGTGGATGTAGAGCTGATGAAGGCCTAGCTGGAAGGGGTAAAGACACAATTACAAAACTTAAGGGTGGAGACGGCGTGCTAGAGAAAAGCTGCGCGGAGTGCCTGTGCAAAGGGCCTGGAATATGCGCAAAGGGCGAAAAAAATGGAAAGTATTGGCGGTGGTGCAAAGTTACTTAGCAGAACGCACCATAATAGGTCAAGCTGGGGTTGCCTCCGAGCTCGCCGTTCCCAAATCGGAACTGGAACTAGTGCGCCACAAGGCGATATCGCTAGAGTTTAAGCTGGCGGGTGAGCAAAGGAAAGTAGGCAAAGTCCAAGAAGCCTGCAACACTGCCAAGGAAAGGTTGGAAGAGGCCCTCTCCAACAATGAAGAGCTGTGCAACCAGGCTCTAAAAGACAAAGAAGAAGCAGATGGGCGCATCGCGGAGTTAGAGAAGACGCTGGGGGAAAAGAGGCCAAAATGGCCTCTGAGAGAGCGGCGTACCCAGACCTATTCGTAGCGGCGGTGGAGCAATTTAAGGGGTCTGTTGAATTCCAGATGGCCATCGACGCAGCGGTCGCGATGAGTTTGGCCGAGGAGGGTGAAGGGGGTGCTGGGTCATCAGGAGTGGTCGTTGCTAGTAGGACCGAAGAAGAAGTAATCCAAGGTTTTCAGCGGTCAGACTTCTATAAGCACGAAATGAGATAGCACTAGAACAGCAGCTGGATGAGCTTCAAATATAAGGCGCAGAAGCTGTTCCCAAATGTGGACTTCAGTTTGGTGAAAGTATGAGAGGATGATGTCGCCTAGACTTCCCTGGATGGGGGGGTGGAAGAGGAAGATCTGGCGTCCAGCGAAAGGGAGTGAGGGTTGGGTGTTTTTCCTATGTTTTTGTTGTTGTTGTTTTTGTTTTTGTTTTTTTTTGTAATGCAGTGAATGTAATGAAGTGAATGTGATTTCTGTAATAAAGTGTATGATGGTGCAAGTTGTTAATAAATAAAGGTGCCAGTTCTGTAGCGGTTTGTTGTTGTTTTTTTTTTTTTTTTGTGAATGGTAAAATTGTTAATAAAGTGTATGAGTGGTAAAATTGGATAAGTAATCTAATTTAGGTAAAAATGACTTGGGATAAGAATGAACTTAGATTTAACTAAGTAGTGGCACTATGTACAACTCAGTCTAGATGGGTTCTTTACGTTCAGTCTAGCTGAGACTTGGAGGGCTTAGTTTGGTTGAGACTAGGCCTAACTCTGTCTGGCTGAGCTTTTCATGCTCAATCTGGCTGAGACTAGGCCTAACTCAGTCTGGCTGAGCTCTTCATGCTCAATCTGGCTGAGACTAGGTTTAACTCAGCCTGGTTGAGCTCTTCATGCTCAGTCTGGCTGAGGCTTGGAGGGCTCAGTCGGCTGAGGCTTGGCTTAACTCAGTCTGGCTAAGGCTTAGAGGTCTCAGTCTGCCTGAGACTAGGTCTAACTCAGTCTAGCTGAGCTCTTTATGCTCAGTCTGGCTGAGACTAGGCCTAAAACTTGTCATTAAAGCACAACACAGATAATGAGGATGTTAAATTGTTGTCATTAAGGCACAGTCTGCCGATCACAAATTTACACCGTGTATGGAAAGGGCAAAAATGAACAGGTGTTCAAATCGGCAAAATAGAACATACAACAATTGAATGATACAAAAGCGGAAGATGCCATTTTATTGGAAATAGTGTTTCTAGTGCTCGACATTCCATGGATAGGGGAGGTCTCGACCTTCCATATCTTGGAGACGGTAAGTACCCAATCGGGGTCTGGCCTTAACAACGTAAGGCCTTTCCATTTAACTGTTAGCTTGCCCTCGGTTGGATTTTTAGTGGCAAGGGTTGCTTTGCGTAAGACTAGGTCTCTCACTGCGAACTCCCGAGGTCGGACTCTGCGGTTATAATGTGTTCTCATTCTTTGCTAATATAATGCCCGCCTGACAACAGTTGCCTCCCAGAGCTCTTTAACCAGGTCCAGATCAGCCTAACACAACTCTTCGTTTAGTTCTGGATTCTGATATAGAAACCAGGGGGTTAGCAGGCCGATTTCCACTGGGATGACCGCCTTGGCGCCATATGTTAGGCGAAAAGGGGTCTCCCCAGTGGGGGTTCGAGCTGTCGTCTGATAAGCCCAAAGTATGTTCGATAATTACTCAGCCCAGAGTTCTTTGGCGGCTTCCAACTTAGTCTTAATGATCTCCAGAAGGGAGCTATTGGTGACTTTGACTTGCCCATTAGCTTGGGGGTGGCTGGGGAAGAGAAACATGGTCTAATGTTGAGCTCTTCACATAATTTCTTGAACTTGGCATTGTCGAATTATTTTTCGTTGTCTGAGACAATGGCTTGGGGGATTCCAAATCGGCACACGATTGACTGCCAGATGAACCTGGTGGTGTTTCGCTCAGTAATTGTAGTAAGGGGTTCTGCTTCCACCTATTTGGTGAAGTAGCCAATGGCAACCACAACAAACTTGGTTTGGCCCCTACTAGTGGGTAAAGGACCGACTAAGTCGATGCCCCACTTAGCGAAGGGGTAGGGACTGCTGAGTGTAATCAGTTATGTTGGTAAGGCATGGGGGATATTAGCAAAGTGCTGGCATTTATCACACTTAAGCACAAATTCGCTAGCATTTTGATTGAGCGTGGGCCAGAAATAGCCAGTGCGAAAGATTTTATGGGCCAGAGATCTTCCACCCAAATGGTTACCACAAATGCCCTCGTGTACTTCTCTCATTACATAGGTCGCTTGAGCAGGACTGAGACATCTGAGGTATGGGTGTGAGAATCCCCGTTTGTACAGTAGACCACTGATGATGATATAATTAGACGACCGAGCTCTGACTTTAGCAACATGCTATTTATCGTCTGGTAACTCCCCTCGTGTCAAAAACGGAATGATGTCTGGAGCCCATGGGATAGGTTTGTTCTGGAGGAAATAGATTTCCTGTGGGCCTGGCGAAGTCGTCGGATGGGTCAGGTATTCAATGCAGATGTCATGACTGAAGTCTGACTGGTCGGCCGAGGCTAACTGAGCCATTTCGTCCGCCTTGGAGTTTTCTGATTTGGGAATGTGTCTGATCTGAAAAGTATTGAAGAGGTGGACGAAAGGAAGGGCGATGTCCCAATATGCTCGCATCGTCTCCTCCTATATGTCAAACTCCCTAGTAATCTGTCCGACAATCAATTGGAAATCACTGAACATTTGGATATGGTTTACACCAATGTCTCATGCCAATCAAAGACCTACTATTAAGGTCTCATACTCAGCCTCATTATTGCTTGCGTCGAACAGGAAACGGAGGGCACACTTGAAGTACTCACCCTCTAGGGTGGTGAGGATTATACCAGCTCCACTACCCTCTTTGCGGGATGAACCATTAACACTAAGAGTCCAGGAGTGTTGGTTTTCTGCATTAGTGGTGAAGTGTGCTACTGGAAAAGGTACGTTCGGAGTAAGATTGGTGAATTCTAAGATAAAATCGGCGACAGCCTGGCCTTTGATCATTGTTCGATGTCAGTAAGAGATTTCAAATTGACTTAGCTCAACGGACCATTGCATAAGTCTTCATGATGATTCTAGTTGTTGCATGACCTTTTTCAGAGGCTGGTTAGTGAGAACCACTATAGAGTGAGCTTGGAAATAAGGTCGGAGGCGTTTGGAGGCTATGACCAAGGCAAGGGCCATTTTTTCTAACAGAGGATAGTTCTGTTTTTCCCCCTTGAGAGTGCGGCTAATGTAATAGACTGAACGTTATACTGAGCCGTCTTCCCTAATGAGGGCAGCACTGACCGCAGTGTTTGACACAACTAAGTAGAGCAAGAGGATTTCGCCTGGCAATGCTTGAGAGAGGAGGGAAAGGTTGGCCATGCACTGCTTCAGTTGTTAAAAGGCCTCCTCGGATTCGGTGCTCTATTCAAACGCCTGTCGGAGGACTTTGAAGAATGGAAGACACTTGTCGGTTGCTCGGGAAATAAAGTGGTTGAGGGCAGTAACTCTACCTGTGAGCCGTTGAACCTCCTTGACCGTTCTGGGAGACCGCATTTCTATCAGGGCCTTGATCTTTTCGGGGTTAGCCTCAATGCCTCATTGGCTAACTATGAAGCCCAATAACTTCTCAGACCCCAAACCGAAGCTGCACTTCTCCGAATTCAGCTTCATCTGATATTTGCGTAAGGTTTGGAAAGTCTCTCGCAGGTTTGCCAACTGATCGGAGGAGAGTTTACTCTTAACTAGCATGTCATCGACATAGACTTCCATGTTCCGATTTATCTGGTGTTAGAAGATGGCATTAACCAGGCGTTGGTAAGTTGTTCCGGCATTCTTCAAGCCAAATGGCATGACACGATAGTGATAAGTCCCTCTGTTAGTGATGAAGGAGGTGTGCTCCTGGTCGGCCGAGTGCATTAGGATTTGATTATCGCTGGAGAAGGCATCTATGATGCTAAGCATCTGATGTCCTGCAGTTGCGTCAACCAACAGATTTATCCAAGGAAGGGGATGGCTATCTTTAGGGCAAGCTCGATTGACGTCAGAATAATCGACGTAGAGTCGTCATTTGCCATTATTTTTGCGAACCAAGACCATGTTCGACAGCCACCTGGGGTAGTCTACATTTTTTATGAATTGTGTCTTCAGTAGTTTGTCCACCTCGGTGGTAATGAGGGTATTGCGTTCTGGGTGAAAAATGCGTTGCCTCTGGCGAAAAGGTCAGAAGTAGGGCTCAATACTGAGACGATGAGTAATGAAAGAGGGATCGATACCTGGCATGTCTGAATGGGTCCAAGCGAGGACATCGTTGTGCTCGGCTAAGAGAGCTGCGAGATCAGCCTTGGCTTGAGGGGACAGTTGACTACCAATCCTGGCTATTTTGGCTAAATCGGTAAGATCAATAGGCACTTCGACAAGTTCCTCCACTGATTCCCCTCAGACTAACTCCTCATCGTCTCTAACGTTGAGACCCTCGATGATCATAGCCTCCTTCATTTTGACATCCTTTAGCGAGGCGACGTAGCACTCCCTGGCCATCATCTGCTCGCCCCTCACTGTCCTGACTCCTAGCTCGATCGGGAATTTCATGGCTAGATGGTAGGTGGAGGTGACAGCTTGGAAGACATTGAGAGCCGTGCGTCCGAGGATGATGTTATAAGTAGAAGGACAGTCGACGACAAAGAAAGTGAATAGTTTGGTGGTTTGCCGGTGATATTCTCCGATGGTAATGGGAAGATCGATGGAGCGTATAGAGGTCACCCGATCCCCGATGAAGCCGACTAGCGGGGTTTGGAGGGGGGACAACTTTTCTTCTTCTACATTGAGTTGGCGATAGGCGTTCAAGAAGATGATGTCTAAAGAGCTGTCATTGTCGACAAGGACCCGTCTGACTTTGCAGTTGGATAGGAGAGCGGAGATGACGAGGGGGTTGTTGTAGGGGTAACGGATGCCTGTGCAGTCGGCCCCTGTAAAGGTGATGGGTTCAGACCATTGCTTGGGGTGTTTAAAGGGGCAATCTAATGTCGTTACTTTCTTATCGGAGCCTTGTTTGATTTTTCTGAGTTTGGCTCGCTATGCCGGTTGAGATGGCCCTCCGCATGCGAGCCCGCTAGCGATGACTCTAATCTTGCCGACTGGGGGGGAAGGATTGCCTTGTGCCTGGGGTTGTGGTGGGAGTCGATCATTGTCTCACTTAGGTTGTGCGGGCTGTCGGAGAGGAGTATGTCGGCGGTGGTTCCCCGGCGGGCCAGTCCTCAGCCTTTGCTGGGGACGGGCTGCCGTGAATTGACTGAGGTGCCCCTGGCATATCAAATCCTCTACCTGGTCTTTAAGGTTAACACATTCCTCAGTGTTGTAGCTGTGGTCTTGATGGAAACGACAATACTTGGATTGATCTCACCGGTTTGAGGGAGATCGTAATGGTTGAGGCCATTTCAGGTTGTAGTCTCGTTGAATTTGGTTCAAGACTTGTTCCATGGGTGAATTGAGAGGGGTGTATCGTTGTAACCGATTGGGTGGTCAAGTAGGTGCCGGTCGGTCTGCTCGAGCAAGTCGGTCAGTATATTGAGGGTGTTGATGTTTATATTGGGAGGATCTGGGTTCGGGTTCCTTTCTTTTGTCCTTAGGGGGTGGATTTTTAGGTGTGGAATCTTGGCAGGCTGCCAAAGAGTCTTCGACATTCATATATTTTTAGGCTTTGGAAAGGATGGTGGCCATGGCGGTCGGAGGGTTTTTGGAAAGGGGAGAAAAGGAAGTTGGATGGTCGTAAACCGGTTATGAAGGCTATGAGGATGACCTTGTCATCGTTTTCTGCCACCTGTAGGGCCTTGCTGTTAAAATGGGTGACAAAGCTGCGTAGTGACTCCCCTTCCGTCTGTCAAATATTAAGCAGTTGAGTTGCCGGGCGCCGTTGGTGCTGAGCACCAATGAAATGGCTTAGGAAGGACTCACTTAGGTGTTGGAAAATAGAGACAGAGTCCGACGGTAGCTGACTAAACCATAGTCGCGTCGACCCCTTAAGCGTCACGGGGAAAGCCCGACACATGATTTCGTCAGGGAAAGCATGAAGGATCATGAGGGTCCTGTAGGTCTCCAAATGGTCGACTGGGTGAGTTGTGCCGTCGAAGGTGTCGATCGAGGGCATTTTGAACTTGAGGGGTAGGGGTTTGTCCCTGATAGAGGCGACAAATGGGGAGTTGACTGTTGGGAAGGGTTTATTCTACATGTTCTGCATGGCTTCCTGAAGCTGAAGTTTCATGGCTCGTAGATTTGCATCCCAAATAGGAACATTGTCCCTTCCAGAGTGCAGTGGGGGCTGAGCACTACTAGCCTCTCCTTCAGGGACAGGTACGTGAATTGATAGATGTAAGCCCCGATGGATGAGTTCATGTCTTGAGGTGGGGCCTGTAGACCCTCTAAACTAGAAAGGTGAGCTTGTTGGAAAGGATGGCTGGGGGTCTGTTCTCGATTGGGAGGGATATTTTGTGGTAGTGGAGGAGGTATATGGAGATTTCGCTAGAGTAAAGCGTTGATCAAGGCCTGGTTCTGTTTGGCCAAACAGTTGATGCTGTTGGTGAGCTTTGTGAAGTACTGAGGTAGGCTGTTTGGATTGGAAGGCTTGGCTTGGGGGTCAACGACATTGTGTTGAGAAGCCATGGATCTCGTTGTAACCATCCACCTCGATGGAAGGTAAGGAGAAATTATCGAGAACGAGTCTCCAGTAACAATGAGCACAACTGTTAACCGGAGTGGCGATTCCCACAGACGGTGCCAACTGATGATGTAATAGGTCCAACGGAGGACGAGTTAGGCAGACCCATGCTTTCAACACCTTTACTGATCTTGGAGCTCGTTGGTGGTGCGTGTAAAAAGGTCCAACGGGAAATGAGAGTCCCCCAGCAGACCCTCCGACGATCAAGTTAGAACAGAGGAGATTGACTGTATAGAGAGAGAGAGAGATAAGAAGAATGATGAACTTAACCTTTGATGTGTCTTGGAAACTTCCTTATATTCTTTGTCCATCATTTCTTTATCCATTCTGACCTGCTGTGTTGGCCGAAAGTCTATACTTTAGCTTGCATTATTCACGGTGAGGCTGCCTGTTCCGACATGAAGAGGTTGTCGCATTTAATGCTGTACGAGCCTCATTAATGGCTGATGTGTGGTGTAATAACTCTGCAGGATCTTTGTCTACTTACGTGGTTGGTTCCTTACTTGACAAGTGTTTAAATGTCATTAGTCTCTGGTTCAACATTGGATTCTCAAGGATGCTGGGTTTTAATACTTGAACCGTGAATTGGGCTCTAAATCGTGGGCCAAAACCTTTTGTGGGCCCACCGATGTCAATATTAAAAAATCAAATTATAATTTTTTTTTTCTAAACAAATATACAAATCACAAAAGGAGATAACTTCAATCATACAAATCAAAAATATTTTTATGCTATCTAATTGGTAGTTAAAAATACAATCACATTTTTGCTCATAATAATAATAATTAAAAAAAAAACACAGTGAGTTAAGTCAATTGATAATTAAAAAACATAATAATTTATTTTTCAAAAAATAATTTATTTTTCAAATTACAATCACATCACATTTTCTCATAATAAAAAAAATAAATGAAAAAAAAAAAGAACCATTGAACTAATTACAATACAATCACATTAAAAAAAATAATCATTAAACAAACTACAATCACATTACATTTTTCTAATGGATACTTTATGGGTACTTTACGTAAACCATTGAACTAATTACAATTTGTAGTTAAAAATACAACGAATTAAAATCCAATCACAAATTAAGTCAATTGGTAGTTAAAATGCAATCACATTTTTGCTCATAATAATAATAATAATAACAATAATAATAACACACTGAGTTAAGTCAATTGATAATTAAAAAACATAATAATTTTTTTTTCAAATAATAAGTTAGTTTTCAAATTACAATTACATCACATTTTTCTCATAATAAAAATAAAACAAATGAAAAAAAAAAACATTGAACTAACAACAATACAATCACATTAAAAATAATAACCATTGAACAAACTACAACCAATCACATTTTTCTCATAATAAAAAAAGTAAATGAAAAAAAAAAGAACCATTAAATTAAGAAAATCAATTACAAATTTTTTTTCTTCAAAATACATTCTAATGATCATCAATAATGGGTACTTTATGTGAACCATTGAACTAACTATAATCGGTAGTTAAAACTACAACGAATTAAAAAAATAATAATCTATTTTTCAAATTACAATCGCATCACATTTTTTTGATAATAAAAAAAACAAATGAAAAAAAAAAAAAACCATTGACCTAACTACAATACAATCACATTTAAAAAAAAAAAAATCATTGAACAAACTACAATCACATCACATTTTTCTCATAATAAAAAAAATAAATGAAAAAGAAAGAACCATTAAACTAACTATAATACAATCACATTTAAAAAAAGAATCATTGAACTAACTACAATCACATTTTTCTCTTTATGAGTGTATGTTGATCTAATTTCAATCATATTAAAAAATCAAATTATAATTTTTTTTTCTAAATAAAATACAAAGCACAAAAGGAGATAGCTTCAATCATACAAATCACAAATATTTTTATGCTATATAACTACATTCATATCTTTTTTGTAATAAAAAAAATAATTGTAAAAAAGAATCATTGAAACAGTAAATAAAAAGATTAAATCACATGTAATATATATATATATATATTGAACAAACTACAACACAATTATATTAACTATAATACAATCATATTTTTTTTAAAAAAAATCATTGAATAAACTATAATACAATCATATTTAAAAAAAAAAAACCATTGAACAAACTATAATTACATCACATTTTTCCCACAATAAAAAAAAAATAATTGAAAAAAAGAAGAAGTGAGACACAATCATTGTAAAAAAGAACCAAAAAGAAAGAAATGAAATACTCACTGTTTGGTCAGCGTTTGCAAGGGAGATGTGAAGTGTAACGCCCTCAAAAAATATGATATAAATCAACCATTCATATAATTTATAAACATAATAGAAATGTTATATTCTCATTCATCAAAGTCTATATTACAAAAGATATTACATGCATTACACTTTCATTAATGTTCATCTTGAAACTATAGCATGTAACTCTAATTGTTAACAACAAAAATAAGTGTCCTACGGGCTTACATCTTTCCAAGTTATCACTTGGTTACAATAAAAGAAGAGTCCTACCTTTATACATATAAAGCTCTCGGCTTGAATTTACATTAAACACAAAACAAAAAATGTAAAATGGAGCATTCAGCACCTAAACCTCCCAAGCTATGTCCTTGGAGGCAACATGTCACTTGTACCTGAAAATTGTTTCCCAAGTAAGGTGAGCCAAAACCCAGCAGAGATATGCTAAACAATATATGAGAATTAACTAAGCTATCAACATCAGATAAATGTTCAATACTAATAAACCAACTTACACCTTTTTCATGACCAATCAATATCGACATTCGTATTTCAGTCCATTTCTATTCATTTACCCAAATCAATTCATTGACATAGTTCATTATTATCTAAACAATTCAAAACGAGACTACAACTCGTTTATCAACACTTCAATAACAAACATTATTCACCGCTTCTTTTTTCTTGCCATTTTACGAAGTCACATCCGAGGGAATCGGCACCCATAAATATACAAGATTTTGAGACTTTTACCCTGGACACTCCGGCCAACTTAATTCTCAATGGAGTTCATCTCCTATCTCATCCCACACAATGGAGTACATCTCATATCTCCTCCTAAACAACGATACATGTACAATGTATTTAAAAACATGTCATAAACAATAACTACCAAAATTTACATATTCAACAATTTAATCAATCCGTCATATTCAATGACAATATTCATTTGACTAGTTTCAATTTACCTAGTCCTCATACAGTTTCTACAACAATTATAGCTATCCTCCACCAATAGTTCAAAACAGATATTTTCTAAACAGATAAAAAAATCTATCAACAGATAAATTATCAACTTTTTCATAGGTGTGTGATTTATCAAACCAAACGACACCATTCAATCACATATTCCCCTAATTTCATAATTCCCAAACCAATTTCATTATTTACACAAATTGTTATTTCAACTCAACTTAGGGCAATTTTCGCCCTATTCCAAAACATCAACCCACAGGTTCAAATCTCACCAGTTTAACAATAAAAACCTCATACACAAACCCCCAAGATTACTTTGTAAAACAACATGAAAACCCCTCTTTAGTTAAGAGCCCAAACCTTAACTTTTACCCAAATCACTCTCAAATCTCTCTATTTATACAAATGACAAATGTCTAGGTTAAAACCCATATCAAAGAGTAGAATATCCCTACCTCAAAGCTAGGAGACCAAAGGAGATGATGAAGAGCTTCAAGAATGCCCCAAATTCAGTTTTGCTCGGATCAAAAGAAAGCCCTTGAGATGCTCCAACACTTTAACAAAGGGACTAGGGTTGAGAGATGCTTAGATCTAGGGTTATTTGTAGAGAAAGTGTGTGTTTTAGAGAGAGAGACAACCGATCTAGGGTTTTTAGGAGAAAAAAGATCAAAAAGTGAAGTAAAATCACTCTACTGCGACCTGATATACACGACCTTCGCTCGAGCGAAGGAGTTATCGCTCGAGTGACCAGACACAACAAGTAACCTCGCTCGAACGCAAAAAGCGTCGCTCGGGCACAGAATGCAAAGCTTCAGGTCTGCCATAGACACAAACGCACGCTCAAGCGCACGAAGTCTCGCTCTAGCGAAGAAACAATTCCACAAAGCTCGCTCGAGCGCAAAAAGCCTCGCTCGAGCAAAGCGTTTCACCTTTCCAGAAAAGCTGCGTTTGGGAAAGAAACCTGAAGACTCTCAATCCTCGCTCAAGAGTAAAAAACCTCGCTCGAGCAAAGAAGCAAACTACTCAAGGCTTGCTCGAGCACAAAAAGCTTCGCTCGAGCGGAGAGACCAAAATCTGGGCAACAACCATTTATACCAACTAACAACCAACATGTTTCAAACTCACCCAACAAGCCCCAAAACTTAATTTCAAGGAATTAAAGGGAAGAAACAAGACATAGACAACAACATACAATCACAGAATCCGAGTCCGGAACACAACAAAGGTCGGGATAAAATCGGAATTGCTATATGAAGAATTGCTCACTGTTCACATTAAAATAAAATAAAAATAAAAATAAAACTATTGAACTAATCAAAAAGGCAAAATAAAAGGCTGGCTGGCTCACTGTTTACATACGTGAGAAAGAGTTATTGCTCACTGTTTGCTCAGTGTTTACAAGGGAGAAGTGAAGAAGTGTTGCCCGTAAAAGTGAAATAAAGAAGTTGAAAGGGTCCAATAGGTATGGTAGAAGTGAGGAAGCTGCAATAGGTATGTGAAAAGTTAAAAATGGTGTGTTTATTAGAGAAGTCAAAAAGATTTAAAAGAATTCAATAAGTGCTAATTTTTTTTAAAAAAAAAAAAATCTATTGGAGAAATCGAAAAGACTTGAGAGAATTCATTTGTTAAGTTTTTTTTTTTTTTAAAAAAAAATTAAAAAAATAAGAAATTAATGTTGGGATATTGGAACTCTCACAAGACTTATGAGTTAAAACTCCCATTTTCTTTATATAATGTACTAGCCTATCACCCGTGCTATGCACGAGATAATTTTAGATATTTGTATTTATTTTAGATTTTTTTTAATATAAAAATTATGTTTTTTTAAGACTTTTTATAAAAATAATTTAATAATCTTATCACTAACCATAGTTTATGGGAGAAGTTGAAAAGGGTACTGCAGTAATTATACACGGATTGTATCTATAATTATTTGTATGAGGTGGTTTTAAATGCTGATCAGGAGTTTTTGATCAAATTAATAAATGCAGGCATGTGGAAAAATATGGAGTTTGAAAAAAGTTAATAAATGCTGATCAGAAAATTTTAACCAAATTAATAAATACTGAGTTTTTTTTAAATAAAAAATTAAAAAAATTCAGATTGGGATATTGAAACTCCCACAGGCCTTGGGGTTTAAAAACCCCCTTTTGCTTAATATATAGTACTAACGTATCACGCGTGCTATGCACGGATTGTATTTACAATTATCTATATATGTGATTTGCGATTTTTAAATATCTTTTTTTTTTAATGCCTTCTTTTTTTCCTTTTTTTATATTATATTAAAGTTTAATATTTTGATAATAATCATATGTGTTAGACTTTTCAAGGAATTAAATGTCTTTTTTTATTATATTATATTAAAATTTAATATTTTGATAATAATCATATGTGTTGGACTTTTTAAGAATTTTTTTTATGTTTATTCTTAATGCATTAAAGTGTTATTATGAGGGATAATAATCATATATGTTGGGACTTTTCAAGAAATTCATATGTGTTGGATTTCAAAGAATTTTTTTTATGTTTGTTTTTAATACATTAAAATGTTATTATGAGGATAGTACTTGAGAGTTGCGAGAAGTTAATAAATGCTAAGATTTTTTTTTTTAAATCAAAAAATTAGAAAAATTAGATTAGGAGATTGGAGCTCTCACAAGACTTGTGGTTAAAAATCTCCTTTTACTTAATATATAATATAGATAAATAGATAAATAAATAGATAGATAAATACATTTATTTACATAAATACATTTATTTAAATTACATCAATAAATATTTTCTCTTTACTACTTTACATATCATTTTATAAAAAAACCAAAATATATGATTATTTAAAATATTTTAACCCAACCCCAGTACATCGGGGGATTGTTGAAAAGCACGAGAATTCTGCCGAATTAATCTCAACCCTGAAACAAAAAAAAATATCTTGACAAGATTATCTCCCACGTGTCAGTTCCCAGTAACTCCAAAAATACAAAAAAAAAAAAAAACTAGCTTCCGGAACATTCCCGAACACTCAATAATAGAACCCCATTCATTGTGCTTTTCTTTCTTTTGAGATATTTCTAGCAAACTTCTGTTGAAAGTGGACCCCACTTCAACCAAAACCGACTCTCTCGATGTATAATATACATATGCATCAGAACCCATTTCACTTTCATTCGTCTTCATAAAAGATTCTCAAGAAGCGAATCGTAAATTCAGAGATTGATATAGCGATTGAATCACTTTAGAGATTGAATCACTTTGAAGCTTTCGACGATGGAGTCCGATCAGAGTTGGACTTCTTCTTCTTCTTCTTTGTTAGATAAATTGATAGAGAGAGATACAGAGAGAATGAATTATGTATATATTGATGTTATTGATTGATGTGTTACAAGATTGTTGTGTATATTACAAGATTGATTTGTGTATATTGATTACAACTCCTATATATAGAAGAGAAGGTAGCAGATTGTGGTGGTGCTGGTAGATAGAGAGAGATACAGAGAGAATGAATTATGTATATATTGATGTTATTGATTGATGTGTTACAAGATTGTTGTGTATATTACAAGATTGATTTGTGTATATTGATTACAACTCCTATATATAGAAGAGAAGGTAGCAGATTGTGGTGGTGCTGGTAGGGGGTGAAGTGGAGGTGGTAGGTAGAGTGGGTTAGGTTTAGTGGAGTTGAGTGGGTGTAGTGGGTTAGGTTAGTGGGTTAGGTTTAGTGTACATTAACAGCCCCCCTCAAACTCAAGGAGGTTAGACACAAACCAACTTGAGTTTGGAGAGAGTTACAAAACAGAAAAATAAACTGATAAATAAAATAAAACAGGATAGGAGACACGGTATGGTCGTGTCAGACCGATGTAGCAGACAGTTTATGGGGTCATGTCGGACCGTTGTAGCAGACACTGTGTGGTCGTGTCAGACCGATGTAGAAGACAGTTTATGGGGTCATGTCGGACCGTTGTAGCAGACAGTTTATGAGGTCATGTCGGACCGATGTAGCAGGACAGTTTACGGGGTCATGTCGGACCGTTGTAGAAGACAGTTTACGGGGTCATGTCGGACCGATGTAGCAGGACAGTTTACGGGGTCATGTCGGACCGTTGTAGAAAATTGTGGTGGTGTACCAAGGGGGTGACTTAGGGAGTGCGCCATGGGCGACTTATACATTATACTGGTATAACCCCCCCTCAAACTCAAATAGGTGTGAAGATAGAAACCTATTTGAGGTTGAAACAAAGGGATTGATAAAGCTGACCGGTGTAAAAGACACTGTATGAGTGTGTAAAAGACACTGTATGAGTGTGTATATAGGCTGCCCAAAAATGGATGTAGATATCGAGCCCTCAAAAGTCGTGCCCTCAAAAGGTGTGCCCGCACCCTCAAAAGGCGTGCCATCAAAAGGCGTGCCCGAATGCATCAAAAGGCGTGCCTGTTTGTCGGCGAGAAGAGGCGCGCGATGCGCGTGGCTGCCTCGGCTATTTAACCAAGACAGAGCTGAGGCAGAGGCGAAGACAAACAATTGGCGAAAATCCTCTGAAAAACTCTTCGTTTTGCTGAGAAGGTTTTGCTGAGAAGATACTCTATAACACTCGCTATAACACTCTGTTGCCCAGAAAAAATGGCTTCGTCTTCCCGCGGGCTGCTCACCCTCTTTCCCGACCTCAACGAGTCCACAGGAGAGAGAACTGGTGCGGTGGCACTGGAAACTCAACCAAGCGCCCCGGAGTTTACTCCGTTGAACTTTCCGATGCGGTCTGTGGAGCAAAGAATGGCAGTGCTGTCGGATGTGGAGGTCAATCAGTATACGTTGAAGGCATGTGTGGAGTCCATGACGGCGGTCACAAATCTGTCGCACCGGCTACAGAGTAGGACAAATGAGGTGCAGCAATTAAACTCCCAGCTGGCTCTGCTCCAACGCATGTATAAGGATGCGCGAGCAGAGATAAGCGTGCTAAGGACAGAAAACAAGGAGCTGAAGCGAAAGGCCACCGTGATGTTCCGATTTGGAGGTCCACCAGATGCGGGAGTGGAGGAGCAGGGAGGAGGCAACTGGCTTGGTGGGCGAGGAAGCACGGAGGCAGCACCGTCAAGGGCCGCTCAGGACGGAGGCAAGAAGAAAAGACCGGCGGCAGAGTAGAGAAGAAAATCCTGCCTGTGAATGTGGGTGGTTTGTTGTTGTTGTTGTTGTTGTTGTTGTTTTTTTTTTTTTTTTTTTTTTTTGCTGTAAAATAGGGAACATGGTGATCGGGGTGAGCCCCCGTCATGAATAAAATGAGGTTGTGGAATGATGAATGTTTTTTTTTTTTTTTTTTTTTTTGTGTTTTTTTTTTTTTTTTTTTTTTATTGTTGTTAAAAGTAAGGGAAGCGAATAATAAAAAAAAAAAAAATATATGGAGATGGTGATAAAAAATAAAGCATCAATTAAATTGGAAAATAAAAAAAAAAATTGGGCGGTGAAAAAGGTGATGATGGTGTTGTGTGGAAGCATATACTTGCTTTATGTGAGAAACAAAATATAGTGGACCTCAATATTAAAATAAAAAAAAAAGAATGTCTGTGCTGGTGTATGCATGTGCGGTGTGCATGGTGGAGCAGTGGGCATATTAGTGTGGGTATTGGTTATTTTATTATAGTGTTATTTTATTGTATTTGTTTATTTGTGAAAGCTGCCGAGAGAGGGATAGAAGGTCAGAGGACAACCACCATTTGGGGTTGTTTTTGTTTTTGTTTTTGTTTTTTTTTTTTTTGTTTTTTTTTGTTTTTTTTTTTGTTTTTTTGTGAAAGGGAAAGATTTTGGGGCATGTGAAAGTGAAAGAAAAATAAAAAGAAAAGAAAGAAAGAATAAGAAGATGGTAGTGCGGAGGGAGTGGTGTTGTGTAAAGGGAAAAAGCTGGGGGCATGTGGGGCATGTGGGTGGATTATTAGAGAGAGAGAAAGAGATGTAGAGAGAGAAGCACAAGGGAGAGCCAGGTTGAGGAGAAGGTTAAAGACTCCTCTGTGAAACTGGGTTGGCAGGGATCGATGGGTTAAAAAGAAGCTATTTAGAGAAGCAGTGCCCACACGGCCAACCCATGGGAGTAGTATAGTAGGTTTAGAGATAGCGCTATCATCTCCTTCTGTGTATGATAGGAGAGAGAGAGTCCAAGATGCTTGTCTCAATGGGTGCTGTCCGTGTGTATGATGATGGCGCATGGTGTCGAGTTCAGAAGGGTTTGCTTCCAGAAACACTTGAATCTCTTGCAAAACGTTAATGGCAGGTTGAAAAACTGTGTAGTTGTAGCAGTTTCCATGAGCTGCGGCGCAAGCAATGCATACAAGCGGCGGGTGCGAAGGGTGCTGGGCAAGCCAACATCACACACAACAGAGTGTTCGTGGTCGGCGCGGGCCAATCACGGCCAGAAGCAGCGTCAATATCGCAAAGGTTGGAGGCAAAGCGTGCAGGTCAAGCGAGGTGAGTAGTTGCGCACACAGGGCAGTGTGGCGGCTGGCTCTCGCGTGGGACGACGGGCACAAGACAGTGTTGTAAGGGGCAGTGGTGGCTCACGGCGGTGTTCTGGAAGGGGCAGTGGTGGTGTGTTTCAGTGAGATGCCGAGAGGGAGAGGAAGGTTTGAAGTGGTTGAGATCCGGCGGGCGGGAGTAGGGCGTGGGCTGCGACAGCGATGGAGGTTGGTTGAACTTGCAGAACCTGCCGTTGGAGATGATGGACCAGAAGGTAATGGAGTTGATGGAGGTTTCAATAATGGAGTTGATGGAGGTTTCAATAGGCATGGTTGGGGTCCGGCGGGCGGTGAAGGCAAGGTTGCCGCCCGCCGGAAGGTGAAGATCACCAAGAGCTAACCTATAGCTCTGATACCATGTTAGATAAATTGATAGAGAGAGATACAGAGAGAATGAATTATGTATATATTGATGTTATTGATTGATGTGTTACAAGATTGTTGTGTATATTACAAGATTGATTTGTGTATATTGATTACAACTCCTATATATAGAAGAGAAGGTAGCAGATTGTGGTGGTGCTGGTAGGGGGTGAAGTGGAGGTGGTAGGTAGAGTGGGTTAGGTTTAGTGGAGTTGAGTGGGTGTAGTGGGTTAGGTTAGTGGGTTAGGTTTAGTGTACATTAACATTCTTCTTCGTATTACGGTGTCCTCGGCGTCACTGCCAACTCCTCCGATGAAGAGATTCGCCGTGCCTATCGCAAGCTTGCTATGGTATGTTATGTTTTTTGGGATTTGCTTTTTTAATGTTAATTTTCTATGGAGTTTTGGATTTTTAATGGATTTGTGTGGTGGTGGTAATGATTGAATTGGTGCGTGCAGCAATGGCATCCTGATAAATGGACAAGAAACCCTTCTCTTTTGGGTGACGCCAAGCGCAAATTCCAACAAATTCAAGAAGCTTATTCAGGTTTCTTTCAAATTTCAACATTTTTAGTAATTTTTATCATGTATTTTGTTTATTTGTTATTACTACTACATCTACTTTTTGATGTATTCGTCTGTCTGTCACATGTTTAACCAAATATTATATAAAGTAAGAAAATGCATTACATTTTTGGTGTTGTTTTTTAATCCTGCTTACCATGGTCTTCATTTGTTTCTTTTGGAAGTGGGTTATAATATGCTTTTCAGATTGTAACTCACTTCCTCTCTCCAAAAACAAACAAAAAAAAAAAAAAAAAAAAAAAGCTGTTTATAAGTAATTTTTCCCCAAAAAATTAATTTGATTATAACTATCTTCCTAAAATAGTCCTGAATTGAAAATCTATAACTGAAAAGAAATGAGGGAGAACACTAATTAGTGCTACCATTAATTATGTGACAGTAAGTCTCACCATGAATGATTTAATGTTTTAGCCTTGGTATTGTATTTTTTTTTTATAAGTGTCATGTCATTAGTGATCTTTTTAGAGTTTCAAAGTTAGTGATATATATCATTGTTACAGTTTTTTTAGTTGGGTAGTCAATTAATGCAAAATTTTAAATTTTCATATTTGCCCTCAAGTTTATGAAACCGAATCCCTTATTTGTGAGGGCAAAATTGGTAACAAAAATAGCCAGTTCAGGCCAACCTCTTAATATAAAAAAAATAATTTAATTTATGGGTTTGAACTGGTTTGATTGGAACTGCAGTATTGTCGGATAAGAGGAAGAGAACAATGTACGACGCGGGATTATATGATTTTGTTCAAGAAGAGGATGAGGTGTGTATATCTTTCATCATAAATTGGTGCAAGTTTGCTTGTGTAATTTGTTGTGTTAATATTTTTGTACATGTTTCTGATTTTTGATTGACGGTTCTTTTGGAGTTTAATGCTGCTGGCAATTTGTTAATTATTGTATTGAATTGATTTCAGGGCTTCTCTGATTTTCTGCAAGAAATGATGTCTCTAATGGCTGAGGTTAGGAGAGAGGTATGAACATGATTAACTCAGTTTACTTGTGTGTTGGATGTCTAATCATTTTCTTCTTTTGAAATTACTACTATGTTTGATGTAATCCCATTTTATATTATTTTATTTTTTGTATGTATTTTTCCTGCTCTGTTTTCCATAGTTATTGGCATCATCTCTCTTTTCCTACCATTTAATTATGTTTCCCAAGTGTTTCTCTATGAAAGTTCTTAGAAATGGGTTTAATTATGTAGAAGCGAATTGTGAAAAATGAGAACTTGTTAATGGAACTTAGGAGGTTTATAAGACAACAAACACTGAATCTCCCCTTCTAGTTAAATTTGCCATGGTAAGGACTCTTTCCAGCATTGTCTGAGCCATAGGCTAAGCTGGAATAAGACCCAACTCATCAATGTCAAGATAGTAATTCTAAGGAAAGGATATTTACCACAATAAAAATGAGAATGGAATCAAATATGATTTTAATTTAGGAAACAAAGTTGAGAATCTGCGCATGTGGCCCAGTAGTTAAGGGGTTGAAGAAAGTGAATAGTAGTGTTGCATCAAATAATTATGGGTAATTATTGAGGTCTCTTGTTTCATTCTCAGAAGTGCATAACACTCTGGTTTAACCTATACCCAATAAACCTGTGGTTTACAGTTTATTGCATGTATTGAGAATTTATTAATAAAGTCTAGTGCTAAATGGCAGACTGAGTTGGTCGGAGTTCTCTATCATTCAAAAAGAAAAAGAAGTGAACAAAGTGGCTTGCTTATTATTGTTGTGGTTGTTGTCGTTCTATCTGCTTTTGTTTCTATATTTAGGCTGATGCCTTATTGTGATTGTGCATCTGTGACCACCTTGCTTGTGGGTGTGGTGTTGTATTGTATGCATTGGCCAAAATAAATTGGTGGTGGTTAAGAATTACCCAATTTGTGGTAGTTTGATGTGGATGTGCCTGGATTTTTTTTTTGTTTTTCAAGTCGTTGCACATCTTAGATAACCAACCAAGCATACTGAGGTATTTTCATGGATGCCTCTGCACAGGACAAGATTTACACAATGGAAGAATTGCAGAGCATGTTAATGGAAATGGCCAAAGGTTTTGAGTATCCATCGGAGCGGTCTTATTCCCCTCAGTGCCAGTGGCCTTCTTCATACGAGTCTTTCCAATGGGGTTGTGCGCCGTTGAAGTTTGATGACTCTGGAACTAGTTCAAAGAAAGCTCGATGTGATGCAAATCCAGCAGTGGCTGCAACCAGAACCAGCTCACATTTACAAATGTCGGGTTTTGGGATGTACGGGACAAACTATTTTTGTAATTAATCAGTCAGTACAGTACCCTGTCCATCTGTCAATGTAAAGGATTGATCATCCATCATGCTATGGCATAGGGTGTCACCAGAACAGAAGAACAGTTTTCCTTGTTCTTTCTGGATTTAGATGGTAAATGTTCAGTTGAGATGGTTACACCCATTGTGGGAATTTGTCAGCATTTTGGGCTTTTGTGAGTGGTGGCTGTGATGAATTATTGTAAATCTGATTATGGAATTTTTATTACGGGCTATTGAAATTTGGATCATGCGAATAATTGGCAATCTTTTCAAAGGTGAAAAGAAGGTTCATTACATTTGATCATTGATTTCATGTTCTTTGAATTTTGTTGTTTGTACATTGGGCTGCTTTTAAAAAAAAATTAATTAATTAATTAAAAAGGGTATGGGTAGTGCATCCACCAGGATAGCCCTTTCTCCATTCATCTAGTTGAGAGCGACACAGAGATAGTTGTCGATGTTTTGCTTACATTTTTGGCTGATCTGTGACTTCAAACTAATTTTTTCTATTTAGTGCACGTACTTATAAGTAACTTATCATTAGGGTTGTTTCGAAAGTATTAAATTAATATATTTTTTGATTTTTTATGAAAAAATATGAAATATGAATTGAATTTGAAGTAATGTTATAAAAAGGTGATGTAATTTAAATAAGAAATTATATGATTTATAAGATGATTGTGATGTAAATAAAATGATATGTTAAAATAACATGCCAAACAACTACTTATTACCTTAATTTTGAAAGTTGTAGTATGGTTGTAGCTTTGGTTAGGAGCTTTCAGTTATAATGTTATTGTTTCAACCAATTTCTCTTTGATTTGATATTTTTTCTTAATTGTTGATTATGATTTGGATTGCTTTATTATAATTAACGTTGTATGATTTTCTAGAGGATTCAAAGTTTTGTTTTGTTTTGTTTGTTTTTTTTTTTAATGATATCTAATCTCTTCTTTCTTTCTTTTTTTACGAGTTATCATTAGTTCGTAATTAAGTTGAGATTTTCTCTTTGGACTCTTTCCTTATTTCCTTACTTATAAAGGTGGAGATACACATTAAGTTGATTCAACGGTTCAGATTTGGGCTAGAAAAGTAAATTTGAATTTGTTTATTTTTTTTTATTTGAAATAATCAAATTTGAATTGTTGGATCAATTTAAAGTGTATTTTTACCATTGTAAGTAGGAATATAAGAAAAGAGTCAGAGAGGATCTCAACTCATCACAATTAGAGTATCTCCAATGCATCCTCCATAACTTCAAATATGAAGGATTTGTTCCTCCAACCCATCCTCTAAATCCATCTCTATTTGAGAGGAGGATGAGTTGATCTTCCAAATATGAAGGGAGAATGAAAAATAGAGGATGCCCTCCAAAATACTATTCATTCTATATTTTTTATTATATTACAAATAACTTTTAATATGTAAATTTAATTTTTATAAAATTGACATCATTAAAAAATGTGAAATCGTACATTCAAAATGAGTATAATATTAAATATATTTTACAAAAATTTTAAAATTAAATATTTGTTAATGAACAAAAATTACTTTTTGATGAGGGAGGATGAAGAGATTGAAGGTTTATGGTTGGAGTTTGAATGAATAGTAACATACTCTATATTTACTTTTTGAATAAAAAAAATTATTCACTTTGCTTGATTCTCATTTTTTAAAAACAGTTTTCAGAAAATTCTACACCCTTATTTTCCGTATTTTTTGTTTTTACTGAATTTTTTTAATATTTTATACAAATTTTTTACTTTTTAGATACACCTAACATAAATACACCTAAAAAGTAAAAAAATTGTAAAAAAATCTTTTAAAAATTCACTAAATACCAAAAATATTAAAAAAAATATAAGAATTTAGTACATTTTTTGTATTTTTATGTATTGCTTAATTTTTTAAAACATTTTTTCACAATTTTTTTACTTTTTAGACACATCTAAGTAAGGTGCATCTAAAAAAGTAAAAAAAATGTTTAAAATTTTAAAAATATTCACTAAAAACAAAAAAATACGAAAATCAAAAAACTCAATTTTCAAAAAATTTAATCCAGAAAACTCAAACCAAACACAGTGATTGTTATCCTCTTGGTGAGAGGATTGGGTTGGAGAAGCGGCTCTATATCTTCAAATATAGAGGATCCTTTGAAAAATTTTACTCCAATCCATCCTCTATATCATCCTCTATTTGGGAGGATGGATGTTTCATCCTTCAAATTTCAAGGGAGTATGAAAAATGAAGGATCATCTCTGTAACACTATTCATTCTATATTTTTTATTATATTACAAATAACTTTTAATATATAAATTTAATTTTTATAAAATTGATATCATTAAAAAATGTAAAATCATACCTTTAAAATGAGTATAATATTAAATATATTTTACAAAAAATTTAAAATTAAATATTTGTTAATGAACAAAAATTACTTTTTGATGAAGGGAGGATGAAAGGTTTTGAAAGTTTGTGATTGGAGTTTGAATAAATAGTAACCTACTCTATATTTACTTTTTAAATAAAAAAATTATTTTCATCCTCTTGGGGAGAGGATTGGATTGGAGATGCTCTTAGCCACGTTATTCTTCACCTTTTTCCATGACAGCACAACTTCCTTGAGATGGAGACAACATTGATGGGGGCTATCCGGATTAGGGTGTACTATTGGGCCCGTAGAGATTTATTATGGGTCCGTTTTAATAATCCGAACCGTTCACTATATAAAACTCGTTAAATACTTTATTTTCATAAAAATCCCATTGATCAAATATCAAAAGTTACTTGATCGGATCAAATTTCTATCAATGGTAAATATAATTTTCACTACGTCAAAATTGGGCTTTAGTGGCGATCCTTTACCGTCGTTAAAGGATGTAAAACCGCTGTTAAAGTCTTTAACGGCGGTAATTTAGGACCGCCATCTATACTCATGTCGGAAAAGGTACAACCGTCGTAAAAAGATAAATTACCGTTATTAAAAGTCGACCAAAAACGGCAGTAATATAGGACCAAAAATGGCGGTTCTTTACCGCCATAAATAGGTTCAAATTTTTAAAAAAATAATTTTCTCTTCTTGCGCCCCCAGGTCTTGACCTCTAATCCACACATGCCAACCACTCCACCACAACCACTCTATATGAAATAATTTTTTGTAGATAGTCATGTTCAACCTCTGACCGTGCGTGATCACCACTAGCCGGAGTTCCACCGGAGCTCTGCTGGCAAAGACCGTCGTCATTAACGGCGATAATGAGAGGGCATTAGCAGCGGTTTCGTTACCACCGTTAAAAGATGGCTTTAGTGGTAGTTTTTTTAACGGCGGTTTCATTACTGCCGTTAAAGATACTTTAGCGGCGGTTTTTTTAACGGCGGTTTTGTTACCGCCGTTAATAGTATCTTTAATGGCGGTAATGAAAACCGCCGTTAATGTCCTGTTTTAACGTAGTGTTTTAAAATAAATTATTGACAAAAATCTGATCCGATCAAGTAACTATCGATATTCGATCAAAATAATTTTTTATAAGAATTAAATACTCGACGAGATTTATATATTAAACAATTTAGATTATCAAAACAGAATCCGTGATAAACTCTCAAAGCCCAAAAACACTGACAAGCTGCCCTCGATTGATGGATTGGGTAATTATTTGAATGACCTGACGCTAATATGTAAGGTTAGTTGTGATGGCAGTCACCAGCCGGATTCGGGTCGGATCCACATTATTTAGTAAGAGGTTTTTGTGTTTATTTAAGCTTGTGCGATTTAAATATTGGGTTTATATAATCATTTCAAACGCAATTTTAATATAAATTATAATTTTTAAATTCATTCATCCAATTAAATATATAAGCTATTAAAAAATAATAATAAATAAACATTATAATATCTATTAATTTTTTCTTAAATAAACCAAGACCTATCGAGCAACTAATAATTAAATATTCAATACCATATTAATTAAAATATTATAAAGTTTTTTAAATCAAACACACCTATAATTCTATAAACTCAAAGGCTCCGTTTGGTTAGGGTTTCAAATTATAATTTCACTCATTAATTTGAGTGTATTGTTTATTTTGAACTTTCAAATTATAATTATACACTCATTTCTCAAAACTCAATTCAAAACATAATCATTACTTTTCAAAACTCATAACCAAACACATAATTCAAAAATCTTTTCAAAACTTAATTCAAATCAATATTTTAACTTTTTAAATATTTTAAATATTCAAATATTTTAAAAATATTTTAATTTTGTTAAGATTTTAAATATTTTAATATTTAAATATGTTACGATTTTTTTAATTTTTTAATTTTTTTAAATATTTTAATTTCAAAATATTACGATTTTAATTTTTTAATTTTTAAAATATTTTATAAAAATAAATTCAAACTCTATTTTATAAAAATATTTTTAAATATTTTAATTTTTTTGTTATGTATTTGGTTACGATTTGAGTGTAGAGTTATAAAAGTAGTATGGAGTTTCGAGTTATGTGTTTGGTTATGAGTTTTAAAAATAATTTCTTAATTGAGTTTTGTTTTATGTGTTTGGTTACGATTTGAGTGTAGAATTGTTTTTAATTTAAAATATTAACATTTTAAATTATTTAAATTTTTACGATTCAAATTTTTTGAACATTTATTTTAATTTTTTACTTATTAAATTTTTTGGATTATTTAAATTATTTAAATATTTATGATTTAAATTTTTTGAATATTTATTCTGAAAAAAAAAATTATTTCCTTTGTAGTATTTTCAATTAAAAAATTAATTAATGTTATTTTCTGTTAATAATAAATTTTTTTAATTGAATTTTAAAAAGAGTTTGGTTATGAGTGTTGATCAGAATTTCAATAGTGTGAAAGTAGTGTATTTTGTTATAAGTTATAACAATTTGAATTAAGTTTTGAAAACTCTTTCCAAAACTCATAACCGAACAAATTTTCTTACTTCACATGTCGAATCAAACTTTCAAAACTCAATTTCACACTCAATTCAAAACTCAATTTAAAAATCATAACCAAACAAATTTTTTACACTCAAATCATAATTTCACAACTCACAAACTCAAAATACAACTCATACTCTCAAATCATATTTACAAAACTCTATCAAACGCAACCAAAGTTTTCATTCTCATATTTGATTGATTAGAAAAATAATGATAAAATATATTATAAATAGAATCATCATTCACTATTTCATGAATGGCCATTCATCGAGATCGGTGTTGATAATATGCTTTATGTATTTTGTAGTCTTGTCTATAAAAATTATTCACAAATGATCAATTGATTTCATAAGTATAAACATATAATCTCAATATATTTATTTTTAAAAAAAAATAGATGAGAATTGTGATTTTAAAAATAAATAGTCTAATATGGTTATAATTATTGAATGAATATAATTTATTTATGTTTTGAAATGATTTCATCTATAAAGATATAGAAATGAGCAAAGCATATTATCCATATGGGCCAGGCCACAATACCAAACTGGACTAGAATTATGTTGAGCCGAACAGAATTGATCGGCAAGGCTTCATGCCCTACTTCTCACAAAAACAGCTGGACTTGAAAATTAATGAGTTTTAAAATATGTTTGAATTTGATTTTTTTTTTTTATTTTTAGTCAATTTCAAATGAGTTTTAATTGAGGCAACCACAAGTAGTGCTTAATTAACTTGGTTTTTTTATAATACATATAATCGAGTTGAGTCAAGTAGTAAATCATTTAAACTTGACTTGATAACTAAGAATTTTAAAATGTGTGTCAGTCTCAAACAATTTTTAATAAGCTACTCACTAAGAGAAGTTTTATATTTAAAAAAAAAAAGAAGAGTAAATTACATTAATCTCCCCTTGAGGTTTGGAGAAAAAAAAACGAACCCTATAAATTTGTTATAATTACATTAGGCTCTTAAAGTTTTAATTTACATAACACTTAATTCTCATTTCATCAAAATTTTGTTAACCATATGAATTAAAAAAATAATATCGTCATTTTTTTTATACCGAAATATATATATATTTATTTATCTTTGTACTTTCAGATCATCTACATAGGTTTCACTCCATTTAGTTTTCTTAATATTTAAAAAAAAAATTACGAGTCACAATAAGGATTTAAAATAAATGAACCTCAAGATTCAATCTTGGGCTTCATTGCTACCCAACCTCCAAATCAGTTCACACACAAGGGCCTCAGTTGTCAAATATTGCACTAGTCAAAAGTCCAAATGCCTACACTTGACCGACATACATATATGATGAATAAAGGATAAATTAATTAACAGCTACAAATTTTAAAAATTTATTTAGAATTTTATTTGAAAAACTTAACATGTGTTTAAATTTAATCTCTGTACAAGATTCACCATACAACAATTGAATCTATACTATACATGATCTTTCATAGTACATTTTCATGATAAAAAAATCTAAGTTCGTAGATTTATCCATTAATTAATGTTCAACGCTACCTTTCTCAATTGCTAGAACTCCCCACTGCTTATTTGATTTTGTTCTATTTGATTCCTTTGCACTGAAAAAATATTTATTTTAAAGTAATAATATCATGAAGATGACATTGAATTAATCAAATAAATTATTATTTTTCCCCTCCAGGAATACTATATGTGAAGAGAAGTGTGCAAGATTGAAAATGCATAATTCTCACTACTAACAGATAGGAAAATTGGGAAATATTGGAAAAATAAAAATCGTACTATATAAGAAAAGGGTCCAGCACGTCTCATGTTTGAGATCAAGACTGGACCATCCAGTCCGGCTCATGGGCCTATTTTTAGATCATGTTTCAATAATTCAAACCGTTAATGTGTAGATCTTATCGAATACTATATTCTTGTAAATAATCACGTTGATCAGATATCGATAATTATTTGATTGGATCAGATTTATATATATATAAAAAAAAGGTACAATAAACGATTGAATTTTAATCTCAAATATATGACAAGTTGGACTCCAAAAAAAGATAAAAGCAATTATTAGACAAGTAGGTGGAGTAGGAGGGAAATTACTTGGAAACAGTGATGGGGGAGACCTGACTTTATGATGCAAAGAGAGGGGTGCGTCCAGATGATGGCCTCTCCCCCCAACTTGAATTGGGAGAGATTATTCAATGTCGGTTTGGTAATTTGACATTTTTAACGACTTTTTAGTTTTTAATTTTTTTTATTTTTATAGATAAGAATGATTTTTTAGTTGAATATATAATTATGAGAAAAAAATAATAATCAATCGATCTGTATAATGTGAGCTTTTGCTATTGAAATTAAATTTGTTAACTTTTTGATTTTTTTGTGATTTTTTTTTTTCTTTTCAAATATGGTCGTAGTGTGCCTACTTTTGATGTCTGAAAAAAATTGTGATTGATAAAGAGAGTATGACTTCTAATTTTATCTTGAAACATGAAAAAATAATAGAAAAATATAACAATTTATGATTGGCGTATAATAAAGATATATGATGTCTGAGAGGGTAATTTATTTGAAAATTGGGCCGAGCTGAATCTATGGGCCGATCTGTGGGCCATAATAAGAGAGGCTGAGTAAAAGGGACTAGAAGTTAGCCCGGTCCAAGAGAGCTCTGCAGTTAGCTCAGTCACTACACTCAGAGCGGTAACAGTTAGCTCGGTCATACCATGTTGAGCCGAAATAAGGCGGGCTTTCCTTAGAACCTTGCTATTGGTTAGCTCGGTCCAAGATCATTGTGGATAACACGATTTTAGACAACATGGTTTTAGACAACCCAGTTGGAATATGTCAACCGAGGTACAGGCGCAGTGAAAGGAAGAACCGAGCTAGTTGGAGCTCGGTCTAGTTTGCGGCTTTAGCGTAGCCATGTTATCTCAGTCATAACATCCAACCATGGTAAAACCATCTCACTTGGTTTAAGCAGTGAAGGGGGTGTTGAAGGATAAGCATTATCTTTCAGGAATGTGACTCCTAGGAGGACTCTACACGGAGGAGTAAGAGTCCTACTAGGATTGTGCCACACAGAACCTATAAAAGCTCATAACATCACCTATGGAGAGGTAACACAACTTTGATTCTCGAATACACAGAGCTTTTGTCTATTTTGCTGACTTAGGCATTGGAGAGGTATCCAGCACACACCCGTTGGCTAGCTCACATTTGTGTTTTCAGGAAGTAAAGCGACGACGTTTGGAGAAGCGCGGACTTGATCAATAGGATTATACGAGAAGATTATTTCTTACTCGTACAATTGGCGCCGTCTGTGGGAATATCAGACAAAGAACAAAACCTCTTGATCAAGTTTCCCTCGCTAATTGAATGGCGCACAACGAAGATTTGCCGCAGTCCGCCATCGACGGACAAACCCTAGAGGGGGGTGGGAGGTGCGAAGGATTGCCCTCTATCCCTCCCATGGCGGACTTAGAGCCCCAGCGACAAAATCCTCGGAGGGATGCAAGGGGGAGGCGGGGTAACAGCCCCTGTCGCTCATCAAGTCCTGATAGACAAATGCGGAGGATCGACCCTCAAGTTTTGGAGGATCGGGTAAAGGAGCAGAACGAGGTAATCAGAAAGATGGCGGCGGACATGGAATTGATGAAGCTCCAGATAAAAGGGAAATGACTGGCGACAGGAAAGGGGCGCAAAAGCAATACGCCCCTCGCCACTCTGAAGATTGTGATAGACATACCACGCCATCGCAAGCAGAGAGTAGGAGCCTCAAAATAGGCGACACTCAATTAAGAACTTCCAGAACTCGTTACTCCAGGTCTGAGAGAACAAGATCATTGAGGTCTTACACTGAGGGAAGGACCTATCGGCCCTCACATATGCACCAGACATCGTCCAGGCAAACGGAGTTGCCTAGATCGTCCGACTTACGGGCTGTGCTTAAAGAAATGGCACGACGGAAGGAGGATGCCAGGGCATGTGACCCGCACAGAGTTTTAGCCCTTCAACGGTTGGCTCCTCGGACGCATGGAAGCGTCGAGGTTGGAATGCCAATACTGCACCTTGCCTACAAACCAACAGATAAAGCATTGGCAAGACTACATAGCTCGCCGTTCGTTCCGGCGATTGAGAACGCACCATTACCCTCAGGCTTCATCCAGTCTAAATTTTCCACGTACGAGGGGAAGACAGACCCTTACATGCACCTAAGCCACTTTTGCCAGGTCATGACAGTATACCGGCGGAACGAAGCTTTGATGTGCATCCTATTCCCATCCAGCCTTGGTGACCTAGGTTTAACCTAGTTCGAAAGGTTACCAGAAGGCAGCATAGCCTCCTGGGCGCAATTAGCGGAGGCGTTCGTGACAAGGTTTAGAACGAACACTAAGACGCTAGTAGAGATCGATCAGCAACTCTCCATTGACATGGGCGACAATGAGACATTGAGATCCTACAACAGTCACTACTGGGAGACGTTCAACCAGATAAGGGACTGTCCCACCAATCTCGCCACTGCACAATACAAAAGAGGACTTCCAGTCGGAAACAGATTGAGGGATTCGATTACTATGACTCCTCCCCTCACGATGGAAGCCTTGATGGAGAGAGTACACTAACATATTCGGGTGGAAGAGAATGGCGCCTGTGCAAAGGCAAAATTTGGTACAACAGCAACACTAGATAAGAAGACTACAGCAAAAGTCAACACGGTAGAACGTCCAAGAAAAAATGGACGAGGCAGGCGAGACAACGAAGAGGACCGAGATAAAAGATGGTTGAGAGTCTGCACTGCCATTACCACGGTATTCAAGAAACCAATCTACTGAATTCTCAGTGAGATACGCGATGAACCTTTCGTCAAATGGCCAGCTAAATTGGGAGAGGCACAGAAAGATTACGACGAAAGATCTCGGTGCACCTTCCATAAGGAAAAGGGGCACCGCACTGAAAACTGCACGCCGTTAAGATAGCATCTGGAGGAGTTAGTGGCAGCTGGTCACCTGGATCGGTACATAGAAGGAGGGACGCAGCCAGCCCCCCAAAACCACGATCACCCAGACGGGACACCGATTGACGCCCCACCTCAAGGCGTGATAAACGTAATACATGGGGTATTTGAGCCTGAGCGAGTATGTGAGCTCAGGGGAATGATAAAGAAGACTGAGCACTTAAGGGAGGTATTTAGTACGCAGCCCACCATTAAAAAAGGAAAAACAGAGGCCACGAACGTCATGTCTTTTTTAGACAAAGACTTGGCAAGGATATATTGCCCTCACAATGATGCACTGGTCGTCACTCTCCGCATCAAGGATTACGACGTCAAGCGAATCTTGATCGACCAAGGGAGCTCATGTGAGATAATGTATTACGAAACCTTCAAACAATTGAAACTGGAAGACAAAGACTTGGCACCTGCCGTATCTCCCCTGATCGGATTCAACTCAATGCTAGAGTGGCCAGTGGGCAAGATTATCCTCCCAGTCAGAGCAGGAAGCATGATGAAACAAGTGAAATTTTGGATATTAAAAGTCCCTTCCACTTACAACATAATCTTGGGGAAGACATGGCTGCACTCCATACGATCGGTAGCGTCAACCTACCATCAAGTAATGCGGTTCCCTAATGAAGCCGGAGTAATTGAAGAGGTCTATGGAGACCAAATTATGTCCAAACAATGCTTCGTCATAGTAAATGGCAGCCGAACTACCAAAGGGTTTGTTTAGATGGTGGAAGAACCTGAGAGTAATGAATTGTTTGCGGATGTTGGCAAAGCCACTAAATAGAAGGCAGTAGAAGACTTGGTACAAGTAAGAATAGATGAAAAGAACCTAGATAAGTTCTTTGGCTTGGCTCATCTATGTCCAGCACTGAGAGAATAGAGGTCATGGAATTCTTGACCTCTAACATCGAAGTGTTTGCCTGGACGCCGTATGACATGCCTGGCATTGACCCAAGCTTCATCTGTCACCAATTGAATGTCCACCCAACTGCCATACCAATTATATAGCGCATTCGCAGATCGGCACTCCACCATGCCGAGATAGTGGCGGAAAAAGTAAAAAACCTGCTAGAAGCAGGAGCTATCAGAGAGGTGCACTACCCCAGATGGATCTCTAATACAGTAGTGGTGCCTAAGAAGAATGGAAAATGACGTGTCTGTGTGGACTACAAAATGGTCAACAAGGCATACCCAAAAGACAGCTTTCCTCTTCTACGGATAGACCAACTAGTAGATCTGACGACAGGATACAACCGTCTTAGCTTTCTTGATGTGTACAGAGGGTACCATCAGATCGCCATGTATGAGCCAGACTAGGAGGTTACATCTTTTACGACGCCAAGAGGACTATATTGTTACAAGGTCATGTCCTTTGGCCTTAAGAACGTAGGGGCAACATTCCAACGGATGGTCACCAAGATGTTCGAACCATCGTTAGGCAGAACAATAGAAGCATACATCGACGACATGGTGGTTAAGAGCAAGGATAAGAATGACCATCTTAGGGACCTGGGTGAGATGTTTCAGATCCTGAAGAAGCACAAACTACGCCTTAATGCATCCAAGTGTGCGTTCGGCGTAGGATCTGGCAAGTTCCTAGGCTTCTTGGTGACCAACCGAGGTATAGAGGCGGACCTTTCTCAGATCAAAGCAATTCAAGATCTAGAGAGGCCCAACTCAGTAAAAGACGTACATCATCACACCGGTATGACAACCACGCTCAATCGGTTCATCAGTCGGTCGTCAGACAGATGTCGACCATTTTTTCAAGCATTAAAGGCCAAGTTTGAGTGGGATAAAGAATGTTACCGCACTCTAGAAAGTTTAAAAGAATACACGTCTTCTCCACCACTGCTAATAACCCTAATACCTGGATAAGAACTATTTTTGTACCTGGCAGTTTCCCAGCACGCAATCAGCGCAGTGTTGGTCCGAGCGGAAGGAATCCAACACATGCCTATCTTTTATGTCAGCAAGACATTGCTGGGCGCGGAAACCAGGTACTTACCATTAGAAAAATTGGCCTTAGCCTTGATGATGACATCAAGGAAATTGTTGCATTACTTCCACGCCCATACAATAATCGTCCTCACAGTTTTTCCATTAAAAGTTTTGTTTGAGAGGGTGAACTTTTCTGGACGAGTCTTGAAGTGGGCAGTCGAGTTAGGACAGTTCGACATCAAGTTTCAACTCAAAACCGCGATAAAAGCCCAAGCCTTGGTAGACTTTGTGGCAGAATTCATCCTAGGAAGTCATCATATCTGTCCAGTCGACCTGACTGATATAACCGAACTAGGGTTGGAAGTTGACGCCGGAATAGTGTAACCCCTGGTACAGGATACCCAGTCAGACCTTAAGGCAGACCAAAGTAAAGAAAAAGAGAAATAAGCAAACCATGCTACACCAAGCCAAGACTCACCAACAAATAAAGACTTGGTACAATCAGATAGCGAGGGGCAAAAAACAAGCATGGACCTTGAAGAAAACACCAGCAGCACTCTTGATCCCAAGGCATCATCTGATCCCTCCACTTGCTGGAAACTGTTTGTTGGAGAGATGTGGAAGCTCTTTGTGGATGGAGCGTCCAACAGGCACGGTGCAGGACTAGGCATAGTCCTCATCTCACCAGATGGCCTAGTAGTAGAGCAAGCAGTCAACCTTGGCTTCCCAGCATTAAACAACAAAGTAGAATATAAAGCGCTTCTGGCAGGCTTAAAATCAGTATCCTACATGAAGGCCGCCAAGCTAATGGTTTACAGTGACTCACAGCTGGTGGTAAACCAAATTTCAGGTGACTACGAGGCAAAGGACGATAGGATGGCTAAGTACCAAGAGTTAGTCAGAAAAGAGATCAAGAAATTTGAAGTAGTGCGGATAGAGCAGATCAGCAGGGAAGAAAACAGTAGAGCGGACGAACTAGCAGGCTTTGCTTCAATGGCAGATACCTCAATCCCTCATCCATTCCTGATTGACTACCTACCAAGACCAAGCATTGAAGAACCCGAAGTAGAAGAGGTATGTTGTGCCGAACTCGGCCCTTCGTGGATGGATCCCATCATACTGTTCCTAAAAGACGGCGTCTTATCGGAAGAAAAGAAAGAAGCCAACAAAATAAGAGCAAAGTCATAGTGCTTTTGGCTCTCCTCATCAATGGCATTGTACAAGAAATCCTTCACAGGACCTTACCTAAAGTGTGTCCACCCCAGCAAAGTGGAAGCATTCTTGTTTGAAATTCACGAAGGCGTATGCGGAAGCCACAAAAGGATGAGATCATTGGCTTACAAAGTAATTTCGCAAGGATATTGGTGGCCATACGTGCAAGCAGATTCAGAGAAGTATGTCAAGAAGTGCGAGAAATGTCAGAAGTTCGCACACTAAATACATCAGCCAGCCAGAGAACTCCTACCATTGACAAGCCCATGGCCCTTTGCAATGTGAGGCTTGGACATAGTAGGACCACTTCCAACGGCACCCGGCAACAAAAAGTTCTTCCTTGCAGCAACAGACTACTTCACAAAGTGGGTGGAAACAGAAGCATTGTCATCAATCAAAGAGAAGGATGTGAAAAAGTTCGTCTGGCAGAATATCATCACTTGGTTCGGCATACCAAAAGCTCTAATATCGGACAATGGCACTCAGTTCGACGGTAAAATTTTTAGAGGCTTTTGTGAGGAGTACAAGATAGAATTCTACAACTCTACCCCGGCATACCCCCAAGCAAATGGCCAGGCAGAAGCATCAAACAAAGTCGTCTTGGATGGATTGAAGAAAAGGTTAGAGAAAGTAAAAGGAAAGTGGGCTGAGGAGCTTCCTCGTGTTTTATGGGCTTACCGTACCACACCTCGACGATCAATGGGAGAAACACCATTCTCCTTAGCCTACGGCATGGAAGCAGTAATCCCACTAGAAGTTGGCCTCCCCACCATTCGAAACGAAAATTTTGATCCAGACTTAAATGGAGAGGCCATCGCATTAGAGCTCGACCTTGCAGAAGAAAGAAGAGAAAGAGCACTGGTTCACATCGCCTCATACCAACAGGAGTTATCTAGGAAATACAACAAGACCGTACAAGGCAATTCAAGATCAGAAATTGGGTACTGCGCAAAGTAATGGGGAACACCCTGGTACCCGGAGATAGCAAGTTAGGGCCCAATTGGGAAGGACCTTACAAAGTGGTTAGATTAGCTGGCAAAGGGGCATACCACTTGGAAGACGAGGACAACAAAGCCATTCCCAGGCCATGGAACACTGCCAATCTCAAACTATTTTATTTTTAGCTTTTCTTTCAAGTATTTGTAATTTTTTCTTTCTCAATAAAACACGTAGTTCCTTTTCAGTATAGTTGTTTCCTTCCGTAAAAGATTGTTTTAATGAGTTAGGCGCACTGAAAGCATAGTTGGCCGGAATAACCAACTTTGCACTCTTTTCAGCTAAGATTAGGATCAGTACTTAAGAAGTTGGCTGGAAAAACCAACACTCCTCCTAAGCCCAGGATAAGGATCCAGGCTGCAGGACGTTTGGTCGGAATAACCAAACACCTTACTCTAGGTTGGCAGGAATAACCAACTTAGAGGTTGGCTAGAAAAACCAACACCTCTCCTAAGCCCAGGATTAGGATCCAGGCTGCAGGACGTTTGGTCGGAATAACCAAACACTTTACTCTAGGTTGGCAGGAATAACCAACTTAGAGGTTGGCTGGAAAAACCAACACCCCTCCTACGCCCAGGATAAGGATCCAGGCTGCAGGACGTTTGGTCGGAATAACCAAACACTTTACTCTAGGTTGGCAGGAATAACCAACTTAGAGGTTGGCTGGAAAAACCAACACCCCTCCTAAGCCCAGGATAAGGATCCAGGCTGCAGGACGTTTGGTCGGAATAACCAAACACTTTACTCTAGGTTGGCAGGAATAACCAACTTAGAGGTTGGCTAGAAAAACCAACACTTATTGTTCTTCAGCCGAGATAAGGATCTAGGCTGAAGAGGTTGGCTGGAAAAACCAACACTTACTGTTCTTCAATTGAGATAAGGATCTAGGCTGAAAAGGTTGGCTGGAAAAACCAACACTTATTGTCCTTCAACCGAGATAAGGATCTAGGCTGAAGAGGTTGGCTGGAAAAACCAACACTTACTATTTTTCAATCGAGATAAGGATCTAAGTTGAAGAGGTTGGCTGGCAAAAACCAATACTTATTGTCCTTCAGCCGAGATAAGGATCTAGGCTGAAGAGGTTAGCTGGAAAAACCAACACTTATTGTTCTTCAACTGAGATAAGGATTTAAGTTGAAGAGGCTGGTTGGAAAAAACCAACACTTATTGTTCTTTAGCTGAGATAAGAATCTAGGCTGAAGAGGTTGGCAGGTATGGATAGCTAGATTACAAAGTTAAGACCGGGATAAAATATCTCGGCCAGAGAATTTACTTCATTCAGATTATATCATAGACGTAAACCGAACAGACAGTTGAAGAAAACAAGAGACGATTTCATTGAGAATGCAAATCAAGAGTTACCAAAGGAGGGACTTCAGCCCGGTTATAGTCTCTCTTTCCAAAAGGCAAAAAAGAAAAAAAGTACATAGTCAAGCAAACAGGTCATCTAAGTCAGCATCTAAAACCACCCGATCTTCGCCCAGAGGTAGCTCGGTTGTGGCAACCACACTCTGGTTAAGCTCGGTTTGAAGCACAGCATCGGACACAGCTGGCAACGGTGGGATGGAGACCTCTGGAGTTGGGGAGGTAGACTGACGACCGGATTGAGTGTTGTCCTTTGGAGCTTCATCTTCATTCTCCTCCTCTAGAAATTGTTGTTGAATGGTAGCAGCATACTCTGCCAATGAGCTCGGTATGAAATATGGAGGAGGATTGAAGACCTCAGTCTCAAGCCCATGATCGAGCTGCGCCACAGCCCCCCTCCACCCGCATTTAAAAAATAGGTCCTTCGCAGCTTCACACTGCTTGATGTACAAGGCTTTGCCTTCTTTGAAACCGCGGTCCTCCGCATCTTCCAACTTCTTCTCAAGCTTTGTTATTTCGGCATTCTTTTCTCCTTCAAGCTTGGCCAGCTCGAGCAGATATTTACCTTTTATCACGGCCGCAGCCTTTTGCTTGTCTGCTTCAGCCGAGCTAACAAGACCGGTCAGACGACCATTCTCGGTTTGTAGCTCGGCTATCTGCTTCTTGGCCTGTTCTAGCTCGACGGTTTTTTCGGTTACTTCTGCCATTGCCTGCCTTGTTGTTTTGCGAAGTTCCAATACACGCTTATGAGCGATGTGGTTCTTCTGCATGGCCTGCAAAAAAATAGAAAAAGACTTGTAGTAAAACCGAGCAAAAACTAGTGCAAATTAGAAAGATAAGTAAAGGAGGTTACTTACCAACACCATTGACTTTGTGGCCGAGCGAATGACCTTCAACTCGGTGAGATGGTTGTTGTGCTCCATGTCGGCTGGAAGGCAAACACTCTTGGCCAGATTGAATGCCATTAGCTGGTCTTTTTCAGCGACTACTGAATTAGTATCCCATATAGCACGGTTCTGAAAAGTGATCTTTGGAACCCACTTGGAAGAGCTAGCTCGGTCAGAGCGCTCCAGTCGTGGGCTCGGTGGAGGGCTTGGCGGAAGGATGGTATCTTCTTCATCAATAAGGCGTGGCTCGGTTGTGGAAGTCCGAGCACGCTTGTTTGGACGAGATGATGAGGGTAGATGGGATGGAAGGGCCACCACGGTCTCCTGAGTTTGGCCAGTTGGTGGTACCTCGGGCTGGTTTGTTTCGATCAGAAAGGCCCTTACAGCTCGTTTCTTGGCCATTTTTTGTTCGGCAGTTAGTGGGATGAGATTGATTTGAGGCAAGGATGGATCTGGCTCTGGCGAAGGTTCAAGAAAGAAATCGGTTACTCTGGTCTTCTTCTTATGGCCTCTATATCGGTAGGTTGGTTCGAAATTCAGTAGCTCGGCCCAGCCTCTGTTTGGATATCGCAGTGCGACTCGAAGTGTGTTTAAGTTGGGATAGCTGTATTAAGACTTGAGAAAGTTCAAATCTGCATACAAGGAGAAAACAGTCAGTGCGGTTCAACATCAGAAAACCGAGGTAAAATAAAGCATGGAATTTAGCCAAGATAGTCCTACCGGCTACACCCTTGTTCCAATTTATTTTGTCGCCCAGGATCTGGGCTTGTTGGTCCTCAAAGTTCCCAGACACCCTGAGGAAATCATCATTATTCATATCTTTATCCGGGGTATTCTTTATTATCTTTTCACGCCGGCGCCTTATTCTTAAATAATAAACCCACCCATCTTCATTTGAACCTAAGGAATATTGGTGGAAAAGCTCAGCTAAACCGAGGTTAAGGCCAGCCCAGCGGTTTAGCTCGGTGATACCATTTATTATACGGAATGAATTTGTGGAAAGCTGGGTAGGGCAGACGTTGGTTTGCCTAAGAAATTCATAGAGAAGAGGCTGTACAGAGAATCTTAATCCGGTTTCTACAATGGAAAGAATGGTAAAAGGAACAAAACCATGGCTTCCCCAAGGTATGATATCTAGTTCGGCTAGGGTGAGGTGGACATCGTCAGGGATATGGCAGTCCCTTCGGAACTCGGCCATAGCACCTGGGGTGTTTACCAAATATCTATATTTACCCATGAGGTTTTAAGTTATGAATAAATAAGCGGAGTATTAGCTCGGTCCTGAAAGGACGCTCAGTAGCTCAATCTAGCGTTCAAGGGAGTACCTGGCAGCCTAAGTCTGCAAAGTGAAAAAAGAGATGTGTTAAGCACAGATCGTTGGATCGTGATAAAAGAGACAAAGGCAAAATAAATGAAGTCCTAGCTCGGCTACGTCGGCCACTACCCCTTCTTAGCCCGGTTTAAGCAAGGGGCTTTAGCCCGGTTGAGTCGTTGGGGCAGCATTCTTTGTTCGGTTTAAACTAAGGGAGCTGGTTTAGCCCCAAGATTTAGCTCGGTTGGCGGTTGAGGTTTTCTAGCATGGTATTGCGCAAACCTAGTACGGTGCGATAGCTCGGTTAAAAGAAACAAAAGGTCCCCAACTTATGGAAACCACAAGTATGGCATAAGTTTTAGTGCGATTGTTGGTTATGGCTAGGCTTGCATCTAATACAAACAGTATCCTCGTTCGATTGATGTGTGATTTTGGATCAGATACATCGTTCTTTAGTTTATTCGTGAGTACCAGTGGTTATATTACAAAGGTTTTTTCAGAAAATGGAAGCAAAAATGGAACATATGCTTTGAAAAACATAAACATGCTTTGTGTTGCAAAAAGAGATGCGAAATCAATAGAAAGGAAGAAGATTCGAATCACTTACCAGTTCAAGATGAAGACACTGAAGATGGAGGTAGTATCAGCAAGAACACAAGCTCCACAGTTGCAAGAGAATAAGGGAGAGGAAGTTCGAAGAGAGAGAAAGTAATGAATAGTGGAGTGATAGATTCAAAACGAAGGGTTTGTTTTGTGTAGAGGGAAGGACAAAAAGGCGGGACTGTTCAAAAAACGCAGAGTACGAAGACGGCGTGACAGTTGCATTTGGCTAATCAGAGTCTGCCACATGTGCATGGAATAGAAATCGATTCAGTTACAACGATTGAAGGGACGTTTTGACCAGACAGATGGAGCCCGAAATGAATTTAGCTCGGTGGGAAGGCTAAGGGTTTTAGCTCGGTTGAAAAGCTAAGCTTTTAGCTCGGCTGGTAACAGGTAATCTCTATCATGCTGCGCAGATAGGGATTAAGAGGCAGGTAATCCCTATCATGCTGCGCAGGTAATCCCTATTATGCTGCGCAGATGGAATTAAGGGGCAATTGAGAGGGTAATTTATTTGAAAATTGGGCTGAGCTGGATCTATGGGCCGATCTGTGGGCCATAATAAGAGAGGCTGAGTAAAAGGGACTAGAAGTTAGCCCGATCCAAGAGAGCTCTGCAGTTAGCTCGGTCACCACACTCAGAGCGATAACAGTTAGCTCGGTCATACCATGTTGAGCCGAAGTAAGATGGGTTTTCCTCAGAACCTTGCTATTGGTTAGCTCGGTCCAAGATCATTGTGGATAGCACGGTTTCAGACAACCCAGTTGGAATATGTCAACCGAGGTACACGCGCAGTGAAAGGAAGAACCGAGCTAGTTGGAGCTCGATCTAGTCTGCGGCTTTAGCGTAGCCATGTTATCTCGGTCGTAACATCCAACCATGGTAAAACCATCTCACTTAGTTTAAGCAGTGAGGAGGGTGTTGAAGGATAAGCATTATCTTTCAGGAATGTGACTCCTAGGAGGACTCTACATGGAGGAATAAGAGTCCTACTAGGATTGTGCCACATGAAACCTATAAAAGCTTATAACATCACCTATAGAGAGGTAACATTCTCGAATACACAGAGCTTTTGTCTATTTTGCTAACTTAGGCATCGAAGAGGTATCCGGCACACACCCGCCGGCTAGTTCACGTTTGTATTTTTAAAAAATAAAACGACGACGTTTGGAGAAGTACAAACTTGATCAACAAAATTATACGAGAAGATTCGTACAATGTCTCACAAGGAACTAATAATTTTCGTAAAGTGGGGAAACGATGAGCTGTGTATGTATGACCATACGTGTCAATTTTATGTGGTGGAATCTTATATAAATTGATAAAGGAGTCCAATTGAGATAACGACAATATTGATTTTGGTACAGAGTTTTTGGAAAGGAAAAAAAACTCCTCTTGCTTCCTTCTTTTAGGATTAATAGTCAATCATTAGTCGCTTTGATCAAGTGGCCATTAGTCTATTCACCATATTTATTTTTAAGTCCTTCTACAAATTATTATATTTTAAAATTGAAAAACAAGAAGCATAGATGATTTAATCATTGTATCATCTCATATTTAAAAGAAAATTTAGGATACTTTTGTTGCATGCCTCTCCAATGATTTTTGCTTCATCCTAAGAACTTGATAAAATTTTATTTTCCTCTCATCTCGTTTGAAAATATATTATTTTAATAATTTTTTAATTTTTTGATTAAAATATGAGATAAAAAAATTAGTATATTTGAAATGACTTTTTGATTTTTTACGAAAAAATATGTAAAAAGTAAAGAAAATAAAATCTTTAACTTTTTGGTATAAATTATAGAAATCTTGATTTTTTTAGTAATTTTTTAACTTTTAGGCGAAAACTGTTGCATACCAAATGAGGCCATTCAAAAGTCTACCTAATTAGACCATGTGCGGCATGAGACATTGGGACTATTTGTTATAGCTTTTGGAGTGATTATACCTTATTTTAATTTGGAAATTTGTGCCAGATTATTTGGTATAACTTTTACTTATAGCTTATTAGGCAGAAATAGTTTAAATAAGCTGAAAAAAAGATGATTATTTATAAATTAAGATAAGAGTGCTTTTAATTTCTATTTTCTGATTATCAACTTTTAATTTTAAAAAAAAAACTCCATCAAACAGGCCATTGGTGCGTCTATTACAATTTATCAATATGCTACACAATCTCAAAGGTTCATTGCAATTAGAACGACTCAATGGGAGTTGGGGTGCCCGTTGTGCACCCATCACAGCAGACACTACTGTGCAGTTTTATGGGCTTATTTTGGGATCCGTTTTAATAATCCGAACCGTTCACATTTTAGAATATATCGAATAGAATATACTTGTAAAAAATTAAGTTAATCGGATATTGTTAACACTTTCATCCACTCACATTTGTATTCGTTTTAATACTTTAAATCACAATGTCATTTATTTTTAAAGATACAAATGTGGGTGGATGAAAGGATTAATGATATCTGATTAACTTAATTTTTTATAGGTATGTTTCACTCGATATATTTTAAAATATGAATAGTTTGAATTATCAAAATGAATCCTGAAATAAGCTTATAAGGCCGCACAGCAGGCACTCCAAATCCAACTCTCAATGGCCTCTCAAAAATCCAAAAGTAATGTTAGATTTTTTTTATATTAATATTATATCTAAATTACTCACAATAACATGGTAAGAGTTGAGTTGTAGTTAATTGATACACAACAAGCCATGTCATTGAAAGTATTTAGAAGTTATCTTTTGAGGTCATAAGTATTTTCCAATAGGCAGTTTGTTGATTCTAGTTATAATGTCTAGAAACATATTTTTTTTATTGTTAATAATAGTTTTTGAAAAAATGATGGATGCGCACAAACTTTTCCAATCAACCATTGGGAGGGATCTGAACACAGGATCCCCTAATTCATTGATCCTAACCATGGTAGCCTTTTTCTTTCTTTTTTTTTTGAAAAAGAGTATACACACAAAATGGTATATATGGAAGTTTTATAGGGTCCGAGCCGACCATACCAATTAAGTTTTGATTCATCTTTTCCCTAGTTTGGCTTGTGCCACCACCATGTGCCTAACACATAGAAACCCCATCAAAAAAAGGCAGGCCACCATGTGGTCACTAATTAATATAAAAGACGGATTTGGAAAGTTGAAGTTTTCGTTAATGTCATAGGCTGTCCAAAATTCCCTTTCAACAAATATAGCAGCTTTATCATCTTTGCAAGGTATATGATTCCCTCATGTATACATTATACATATTAGATTTCTGATATCGGGCACATTTATATGAGTGCTTAAAATTTATGTGGATTGAAATTGATAATTACAAATTAAATTGACAATTATAATTAAAACATCTACTTAAATTGTTAGATACAAAAAAGTGATCTGAAAATAAAAATTTTATGATAAAAAGGTGCCAGCAACTTATTTCTTTACTATATAATAGAATAGAATAGATATAGTTTTCATTGTGTTACAATAATGCATGTTGTACATATTCATATTTATAATTGTTACAAGCTAACTTTTAGGTGGGGGCTAAGAATATTTCGCATTCAACACGCCAACATATATTTTCAGGGCCGGCCCTGACCTAAGGCCAATAAAGTTTGTGCCTTAGGCCCCACAATTTTGGCTCAAAAAAATAGCCCTCAAATTTAATAAATTGTTATAGGTCTAATTTTTTTTTTTTTTTTTTTTTAGGATCAATTTAAAGGGTCCCAAAATGTTTTATTGGTCCCATGTTTGATTTAGTCCATATTTATGTGGTTTTGGCCCACATTTATTAAAATGAAAATATAAAAAAAAAACAAAAAAACAACAACAACAACAAATAAAGTGTTTGGGCCCAACCCAACCCAAACCATACATACAATATATAACATTGTTCACTTAATATATGAAAGGAAATTTTAGTTTATAATTTTAATGATTATATGTGCAAGTATACTTAAATAAAAAATTTGTGAATACTTATCATTTTAATCATAAATTTTTTATTAAAAAAAATATATATTAGAGAGGCCCTATTTTTATAATTTGTCTTAAGTCTCACAAATCTCAAGACCGGCCCTGATATTTTTAACCAACAAAGATTCCATAAAATGGAAGATGATCATTTTTCTATCAGAGCAATGGCTAAACTAACAATTCCGCTACAGACCCCCAGTGGGGGTCGCAACCCCAGTGAGGTGTCGCGCCCCCACTGGCCGAAACCCAAAAAAAAAAAAAAAGAAAGAAAACATTTTTTTTTGGCCCAATCACGGACTGCCACCTCACTGGGGGTCGACCCCAGTGGGGTCCGAAGCATTTTTCCTAAACTAATGTTGTAGCTCACACGCCAGGGTCAATTCCAACATTTTCTTTGGCTTAAATTAGGCTTGGAGTGGACTTTTTAGTACAAAAGCTAAAAGCTGTTTCTTTTTTTTTTTTTGTTACAGAAAATTTTTTCCTATCCTCCTGTAAGTTTAAAGTAGTGCCCCTTGCAGAGATCACTAGAGTATTCTGTTAGCCGTTTCGAGTGAAGAGACTATAATCTGAGAACTTGTCCCGACCCTCCAAGACAAGCTCCGCTTAAGTCAGGACTCGCACAACGGAAGAGCATTGAACTCATACCAAGTACTGATTAGACAACTTGAAATCCAACCTCCTAACTACCAAGTACTGATTAGACAACTTGAAATCCAACCTCCTAACCAACTGTGCTTCGCCCAGGAGATTGGCCCAAAAAAAAAGAAATTAAACTCATAACCTTCAGACTTGAACCCCAAATCTTAATCACAATGCCATCCACCCATGTGTATTGTCATGTCAGTACTATCAATGACAACTAACATATACGTTATATTGTTTAATTACTCACTATGAAATATTAATTAATTCCCTCAGACTTCAAAACAATAAAACTCTCTTAATTATAAAAAAAAAATAAAATATAAAATATATACTCAGGTGAAGAGGTTTAAATTATGACCCTAGTGAAGTGTAAGAATTTTGACCAATTAGACTAATTCCATTGATTTATAATCTATTTGTTAAAAATTCTAGCCAATTAAACTAACCCTGTTAATCTATAATTTATTTGTTGAAGGGTCTAAAACTTGATAAAAGAAAATAATGTAGTGGTAATAATTATATAATTAACCATTATTATACATATATATACATGTGTGGCTACAAATAATATTAAGTAATATGATATTTTAATTACACTCTACAAGCACAAAGGTTTAAATCTTAACAAACTGGGGCCCAGACAATGGACCATCCACCATGGAATGTGATGCCTTCTACATTAAGCTAATATCATAAAAAAATCATGTTACACGCGTCGCTACTTTTGCCTACTAAAATCCCTATTAGTTAAGCAACAACCTTTGATCAAACAATTATGCAGTTTTTCTTAAAATAGAGTGTTAATTACACCAAACCGCCTAATTATTTTTGAATATAAACTTAGCTCCTTATTTATAAATTCATAAATTTTGACCATTTTAATTATGAAATATATCTCTTTCACCCTTTGTAAACCACCTTCAGAAGTGATATACTTGTATGATTTTTATAATTGAAGTCAATTTGAATAAGTTCATTGATGAAAGGAGGTAAAGTGATACTTAACAATAGTTAAATTGATTCTTAGTGTAATTAACCCTAATATATATATGGGTAAATTACAAATATACCTCTTGAGATTTGCTTAAAGTACAGATTACCTCCTGTGATTTAGAAAATTACAAATACTCCCTTGTTAGAATTTTTTATTTAACAGAATTAACTAAAAAAATAAAATTCATAATTATTCCCCTATACAATAAAAAAATTATCTAAAATAATAATTGAAATATATTTATAATATCATTAAAAACTGTTAATTGACTTGATGCTTTATTAATAAAATGGGTGATTTGTTATGAAATTAAAAATCTCAGAGGGTGGAATGCAATTTTCAGAACTACAAGGGACGATTTATATTTTAATTAAACCTCAAGGGGTGTATTTATAGAACTCTAAATTGAAAATTATTAATTTAGATGATATGGTCCATCATTTTTATATTATTATTTTAGATACAAAATTAGAAAGTAATCCACAAATTGAAATTTTATGCTCTCATACAATTTTAATATAATTATGTACGAGCAAGAAATATTCTTTTTCGTATAATCTTGTTGATCAAGTCTGCGCTCCTCCGTACGACGTCGCTTTACTCCTTGAAAACACAAACGTGAACTAGCCGGCGGGTGTGTGCCGGATACCTCTCCGATGCCTAAGTCAGCAAAATAGACAAATAGACAAAAAGCTCTGTGTATTCAGGAATCAAAGTTGTGTTACCTCTCCATAGGTGATGTTATGAGTTTTTATATGTTCCGTGTGTTACCTCTCCTCCATGTAGAGTCCTCTTAGGAATCACATTTCAGAAAGATAATGCTTATCCTTCAACACCCCTCTCACTGCTTAAACCAAGTGAGATGGTTTTACCATGGTTAGACGTCAATACGACCGAGATAACATGGCCACGCTAAAGTCGCAGAGTAGACCGAGCTCCAACTAGCTCGGTTTTTCCTTTCACTGCGCGTGTACCTCGGTTGACATATTCCAACTGGGTTGTTTGAAACCGTGCTATCCAGACCGAGCTATCTAACAGCAAGGTCCTAAGCAGAAGCCAACAATACCTCGGCTCAAGATGGTTTGACCGAGCTAACTGTCACCGTGCCGATCGTGGTGACCGAACTAATTGCAAGGCTCTCTGGGACCGGGCTAACTATCAGGCCCTTTTACTCAGTCCTTCTCACTGTAGCCCATAGAACGGCCCATCACCTGGCTCGGCCCAATTTTCACATAAATTACCCTCTCAATTGCCCCTTAATTCCATCTGCGCAGCATGATGGAGATTACCTGTCACCAGTCGAGCTAAAAGCCTTAGCTTGTCAACCGAGCTAAAAAAACCTTAGCCTTCCAACCGAGCTAGAAACTTCAGCCTTTCAACCGAGCTAAACTCACATCGGGCTACTTTAATATGCCCGGTCAAAAAACGTCTCTTCAATCTTTGTAACTGAACCGCTTTTTATTCCAAGGACACGTAGCACACCCTTATTGGCCCAATGTGGCTGTCACGTCGCCCTCGTACCTCGCGATATTTGAACAGTCCCGCCCAAAACTTGAGCTTTTCACCAAAACCCTACTTTTCGAATCATTCACTCGTACTATGCACCTTCTTCTCTCTCTCTGAGTCTCCATTCCTGCTTGACCCTGTATTTTGCTGAGTTCGTGTTTTCTGCTACCATTACTTTCATCTTTAGTACCCTCGCCTTGCACTGGTATGTTTGCTCAAATTGATTTCCTTTTTGTTGATTTCACACTTGTTTGCAACACATAATATGTGTATTTGTATGTTTTTTGCAAAACACATATTCCATCTTTGCTTCTATTTTTCTGGAAAAAATCCATGTAGTAGAACCTCGAATAATCTGAGAAACACTGATTTTGATCCAAAATTACATTTCAACCGAACTAAAAATTTGTTTGCCTCGGTTGCATGCCTTGCTGCACCTAATAATCGAACTATAACTCCATACTATACTTGTAGTTTCCATAGGTTAGGTACCTTTAACTTCATCTAACCGAGCAATCGAACCGAACTAGGTTTGCGCAATACCGTACTTAGAAAGCCTTTACCTCCGACCGAACTACAACTTGGGGCTAAACCAGCTTCCTTAGTACAAACCGAACTAAGAATGCTGCCCCAAAGGCTCAACCGGTGCTAAAAACTAATAGCATCTTGCGTAGCCGAGCTAAGACTTCATTTATCTTGCCCTTGTTTTTTGTAGCACGGTCCAATGATCAGTGCTTAACACCTTTATTTTTTACTTTGCAAACTTAGGTTGGCCAGGCACTTCTTTGATTGCTCAACCGAGCTACTAGGCGCCTTTTCTTGACCGAGCTAATCCTTCAACTAATTTATTGATAATTTAATAACCAATGGATAAATATAGATTTTTAGTAAACTCACCAGGGGCCATAGCCGAATTCCGTAAGGACTACCAAATTTCGGATGATGTCTACCTTTCACTAGCCGAACTAGACACCGTCCCCTAGGGAAAACAAGGCTTTGTCCCTTTTAATGTTATTTCCATCGTAGAGTGCCGTATGCGATTCCCTGTACAACCCCTTCTTTGTGAATTTCTTAGACAAACCAAGCTCTGCCGTACCTAGCTTTCCACAATTCTTATTGTATAATAAACGGCATTGCCGAGCTAAATCGCCGGGCTGGCCTTAATCTCGGTCTAGCCGAGTTCTTCCATCAATACTCCATAGGATCGGCCGAAAATGGCTGGGTTTACTATTTAAGAATAAGGCACCAGCGTGAAAAAATAATACAGAATACCTCAGATAAAGACGTGAATGATGATGATTTCTTCTGGGTATCTGGGAATTTTGAGGACCAACAAGCCCAGATCCCTGGCCACAGAATAAATTGGAACAAGGGTGTAGCAGGTAGGGTTACCTCGGCTTCATTGCATACTTTTCTTTCATTCGGTTTTCACTTCCTGAACCAAACTAACTGTTGTCATCCTTCATACAGATTTGAACTTTCTCAAGTCCCAATACAGCTACCCCAACTTGAATGTTCTTCGCGCTGCGTTGCGATATCCAAACCGAAGTTGGACCGAGCTACTAAATTTTGAGCCGACCTACCGATATAGCGGTAAACGAAAGACCAAGGTAACTGACTTTTTGTTGGAAGCCTCTCCTGAACCGAACCCAACCTTGCCCCAAATCAATTTGATCCCTCTAATCGCTGAGCAAGAGATGGCCAAGAAACGAGCTGTAAGGGCCCTCCAGACCGAAACAAACCAGCCCGAGGTACCACCAGCTGGTCAGATTCAGGAGACCGTGGTGGCCCTTCTATCCCATCAACCCTCATCATCTCATTCAAACAATCGTGCTTGGACTTCCACAACCGAGCCACGCCTTGTTGATGAAGAAGATACCATCCTTCCGCCAAGCTCTCCACCGAGCCCACAACTGGAGCGCTCTAACCGACCTAGCTCTTCCAAGTGGGCTCCAAAGATCACTTTTCAGAACCATGCTATACGGGATACTAATTCAGTGGTCGCTGAAAAAGACCACCTAATGGCATTCAATCTGGCCAAGAGCGTTTGCCTTCCATCAGACATGGAGCACCACAACCACCTCACCGAGCTGAAGGTCATTCGCTCGGTCACAAAGTCAATGGTGCTGGTATGTAACCTTTTTTGCTTATCTTTCTAATTTGCACAACTTTCTGCTCGGTTTTACTACAAGTCTCTTTCCATTTTTTTGCAAGCCATGCAGAAGAACCACATCGCTCACAAGCGTGTATTGGAACTTCGCAAAACAACAAGGCATGCAATGGTAGAGGTAACCGAAAAAACCGCCGAGCTAGAACAGGCCAGGAAACAGATAGCCGAGCTACAAACCAAGAATGGTCGTCTGACTGGTCTTGTTAGCTCGGGTGAAGCAAACAAGCAAAAGGCTGCGGCCGTGATAAAAGATAAATATCTGTGTGAGCTGGCCAAGCTTAAAGGAAAAAAGAATGCCGAAATAACAAAGCTTGAGAAGAAGTTGGAGGATGCGGAGAACTGCGGTTTCAAAGAAGGCGAAGCCTTGTACATCAAGCAGTGTGAAGCTGCGAAGGACCTGTTCTTTAAATGCGGGTGGAGGGCGGCCGTGGCGCAGCTCGGTCACGGCCCCAAGACCGAGGTCTTCAACCCTCTTTCGTATTTCATACCGAGCTCGATGGCGGAGTATGCTGCTGCCATTCAACAACAATTTCTTGAGGAGGAGAAAGATGAAGATGTTGCTCCAGATAACAACACCCAGCCGGTCGCCAGTCTATCTCCTCAACTCCAGTGGTCTCCATCTCACCTTTGCCTGTTGTGTCTGATGTGGTGCCTCCTACCGAGCTGAATCAAGAGGTGCTTGCAATAACCGAGCTACCCCTGGGTGAAGACCGGGTTGTTTTGGACGCCGACCTAGATGACCTTTTCTCCTGATTTTCCTTTTTTGTCTAGTAAAAGAATTTGTAACCGGGCTAAGGCCTTACCTTTTGTACTTCACATTTGCAAAAGAATTTGTAACCGGGCTAAGGCCTTACCTTTTGTACTTCTTATTTGCGATTATCAATGAAGTCTTCTTTTGTGCCAACTGTTTGTTCGGTATCTTTCCATGCTTGTATTTACCTTTCAAATGTAATCTGAATGTAGTGTAACATTCTCTGGCCGAGATACTTTTATCTCGGTCTTAGCTTTGCAATCTAATTTAGCCATACCTGCCAAACTCTTCAGCCTAGGTTTTGACCTCGATTGAAGATCTCAAAAAGTTGTACTCCGGTCAACCACTCTTCAACCTTGATCCTTATCTCGGGTGAAGAGTACTAAGTGTTGGTTTTTTCCAGCCAACCTCTTCAGCCTAGATCCTTATCTCGGCTTAAGAGAGCTAAAAGTTGGTTTTTCCTGCCAACCCTGGGTGAAGTGTTTGGTTATTCCTGCAAAACGTCCTGCAGCCTGGATCCTTATACTGGGCTTAGGAGGGGTGTTGGTTTTTCCAGCCAACCTCTAAGTTGGTTATTCTTGCCAACCTAGAGTAAAGTGTTTAGTTATTTCGACCAAACGTCCTGCAGCCTGGATCCTTATCCCGAGTTTAGGAGGGGTATTGGTTTTTCCAGCCAACCTCTAAGTTGGTTATTCCTGCCAACCTAGAGCAGAGTGTTTGGTTATTCCGACCAAACGTCCTGCAGCCTGGATCCTTATTTTGGGCTTAGGTGGGGTGTTGGTTATTCCAGCCAACCTCTAAGTTGGTTATTCCTGCCAACCTAGAGTAAAGTGTTTGGTTATTCCGACCAAACGTCCTGTAGCCTGGATCTTTATCTTGGGCTTAGGAGGGGTGTTGGTTTTTCCGGCCAACCTCTAAGTTGGTTATTCCTACCAACCTAGAGTAAAGTGTTTGGTTATTCCTGCCAAACGTCCTGCAGCCTGGATCCTAATCCTGGACTTAGGAAGGGTGTTGGTTTTTCCAACCAACCTTTTGAGTTGGTTATTCCGGCCAACTCTGCTTTTGGTGCCCCTAGCTCACTAAAACAACTTTTACAGAATAAAATAATTATACTGAAAAGAAAAGTACTTGTTTTATTGAGAAAAAGAAAAATTACAAGTACTTTAAAGAAAGGCTAAAAATAAAATAGTTTGAGATTGATAGTGTTCCATGGCCTGGGAATGGCTTTGCTGTCCATGTCTTCCAAGTGGTATGTCCCTTTTCCTGCTAACCCAACCACTTTGTAAGGTCCTTCCCAATTGGGTCCTAACTTGCCGTCTCCGGGTACCAGGGTGTTTCCCATTACTTTGCGCAATACCCAATCCCCAACCTTGAATTACCTTGGATGTACTATCTTGTTGTATTTTCTAGATAACTCCTATTGGTATGAGGCAATGTGAACCGGGGCTCTTTCTCTTCTTTCTTCCGCAAAGTTGAGTTCCAAGGCTATGGCGTCCCCATTTAAGTCTGGATCGAAATTTTCGGTTCTAATTGTGGGGAGGCCAATTTCTAGTGGGATTACTGCCTCCATGCCATAGGCTAAAGAGAATGGCGTTTCTCCAGTTGATTGCTGAGGTGTGGTACGGTAAGCCCATAAAACATGAGGAAGTTCATCGGCCCACTTGCCTTTTGCTTTCTCTAACCTTTTCTTCAATCCATCCAAGACGACTTTGTTTGATGTTTCCGCCTGGCCATTTGCTTGGGGGTATGCCAATGTAGAGTTGTAGAATTCTATCTTGTATTCCTCACAAAAGCCTCTAAAAATTTTGCCGTCGAATTGAGTGCCGTTGTCTGATATTAGCGCCTTGGGTATGCCAAACCGAGTGATGATATTCTACCAGACAAACTTCTTCACATCTTTCTCCTTTATTGATGCTAGTGCTTCTGCTTCCACCCACTTTGTGAAGTAGTCTGTTGCTGCAAGAAAGAACTTCCTGTTGTCGGGTGCCGTTGGAAGTGGTCCTACTATGTCCAAGCCCCACATTGCGAAGGGCCATGGGCTAGTTAACGGTAGAAGCTTTCTGGCTGGTTGGTGTATTTGGTGTGCGAACTTCTGGCATTTCTTGAATTTCTTGACATACTTCTCTGAATTCGCTTGCATGTATGGCCACCAATATCCTTGCGAGATGGCTCTGTAAGCTAACGATCTTCCTCCTTGATGGCTTCCGCATACACCTTTGTATATCTCGAACAAAAATGCTTCAACTTTGCTGGGGTGGACACACTTTAGGTAAGGTCCTGTGAAGGATTTCTTGTACAAGGCCATTGACGGGGAGAGCCAAAATTGTTGTGACTTGGCTCTGATCTTGTTAGCTTCTTTCTTTTCTTCAGGTAAAACGTTGTCTTTTAAGAATAGTATGATTAGATCCATCCATGAAGGACCTAGTTCGGCACAACATACCTCTTCTACTTCGGGTTCTTCAATGCTTGGTCTTGGTAGGTAGTCAATCAGCAATGGATGAGGGATGGATGTATCTGTCATTGAAGCGAAACCGGCTAGTTTGTCCGCTCTGCTGTTTTCTTCCCTGTCGATCTGCTTTATCTGCACTACTTCAAATTTCTTGATCTCTTTTCTAACTAACTCTTGGTACTTAGCCATCCTGTTATCTTTTGCCTCGTAGTCTCCTGAAATTTGGTTTACCACCAGCTGTGAGTCACTGTAAACCATTACCTTGGTTGCCTTCATGTAAAATGCTGATTTCAGTCCTGCTAAAAGTGCTTCATACTCCGCCTCTTTGTTTGATGCTGGGAAGCCAAGGTTGACTGCTTGTTACACTACTAGGCCATCTGGCGAGATGAAGACTATGCCAAGTCCTGCACCGTGCCTGTTGGATGCTCCATCTACAAAGAGTTTCCACATCTCTCCAACGAATAACTTCCAACAGGTAGAGGGATCAGATGATATCTTGGGGTCCTGAGTGTTGCTGGCGTTTTCTTCAAAGTCCATGCTTGCTGTTTGCTTCTCATTATCTGATTGTACCAAGTCTTCATTTGTTGATGAGTCTTTGCTTGGTGTAGCATGGTTTGCTTCTTCCTTCCTTTGCTTACTCTGGTCTGCCTTAGGATCTGATTGGATATCCTGTACCAGGGGTTGCGCTATTCCGGCGACAATTTTCATCCCCTTGGTTGTATCAGTCAAGTCCACTGGGCAGATGTGATGACTTCCTGGAGTGAATTCTGCCACAAAGTCTGCCAAAGCTTGGGCTTTTATCGCAGTTCTGGGTTGAAACTTGATGTCGAACTGTCCCAACTCAACTGCCCACTTCAAGACTCGTCTAGAAAAGTTCGCCCTCTCAAACAAAGCTTTTAATGAAAAAGCTGTGAGGACAATTATTGTGTGGGCGTGGAAGTAATGCGACAATTTCGTTGATGCCATCATCAAGGCTAAGGCCAATTTTTCCAACGGTAAGTACCTGGTTCTCGCGCCCAGCAATGTCTTACTGACATAAAAGATGGCAGATGTTGGATTCCTTCCGCTCAGACCAACACTGCGCTGATTGCGTGCTGTGAAACTGCTAGGTAGAAGAATAGTTCTTCTCCAGGTATTGGGGTCACTAGTAACGGCGGAGAAGACATGTATTCTTTCAAATTTTCTAGGGCGCGGTCGCATTCTTCATCTCACTCAAATTTGGCCTTTAATGTTTGAAAAAATGGCCGACATCTGTCTAACGACCAACTTATGAACCGGTTGAGCACGGCTGCCATACCGGTGAGATGCTGTACCTCTTTTATTGAGTTGGGCCTCTCTAGATCCTGAATTGCTTTGATCTGAGAAGGGTCTACCTCTATATCTCAGTTAGTCACCAGGAAGTCTAGAAATTTGCCAGATCCTACGCCGAACGCTCACTTGGATGCATTAAGGCGTAGCTTGTGCTTCTTCAGGATCTAAAACATCTCGCCTAGGTCCCTGAGATGGTCATTCTTATCCTTGCTCTTGACTACCATGTCGTCGATGTTGGCTTCCATTGTTCTGCCTAACAATGGTTCGAACATCTTGGTGACCATCCGTTGGAGTGTTGCCCCTGCGCTCTTAAGGCCAAAGGGCATGACCTTGTAACAATATAGTCCTCTTGGCGTCGTAAAAGATGTGACCTCCTGGTCTGGCTCATACATAGCGATCTGATGGTAACCTCTGTACGCATCAAGAAAGCTAAGACGGTTGTGTCTTGCCGTCAAATCTACCAGTTGGTCTATCCATGGAAGAGGAAAGCTGTCTTTTGGGCATGTCTTGTTGACCGTTTTATTGTCCACATAGACACGCCATTTTCCATTCTTCTTAGGCACCACTACTGTATTGTAGATCCATCTGGGGTAGTGCACCTTTCTGATAGCTCCTACTTCTAGCAGGTTTTCTACTTCTTCCGCCACTATCTCGACATGGTGGAGTACCGATCTATGAGTGCGTTGTATAAGTGGTCTGGCAGTTGGGTGAACATTCAATTATGACAGATGAAGCTTGGGTCAATGCCAGGCATGTCATACGGCGTCCAGGCAAACACTTCGATGTTAGAGGTCAAGAATTCCATGACCTTTATTCTCTCAGTGCTGGACATAGATGAGCTAAGCAAAAAGAACTTATCCGGGTTCTTTTCATCTATTTTTACCTGTACCAAGTCTTCCACTGCCTTCTGTTCAGCGACTTTGCCAACATCCGCAAACAATTCATTACTCTCGAGCTCTTTCACCATCTGAACAAACCCCTTGGCAGCTCGACTTCCATTTACTGTGACGAAGCATTGCTTGGACATAATTTGGTCTCTATAGACCTCTTCAATTACTCCGACTTCGTTGGGGAACCGCATTACTTGATGGTAGGTTGACGCTACCGCTCTCATGGCATGCAGCCATGTCCTTCCCAAGATTATGTTGTAAGTGGAGGGCACTTTCAATACCCAGAATTTCACTTGTTTAGTCATGCTTCCTGCTCTGACTGGGAGGATTATCTTGCCGACTGGCCACTCTGGCATTGAGGATTATCTTGATGGTAGGTTGACGCTACCGCTCTCATGGCATGCAGCCATGTCCTTCCCAAGATTATGTTGTAAGTGGAGGGCACTTTCAATACCCAGAATTTCACTTGTTTAGTCATGCTTCCTGCTCTGACTGGGAGGATTATCTTGCCGACTGGCCACTCTGGCATTGAGTTGAACTTGATCAGGGGAGATACGACAGGTGCCAAGTCTTTGTCCTTCAGTTTCAGTTGTTTAAAGGTTTCGTAATACATTATCTCGCACGAGCTTCCTTGGTCGATCAAAATCCGTTTGATGTCGTAATCCATGACGTGGAGTGTGACGACCAGTGCATCATTGTGAGGGCAATATATCCTTGCCAAGTCTCTGTCTGAGAAAGATATGACGTTCATGGCTTCTATTTTCCCCTTTTTGATGGTAGGTTGCGCACTCAATACCTCCCTTAAGTGTTCAGCCTTCTTGATCATTCCCCTAAGCTCACATACTCGCTCAGGTTCGAATACCCCATGTATTACATTAATTACGCCTTGAGGTGGGGTGTCGATCGACATTCCGTCTGCGTGATCGTGGTTCTGGGGAGCTGGCTGTGTTCCTCCTTCTATGTATCGGTCCAGATGCCTAGCTGCCACTAACTCCTCCAGATGCTGTCTCAACGGCGTGCAATTTTCAGTGCGGTGCCCCTTTTCCTTATCAAAAGTGCACCAAGATCTTTCGTCGTAGTCTTTTTGCGCTTCTCCCAGCTTAGCTGGCCATCTGACGAAAGGTTCATCATGTATCTCACTGAGAACTCGGTAGATTGGTTTCTTGAATACCGTGGTAATGGCAGTGCGAACTCTCAACCATCTTTTATCTTGGTCCTCTTCGTTGTCTCGCCTGCCTCGTCCATTCTTGCGTAGACGTTCTACTGTGTTCACTTTTGCCATAGTCTTCTTATCTGGCGCTGCTGTTGCACTAGATTTTGCTTTAGCACGGACGCCATCCTCCTCCACCCGAATATGTTGGTGCACTCTCTCTATCAAGGCTTCCATCATGAGGGGTGGCATTATAGTAATTGAATCCCTCAACTTGTTTCCGATTGGAAGTCCTCTTTTGTATTGTGCGATGGAGAGATTGGTGGGGCAGAGCCCTATCTGGTTGAACGTCTCCTAATAGTGACTATTGTAAGATCTCAATGTTTTCTTGTCGCCCATGTCAATGGAGAGTAGCTGATCGATCTCTACTGGGGTCTTGGTGTTCGTTCTGAACCTTGTCACGAGCGCCTCTGCCAATTGTGCTCAGGAGGCTATGCTGGCTTCTGGTAGCCTTTCGAACCAGGTTAAACCTAGGTCGTCGAGGCTTGATAGGAATAGGATACACATCAAAGCCTCGTTTCACCGGTATACTGCCATGACCTGGCGAAAGTGGCTTAAATGCGAGTAGGGGTCTGTCTTCTCCTTATACGTAGTAAATTTGGGTTGAAGGAAGCCGGAAGGTAGGGGCGCGTTCTCAATTGCCGGAACGAATGGCGAGGTCTGCAGTCTTGCTAAGGCTTTGTCTGTTGGTTCGTAAGCAGGGCGCGCTATTGGCATTCCTACCTCGACGCTTCCATGCGTCCGAGGGGCCAAGCTGAAGGGCTGAGACTCTGTGCGGGTCGCGTGCCCTGGTATCCTCTTTCCATCGTGCCTTTTCTTCAAGCACAGTCCGTAGGTCGGACAATCTAGGCAACTCCGTTTGTCTGGATGCAGTCTGGTGGGTGCGTGAGGGCCGATAGGTGTTTCCCTCAGTGTAAGACCTCAATGTTCTCGTTCTCTTAGACCTGGAGTAACGAGTCCTGGAAGACCTTGATTGAGTGTCGCCTGTCCTGAGGCTTTCTCTGCTTGAGACGGTGTAGTATGCCTACCACGATCCTCCGAGTGGCGAGGGGGCGTGTTGCCTTTGCACCCCTCTTCTACCGCCACCCCTTTTCCCTTGATCTGGCGCTTCATGGCCTCCATGTCCGCCGTTATCTTCCTTATTAGTTCATCTTGCTCTTTTACGCGATCCTCCAGAGCTTGAGGGTCGATTCTTCGCCTTTACCTTTAGGACTTTGTGAGCGAGAGCGATGGGGGCTGTTGTTCCGCCTCCCCCTTACATCCCTCCGGGGATTCTGTCGCTAGGGCTCTAAGTCCGCCATAGGAGGGATAGAGGGCAAACCTTCGCGCCTCCCACCCCCCTTTTGGTTTTGTCCGTCGATGGCGGACTGCGGCAAATCTTCATTGTGCGCCATTCAACTAGTGAGGGAAACTTGATCAAGAGATTTTGTTCTTTGTCTGATATTTCCACAGACGGCGCCAATTGTACGAGCAAGAAATATTCTTTCTCGTATAATCCTGTTGATCAAGTCTGCGCTCCTCCGTACGACGTCGCTTTACTCCCTGAAAACACAAACGTGAGCTAGCCGGCGGGTGTGTGCCGGATACCTCTCTGATGCCTAAGTCAGCAAAATAGACAAATAGACAAAAGTTCTGTGTATTCGGGAATCAAAGTTGTGTTACCTCTCCATAGGTGATGTTATGAGCTTTTATAGGTTCCGTGTGGCACAATCCTAGTAGGACTCTTACTCCTCTATGTAGAGTCCTCCTAGGAATCACATTCCTGAAAAATAATGCTTATCTTTCAACACCCCCCTCACTGCTTAAATCAAGTGAGATGGTTTTACCATGGTTGGATGTCAATATACGACCGAGATAACATGGCCGCGCTAAAGTCGCAGAGTAGACCGAGCTCCAACTAGCTCGGTTTTTCCTTTCACTGTGCGTGTACCTCGGTTGACATATTCCAACTGGGTTGTCTGAAACTGTGTTATCCACAATGAGCTTTGACCGAGCTATCTAACAACAAGGTCCTAAGTAGAAACCAACAATACCTCGGCTCAAGATGTTTTGACCGAGCTAACTGCCACCGTGCTGACCATGGTGATCGAGCTAACTGCAAGGCTCTCTGGGACCGGGCTAACTATCAAGCCCTTTTACTCAGTCCTTCTCACTGTAGCCCATAAAACGGCCCATCACCTAGCTCGGCCCAATTTTCACATAAATTACCCTCTCAAATTATATTAAGTTTTCTTAAAATTTTAATTTACATAATACTTATGAAGTGACTTAATTTCGTTTTCATCAATTATTTGTTACTCATATGAATGAATATCTTTTATATTAAAATGTATTTTTCTTTATTTATCTTTATAATTTCATACTATTTGTATTAACTTCAATAATTTTAACCTTATTAAAAGAGAAATCAATATATATATAATTATGTAAAAATTATTGAGCCACTTGTATTTGTTTCATACTTCCAGGGAGGTCAATAATTTGCCCTATGTATTTTATTATATATATATATTGGTTTAATTATATATATATATATATATATATATATATATATATATATTTGCATAACATAAAGTGCAAATGCGAAAAGTAATTATATATAAATAAAAAAATATACATAAATTCTATAGAAACTTATATGTCAAATTGATATTCATTTATTTTAAACTAAAGACATAGGTTAGTCACTTGTTATTTTAAAATTGTCATTCACGTATCATTCTGATAAATTTTTTTGTACAAAAATTTTATTTACAAATCATTTCTAAGATATGAAACATTGTTCCTAAAAATATAAAAATATAAAAAAAACTATAATTTTTAAGATGGACAACGTCTTCATGCACCCAAATAACGTAAGCAAAACGCTCTCAAGGACAAGGACCGCCCTCCTCTCTCTCTCTCTCTCCAAAGTCACCACCACATCAAAACAATATCAGACTCTCTCTCTCTCTCTCTCTTCAGTTCAAAGTCACCACCACATCAAAACAATATCAGACACACCCACATAGCACCCAACAATATCAAAACCTAGCCGATCAAATTTCTTTCCACAAAGCTCAAAATGTCAATAACAACCCACAAATTCAATCCCATGAATCTTCTTATGATGTTTTTCATGATCACAACAATCACAACTCCGATCAACTGTTTGATTACTAGGAAGCTCGATGACACCACGGTCCCCACATCGCCTGATTCAGGCATCAAGTGCGGCTCTTGCCCCGCCTGCAACAACCCATGTAACCAAAGCCCTCCGCCGCCGCCACCGTCACCGCCGCCGCCACCACCGACACCCAAGAAACCGCCCTCAACCAAGAACTGCCCTCCACCGCCACCATCGTCGTTCATTTACATCACCGGTCCACCCGGGAATTTATATCCGATCGACACATATTACGCCGGTGCTGGCCGGAGTTTCGCCGTGGATTTGGCACTGTTGATCGGTTGTGGAATTGCGGGGTTGGTGTCTTTTTGGTGGACTTTATGGTAAGATTCTCAAAGTTTCCAAGGAAAAAAGTATAGCTTTTTTCGGTGAAATTTATGCAATTGTTGAGAAAATTTTAGTTGTGACTATGGAACTATAGCTATAGTGTTATCTGAATTGTCAAGTATTTGACATAGTTTCATGAATAACAAACTTTTTTTTTTTTTTTGTTATATTGATCAAATTTCGATGAATAATAATTCTCTTTATCTTTATATGTTGTTGCTTGTAATTTGGTCTCAAATGTTTAACGATTGTGAAATAATTAAATTATCAAATGTTTTTAAGAGAAGTGTTTGTATAATAGAATATAGTTAAATTATGTACCACTATACTTGCCAAAAATTAAAATAATTAAATAATTATGAAGCACTTTGAATAGCATACTAAATATTCTTAGCTGTCGTTTGGGAAGTTCGTTGATTTTTTGACTTTTTAATTTTTTTTTGACTATTTTAGTATGGGTTAAAAAGTTTGGTTTGGAAAGGATTTTTTGGCTTTTTTTAATTTTTTTTTGTGAGAGAATAGTGTGATGTTTTATTTGTTGCGACTAAAATAACAAAAAAAAAAAAAAGCTTCCGACCCACCTTCCCAAACGGTGCCTTAGGCCTCGTTTGGGAACAGGCTAATTTAGTAACTTTTTGACTATTTGGCTAAAACAATATGTAAAAAAAATTTATATGTTTGGGATGACTTTTTGACTAATTACGAAAAGATGTGCAAAAAGTAGAAAGAAAAGAGAATCTTTGACTTTTTAGTATGAGTTATTGACTTTTTAGCTAAAAGAGTAACTTTTTGACTTTTTAACTAAAAAAATAAGTCTCGAAACGGGCCTTAATTGATGAAAGCTACGTGTTATCCACCAGCTTACATTTCCACTGCCGTCTCAATTTAAAAAGCTAGCCTTTGGGCCCCTCCATTTTGTTGCCTTCTCTTTAGCCTATCTATGTTTTCTTTTTTTAATTAATTTTTATATTTTTAATAAGTTAGAGATAATTTATAAATATCACAAAACCTGTATCAAGTTAGACATTCCAATTATATAAATAAAAAAAATGAATAATATATTATCACAAACTAACAATAAAGTACAAAACTAAAAATCAAAACATCAAACAAATAAGAAAGACCCACATTTGGAATGGAAGAGTCAAGGCCCTTATCTCTTATTGAGGTACTAGCATGTTGATTTTAGGATATGTATGACGCACCTTGTGTATATTGTAGATGGGTGCTCCTTCAAGTTATTCAATTTTAAAGGGTGTTGTTTAATTTATCAAAATAAACAATTCAAATTATTAAAATAAGATTTAAAGTAGTGTAGTTTTATAGGCATGAGCAACATCCTCCAATCTAGATATGAGAGTGTGAATATAAATGAGACTATTTTTCAATTATGTTTTGATCAAATAGGGTCAAATATGATTAATAAAAAGCCTCATCAATTTAAAATAAATAAATAAGGGGTTAGGTTTATTTCAAATTTATATTTCAACGTTGAGATAACATGAGAGGCATGTGGAACTCACCACAGATCTTATTTCGATGATCCACATTATTTAGTTTAAAAAAATTTAGTCTGATCCGATAATTCTAATATTTTCATTTTATTATATTTATTTTTTAAAAAATAAATAATAAATATATTTTAAAAAATATAACATCAATTTTTTTAGAGACAAACATAATAAAATAAAAAATTATAATAATCAAATTGAATTAATCTTTTTTATAAATAATATATATTTGAAATTTTATAAAATAAATAATTTTATATATCGAAACCGAAATCGTGACCATGTTAGAATACATTAATGCTATGTTTGGTTGAGAGCTTTAAAGAGGAATTTGGAAAGGAAAATAGAAAAATTAGGTGAAATGTGAATAAAATATACTTACATTTTACCTAGTTTCACACATCTTTTTCCTTTTTCTTTCTAAATCTTTCTTTAAATTCCCCAACTAAACACAACATAAAAGAGAAAAAGTTGATAATGGTCCATCATTCCCGAGAAAAATCATGGTGGGTAGTTTTTTTTTTTTTTCTTCTTCTTATTTTTTAAGGTTATTTATTTAAGAATGTGTTGGCACAATTTACTATGTAAATCCAATGAATTTCAATAAAAAAAGCACATCATTTATTATTGGTCAATTGTTAGTTTTTTTTTTTAAATTAAATAAAAAAACATTGAGTCTTATTGTTTTAATAAATAAATATTAAATTAAAATACCACATGAATTTGTTTCTAGGCTATCAAATAATTTTTCTTAAATTTATGATGATTGAGGAATTGCATGTATATGATGAGAGAGAAAAGTTAACACAACCAAACGTATTAAAAGGCTCAATACATTCTCAAAGGAAAATGTGTTGATTGATTGTTATGACCAGTAAGTGTTCAACATTGCAAGAAAAGTGAAGATTAATTAATCAGTTTTCAAGTAAATGTCACCATCACCTCTCTACCTTGATCTTGAAAATCATGCAATACTGGTTCAAAGACAAATTTTTTTTTTTTTTTTCCCTTTCTATTTCTTCTCACATAAATTCAATAGCTAAACATAAATACGTATTAATTTGGAAAATGCTGTGATGGTCCGAGATTTTGTACCATGAAATTTGCCTGTAAAATTGGTGTTATGTTTATTTTGCGGATTAAGTCAGATGGAATTGTTAGTGTGAGAGATTGGTTAATGAAGAGATTATTAATGTGTGGATTGTTAGTGATGAGAAGTAAAAGTGTTTGTTTTGTTAATAGTATGAGAGATGATTAGTGATAAGATTGTTAAATTATTTTTATATAAAATAAATAGAAAAATTATTTCTACATTAAAAAAAAACTAAAAAAAATATTAAAATAAATAAATACACTTGATAAAAAAATAATTTTTTTATATAAAATAAATTCAATCCACTTTCTATTTTTTTAATCCTATTTAAAATCCAATCAAGCTAATCCGCTACTAACGAATTAGGGGTGAGCATGGTCCGGATTGGACCGGATTGGGATAAAACAAGGACCAATCCGTTATTTACGGTTCCTAAAAAATTGGAACCAATCCAATCCGTTTAAATCATGGAACCAATCCGAACCAATCCATTTAAATACGGATTGGATCGGTTTAGGACCACGGATTCACATAATTAAATAACAAAAATATATATATAACACTTGAATTTCATAAAAATATAAACATAGCGCTATATTAGTTCCATAATAGCAACATGTTTTTCTATAATAACGACATACTGTTCTAGAATTTAAACAACCATAAGAAAACTGGTTTCACCATAAGTATTTAGACCATTGCAAATTAAAACTTAAAACTAACAAACAAAAGTAATAAAAGAAGATATTATACGATTTTAAGTTTGAGTTTAGATTTTACATAGAATAAGAAAAGATACTATGGGGGAGGATGTATAATAAAAATATAGACTATTTGTATACGGTCCGGATCGGTTCCAATCCGGAACCGTGGGATTCAATCCGGAACCAATCCGTGAACTGCGGATTTTTAATTATTCAATCCGGAACCGAACCACGGATTCAAAAAACCAATCCAAACCTATCGGATTGGACTGGACTGGATCGGATTACGAATTTCACGGATTCCTTGGTCAGCTCTATAACGAATTACTAAGGCCGCTGTTAATCCTCCCCAAATAATCACCAAACAAAATGTGAGTGGACCCACACCCATACCAATTGAATCCGCCGCCCACTGCTAAACAAACCTGACCTAGATGAAGAGTTGTTGCAGCAGCCATCTAAATAATGAATCTCATTTACACAATTTGTAACTCTAGATAAATTTTTCATTTTTTTGTCCTTCTAAATTTGTAGTGTATGGGTGTGTTTGATTGGGTGGATAAAGGGAAGACTATGTACTGTGTGGATTGTAATCTGGAGGAAGCATTCAATCCGTTGTTTGTTTTGTTTTTTAGTCCGCCAGACATGGAGTCTGGCCAGACTCCTTATCTCCCATATGGGGAACTATTGTGTCCTGAGGGGCTGTGGGATAATTTTGGAAGAACAATCCACTGTTGAAATTAAGTGGTAAAATGATCATTTTGACCTTCTACTATTTAACTATGTATTATATTTAGTAAAATTCAATAAAATTTAAATGTCTCAATTTAAAAATAAAATAATTTTATTTAACTTTTTATTGATGTTTTATTTATTTAATTTTTTAAAAATAATTTTTTATAGATATTTTGTTGATGTTTTATTTTAAAATTTTGTTTATATTTTATTTAATTTCATTATTTAAATTTTAATAGATGTTTTATTTAATTTCATTGTTTAATTATTATTATTTTTAAAAAAAAAATTTATTTAAAATTTTAATTAAAAAATAACATATATTTTTATTGATATTTTATTTATTTAATTTTTAAAAATAAATTTATTTAATTGTGTAAAAAATAAAATAAAATAAATATTAAAGATATGTTTAATATTGTTATTATTTAATAAACTATTGAAAAATGGTAAAATAGTCTTTTGGTCATTTATCATATCCAGTCTGTCCAACTAAACGTTAGATTCACTAAAAATAGTCCTTTCCAGGCATCTAATCCCATGAAAAAACAAACACAGGATACATATCCAATCCAACCCAATAATCCGGGGGATTCACAGTCCCAGGACTCAAATCCGATGGATTCTAATCCCCTCTTATCCAGTCCGTCCAATCAAACACACCCCAATTGTATTGATTTTATAGGATCCTCTAGTTAGGCATCCCTAGGAGTGAATATAGTCCGAATTAGTTCAGATTGAGATAAAATAAAGACCAATCTATTATTTACGGTTCTTAAAAAATTAGATTCAATCCAATCCGTTTAAATCATTGAACCAATCCGAACTAATCTATTTAAACATGGATTGGATCGGTTTAGAATCACAGATTCATAAAATTAAATACTAATAAAAAATATGTAAAATATTTTAATTTTATAAAAATATAAACATAACGTCATATTAGTTCTACAATAGAAACATGTTTTTTCACAATAACGACATACTGTTTTAAAATTTAAACAATCATAAGAAACTGATTCTACTATGAGTGTTTAAACTATTATAAATTAAAACTAAAAACCAACAAGCAAGAGCAATAAAAGAAGATACTATGCGATTTTAGGTTTGGATTTAGGTTTTATATGGAATAAAAGAAAATACTATGTGGGAGAGTATATAATATAAATATAGGCTATTTGTATATGGTTTAGATCGGTTCCAATCTAGAACCGTGGAGTTTAATTTGGAACCGATCCATGGACTACAAATTTTTAATTTTCCAATCCGAAATCGAATCACAGATTTAAAAAATCAATCTAAACTTACTGAATTAGATTGAACCGGATCGAATCACAAATTTTACGAATTACTTACTTAGCCCTAGCCATCCCAACTAACTAGAGGGTGATGCTGAGTTTTGTGATCTCCGTTACATCGCATACGTCATCAAGTCAATTTATCTATGTCAAAAAAAAAAAAAAAAAAAGTTAATTAGACAATTGTAATTACATTATCAAATTAGATTTGACTTTTAATAATTGGATAACAAATAGAGAGACTTATGTGTAGGTTCTAATAGTGGACTTATTGTTCAATAAATCTTATGACAATTAATGTCGTTTTTCATCAACTACTATTAAAAAAAAAGTCATTAATTGTTAATTTTCAATGACAATTTGAAATTTTTTTTATAAAAAATGTCATTAATTATAAATTTTAGCAATAGTTGAAAAAATCGTCATAAAAAAAGTTACTAATTTTCAATTGTCAACAACAGTTTAAAAAATTAATCACTGACAAAAGTCACTAATTATAAATTTTAGTGACAATTTATACAAAAAAAGTCACTAATTGTCAATTATTAGTGACATTCAAAAAAGCGTTACAAGAAATTACTTTTAACAACGATTTTACTAGGACTAACTTTCAATAAGACTTGGGAGTTGTTTGGGGTGTCCTAAATAAGTGCATTTTTTGACTTTTTGGACTAAAAAGTTGAGAAAAAAATATGATAGTTTGGGTTAAGTTTTTGACTTTTTATGAAAAAATGTGTATTAAAAAATTATATAAATTAGTGTGTAGGAGAAGATTAGAGTGGGTTGGTTTGGGAAATGGGTTGGCTTTTTGACTTTCTTGGCTATTTTAGCCTAGGCTAAAAAGTCTGGTTTGGGAAGGACTTTTTGACTTTTTGGCTTTTTTAGTTTTTTTTTGTGAGAGAAGAACGTAATAATTATGGGTTGAATGTGATGTTTTATTTTTTGTGACAAAAATAACCTATTTTGTCTTTTGTGGTTAAAATAGCCAAATTAGTCATTCCCAAATGGATCCAGTGTGAGTTTACGGCTGTCATGTTTGCAAAGGTGGAATAGATACTAAGAAGTAATTGTCTACTTTTTGGGCATTGCACTGGACGGTGTTGTTCGGCTCGTGGGGGCCATCACGGGTCATGTTTTGATAATCTAAACCGTTCAATGTGTAGAACTCGTTGAGTACTATATGCTTGTAAAAAATTACGTTGATCAAATATCGATAGCTATCTGATTAGATTTGTTTTCTTCCAATCATTAATTATAACACCTTTATTTTTTTTATACAAACTGATTTGATCATATAGTTATCGATATCCGATCAATATGATTTTTTACGGATATATAGTACTTGACGAATTCTACACATTGAACGGTTCAGATTATCAAAACGGGACCCGTGATGGGCTCTATGGGCCGAACAACAGTGTGTTAAAATTGTACCCCAACTGTGCAATTTTTGTTACACAACGCAGCACATATCTGGGGCTGTCAGATTGATGTGTTGTAATTTTGTGTGTAAAATTAATTTTTTAATATTTTTTTTGGTAAATAGTGATAACTTTTTAACTTTTTGAGTAATTTTTTGACTTTTTGTCTTTTTTGTGACATGCCAAACTTAGCCTTAATGAGAATTAAGTTCAACTATGAGGACCTATTGATAATTTACTCTAACAAATATGATTTTGAGAGTCGAACATTTATTTTGGATAACAAAAGAGAAATGTCTGGGACCCCAAATTTAGGGACCAAAATTTACCCAAAATGGGTATATGTGGTGAAGATTAAATTGATAAAGTGTGGGGCTCACGAGTGAAATAAATTTGAACTATTGATTGTTGTTTTTTTGGATAAATTATGGATAAATAATTATGAGTTTGTAGTATTGCTGTAACAAAAAATGGTCCCTAACCTTTTAATTGGCTCAATATTGACCTTTTATTTTAAATTTTACGTTAATTTAATTCAATTGATAACACTAATAAGATTTTTGATGAAAAATGACCGCTCAACTGATTGAGTTTAACTTAATTAATTATATTTATAATTTTTGTTCTTTAAAATATGACACATATTGCTCATATATACATTTTTCATAATAAAATGTAAACAATTATAATAAATTCGACTAATTTAAAATTAAAATTAAAATCAAATCAATTAACATACACGAGTTAAAATGTGTAGACCAGCGGTATTTGGCCAACTTCTTAAAATTTGAAGAAACTAACAGGCTTTCACTGTGCTAGAGAGAGAGAGAACAGGATTTGAATCAGTGTCCATGTGATACATGTTTTGCAATAAATAGTGAAACAAACAAAGAGGAAGGTTCTAAAAATTCTATGTCAAGGTGTACCCCATGTGATTTCATGTCAGAGAGAGAGAGAGAAAGAACCAGTCAGTTCAGTTCAGTTCAAGTTCCCATCATCGGCCACTCCTTTTTGTCAGTTCGTTAAGTAATAGACTAGGAAATTTTATACTGTGGTCACATGGCACTTTTTTTTTTTAATTTTAATTTATTACTCCCTCCGTCCCAAAATAATGGTCCCTTTTGGGGAATCTAACTTTTTTTGGTAGTACAATTATTGTACTTTTAAAAAGTTGGTTTTCCAAAATTACCCTTTGATAGTACACTTTTTTGAGAATATCAATGTCATAATTGTACTTTTTATATTATTTATGAATTTAAAAGAAGGGCAAAATGGGAAATTTATATTATTTTTGTACTTGATTTTTGAAGAGGGACTAATATTTTGGGACAATGAAAAATGAAATAAGGGACTAATATTATGGGACGGAAGGAGTAGTTAAAATAATAAAAATTATTACTTTTATATTAATATTTTAAGAGTAGTAGGATAAATATTACAAAATAAATGGTGTAGAATAATGTTGTCGAAGTACCAAATAAACTCTCTCCAGTTGAGTGGATAAAAGGTAAAATGAATTGAGTGATGATGAGATTGAGGATCAACTTCGGTTACACCAAATTCTAGGGTCCACACACACTTGACACCCCCATTTTATTATTATTTGTCGACCCATCACCATGTGTTGGGTGGATGGGGTAGGTGGGTGAGTCGTGACTCATTGAGGGATGTTTGGTACCCAAAACCTGTCCAAGTGGGTTCTATGGTTAATTCTTTTGGTTAATGGTTATCTCTACCCTGTATGTTTGTTTGTTGCTTAAGTTTGCGATTATAGAGGTGAAATCATTGACACAATGTCATTTTCTTCAAACTTGACATAAACGTTTTTTTTTTTTTTTTGGGGGGTAAAAATAATAAAATAATAAAAAAAAGATTGAAATTGTGAGATATTTGTCAAAATTACCAAAGAAATTAAAGTTAAAATAATTACAAATAATTACCCACAACACTATGTTTGGCTCCATTTTTTTAAAAACAGTTTTCAGAAAATTCTACTTTTTTATTTTTCGTATTTTTTTGTTTTTACTGAATTTTTTTAATATTTTAAGATTTTTTTTTTTTACTTTTAAGACATGCCTAACATAATTATACCTAAAAAGTAAAAAAATTGTGAAAAAAAACTTTTAAAAATTCACTCAATACTAAAAATACAAAAAAAAAAAAACGAAAATTATGTATATTTTTTGTATTTTTATGTATTTATTAATTTTTTAAAATATTTTTTCACAAATTTTTTACTTTTTAGATACATCGAAGTAAGGTGCATCTAAAAAAGTAAAAAAAAATGTTTAAAATGTTAAAAATATTCACTAAAAATAAAAAAGAATACGAAAACCAAAAAACTTTAATTTTCAAAAAACTTAATCCAAAAAACTCAAACCAAACACACTAAATTTTATAACCTCTTCCACCATTTCCATAATTCCCAACCCTTCCTCCACATGTCCGGCCCTACTTATTCTTTTCCACCATGGCTACCACCATTACTCTCATCATTTCTATTAATACTGTCACTATAATCCTTTTTCTCATTATCCAACAATTTCGTTCATTTAGTCCTTAACCATTGTAACAACGAAAACAATCACAACGACCACAATAACCTCCCTTAGCCCTTCCCACCACGACTTAAAACTAACAACCTTTGTCAAGTTAAAACACTAGTGCAAGTGTTACCACTGCTCAATGCATAAGTGGCACTTGCACCTTACTTTTACAAAAAAATAATTTGGTGTAATTGCCAGTTGTCATATGTGCAATTCTTCCCCCATGCATTTGCAATTATTTTTTAAATCATAACATTTAATCGCAATTTTCCCATTTCTAATCAATTGACACCAAATTAATAGATATTTGGCCAAGAACTTCCATATCTCATTACAAAGGCTAGTGGTTTGATTCTCCCAACTTAAATGTGAGTCTTAATCTCTTGATTTGTTTGGGATCTTTATTGTGACTGTTGGATTAGTTTATTCCATGTTATTGTAAGAGTTTATCATATAGTTGAATATAATGTAAATCTGATTACATTTGTAAATAATTTTTATTAATTGACAAAACACCAAATAATTTAAGTACTATAATAATTTTTATGGCACTAATCAATTAAAGATAACAATTTAAACAAAAATCAAAATCAAGAGTTCAAATTCCACAAAGTTAGGGTGATTAATATTTTTATCTCTAATTGATTAGAATTTTTTTTTAATATATTTATTTAGGAGTTTTATCAGAACCACCTCATTCTAAGTTTATTCAAAAATCTAGGACACGTAAAAATAGTTTCTTACTTTTAATCATCTAATTTTTGGAGCCATTTTCAGATCAAAATATCCATATGATAATGCTTCAATAGATTTATATGTTGTTTTACTTTTAGAATGATTTGAAATTTTTTAAGCTCAACAAACTTTTATCTAGATTATCGGTTTTACAAAATTTAAATTTGTTGACGTCCTCTTGTCAAGATTTATGACCAATTATGAATATGAAATTGTAGAAGAATTGACAAAATTTTACTATATTTGCAATAATCAAAATAGTTTTTTATTTTATTTTTTTATTTTTTTATTCTATTGATGCCTAAAGACTTCAAATTTGAGGGCCCATTGCAAAAATTATGCAACTACTCTTAAATTTTAGATCTAAAAATTTCAAAATTCAGGACAAACTCAATTCAATTATTAAATACCTTAGAACAGAGAAATTTAGCTGTTTTGAACATGCTTTACTAGGAAGGTCAGCCCTAGCGAAAGATAAGTCACATAGTTGCACCTAAGCAAATTTTATACACAATAATATTATAAGCGCATAATACGAACATTGTCTTCTAATAATTTTTTTTTTTAAAAATGTGATAGTTCAACTTTGAAGACTTTTCACATGGACTTGATCTATTATAATCTTATTATGAGATTTATAACTAATTTTCCAATCTTATTTCCACGTACATATACATTTGGGTAAATTGTATGGTTAAAATAACTAAAATTAATGTAAATAATGAGTAGACACTAAAATAATAAAGATAAATATATATTTTATTTTTTTTGAAAATAGATGACAATGTTATGTTTTCGTTCATACGACTAATGAATTACTAATAAAAAATGATATAAGTATTATGTGAATTAAAATTTAAAATGAAGTTAGTGTAATTATATAAAAGATGTAAGACTGATTATATTTTTTATAAAC